>NC_053395.1:121308008-121612058 GCF_905171765.1 Bufo bufo | reverse complement strand
GGGATAATTGTCACTACCTTAAAGGCTATGTACACAATTGGGGGTAATTGCTTTATTATTGCATTGTACTCATTTTGATCTAAAAATAATTTATTCATTTGGTGTTTATTAAAAATTTTGAGTCTTTTACTCTGTACAGGGCTGAATTTCTTTGGTAGCAAAATCTGAATTTTCTCTCTCTTCCATCAGACAGTTAGCTGACAGGCTCCTTGTCCCTGATCTCTCTACATGGTTAACTGCACCACCACCAAAATGGCCAGGTGAGAGTTAAATTTGCTCACAACTGGACTGCAAAAATCGTAGGGTTGTTTTCTTGCCATGCATTTCATTATCAATGACTGAACACAAAGGGGAGGGAAAGGAGTCTGATAATGACTACTATAGAATAACTGAATTACTGTAGAACAGAATTAAACTTGGGCACTGAAGTGTTGTACATTTACCACAACTGTGGTATGGCAGCAACTGTATCACCAGCAACTAGGCCAGCTGGGGGTTCAGCATGCACAAAAGCTAATTGCTTATGGCCAAACATTCTGTTATTGATGTCTTACAATGAAACTGAGGACAAGTTGGAGGAGGATTCTGAGCAGGAGAAGCAGCTGATAGAGGACACTGTACTGCTTGAGCATGTGAGCTGGGTTACATAAAGAGAAAAAGGACAAACTTCCGACAGGATATGGTGTTGTCACCACGTATCCTGCAATAGAGCCCTGGTACCTATTTTTGTGCTTGAATGAATATGATTTATTTGAATCCTGCTAGTTAGAGATGAGCAAATTTTTCAAAAATTAGATTCGCCTGTTCGCCAATTTTTATTTATTTTTTATTTGGTTCAACCCAAATATCTTCGTGGCAAATTTCGTAAAACAATTGCTATTTCCTGGCAACAGAGAGCCTTTATAGTGGTGTAGAACACTGTGCCTTGCAGTAACACGCATAGGGAGTCTGCTTTGGTAGTAAAATAATACTGTGAGTCCGTATGACATGCAGATGACAGGCGTCGCTCTTAGAATAACTGCACACTTCACTTATTTGGGCAATCATGGGGCCTTACAGGTCGATAGTAGTGCCAAGAAGAAGCACACTCCTTTTACACCGTTGTCAGTTGATTTCACATACATGTTTACAGAACCTATTCTATAAAACGCTTATACAAGTAGAGCCCCCTGACAGAGTGGAGAGGGTGTCAGCAGTAAGTTTGTGTTGAAGTCACTGATTATTTTGCCCTTCATCTGATCCGTCATAACAATAACCCGCAAAAAACGAATCCCGTCTGTGCAGCATCCACCTTCACTCGGTCAGCATTTGGTCAGTAATCCATCAGTATTGCTAAGCAAGAGTGGATCCAAAACAGAGATGATTTGCATGTCTTCTGTGTTTTGTACCCACTCCTGCTTTTAACTACCAAATCACAAGTCAATTCTGATAGGACCATACAGGCCTTAAAGCTGCTACACAGAGAGGATCTGTTGTGCATCTCATTTTTCCTTCGTTCTGACAGATCAGAAGAAGGGTCAAATAAATGATGTCAGCCAAGCCAAAAAGGCTAAATAGTGGCCCAGTCATGAAGGGGGAGGATGGGAACAGCATGAGAGGTCCACAGAGTGGCCCTATGACATAGTGGTGAGGTGGAAGCAGCATGAGGAGACCACAGAGTGGCCCAATGACAGAGTCTGGAGGTGGTGGCAGCATCAGGAGGCCACAGAGTGCAAGGTGACATAGTGTGGAGGTGGCAGCAGTATCAGGAGGCCACAGAGTGGCAAGGTGACATAGTGTGGAGGTGGGTGGCAGTACCAGCTGAAGATGGTGGGTGAAAGAAGGAGCACTTGGCATCATATATGTAGCATCAGGCAGTGGCAGCATCTAAATAGTAGCTGAGGCAGGTAGTCAGAAGAAACCGGTCTCTTTTGTCAAAGTGTTGTTGTGGCATCATGGATGATCTAATCTGATGCATCAGGCATTGGTGGGTGGAAATCCTGGCTAATCCACGCCTGATTCATTTTCACAAAGGGCAGGGTATACAGGTGAGTTCTCCTTGGGGTAACTATGCCCCCGCTACACTAAACACCCGCTCTGATGCCACACTACTGGCTGGGCAGCTTTTCCAGGGCAAACAAATCCAGTTTGGCTGTCCAGTAGTCCAGCGGATCTTCAATGACAGCTGGTAGGGTGCACTCCAAGTATGCCACCACCTGCTGGTTGCGGTTCTGCTCTATTTTCAGTTGCAAAGAAAAAGGGGGGTCAGTCAGCACATCCCTATGCGCAGGGGCACGTTGCTATGGCTGAAAACAACACTGTAAAACAAAACATGCAATGCAACAGCTCTCTGCAAACCAAATAAAGTACAAAAATGCATAATAATTGCTAGTGCCATACTTATAAATTAGAGATGCTTGGCAAATCATTTTGTTCAAAATTATTTGAGCCCGTCTGCCGCACGACAAGGCGATCTCTGTAAGACTGGTTCCTAACACTAAATTCTACCTGTTATGTGCCATGATGGCTACCATACAATTCAGGGAGTGTAGGTTCCACATGCATGACAAATATGACACCAAAGATGACAGCAATTAAAGCAGGCCCAGCATGCATGTGGAACCTACACTCCCTGAATTGTATGGTAGCCATCATGGCACATAACAGGTAGAATTTAGTGTTAGGAACCCGTCTTAGGCTACTTTCACACTGGCGTTTATGGTTCCGCTTGTGAGATCCGTTTCAGGGCTCTCACAAGCGGCCCAAAACGGATCAGTTCAGCCCCAATGCATTCTGAATGGATGAGGATCCGTTCAGAATGCATCAGTTTGGCTCCGTTCCGCCTCCATTCCGCTCTGGATGCGGACACCAAAACGCTGCTTGCATCGTTTTGGTGTCCGCATGACGAAGCGCAGCCAAACGGATCCGTCTGAACTAACAATTGAAGTCAATGAAGTCGGATCCGTCTGTGATGGCTCCGTCTGAAGCGGATCCGTTTACATTTAATTTTAATATTTGAGCATGCTCAGAATGAATTAAACCTCCCCCTGCATTTCTCCTCCCCCTGCAAACCCTGCGGCCATCTTGGAAGCCCAAGTTCACCAACAGGTATGGACATGAAACTTCTGTCTCTCTCTCTATCTCTATTTTTCTTTCTTTCTTTCTTTACATTTTCATGCAATCTTTCTATCTACCATGTGGGCATATAATGGCACTTGCATGGGCGTGTTTTTGCAGACGTCAGCAAAGTGGTGTGGGTGCAATGGCATGGCGGTTGGTTTTGTTAATTGAGCATGGGTCTGAAAGATGTCAGTGGTCATATTCAAGAGCAGTGTTGCAGATGGTGGGCTTGGGGTTTTGTGTGCGTGTGGTTATTTCCCAAATTTTGGTGCAGTCATGTAATAGGTGTCTGATTGTCAAATGGCGAGGGGGGTTGTGTTTGGTCAGATGGTTCAGCGGTATGGATTATGGAAATTCTGTGCGTGAAGTTATACGCACGTTGGTTTGGTCATTCAATAGGGCACAATTATTGCATGTGTGTTGTGGAGCAAATATGGCAGTGATAGTGGGCCTCCAGACTACAGGTGTTGACGAGCGCAGGAGTGTGATTATTTGTTCGAATATTGAAAAGGGTGCTGATTATTGCAAGTTTATGGGGTGGGGGGTTGGCTAGAGATGGCTAGGATTTATGGTTGATGGAAATTGTGGGTGTGACCGAAGTACTTTGCCTAGGTCATTAAATAGGGTGCATATTATTGCACGTGTGTAGTGGGTCAAATCTAGCATGGAATGGGGGCAGATAGTACAGGTGGAGGCAGATGGCAATGCAATGCAGGCAATGGGGGTGGGCAGACGTCACAGAGTTTTGTAAATCCAATAGATTTAAAATAGAATGATGTTTTTTTTTTTTTTTTAGCAACTACGAGTATAACTACGAGTATAAAGATCATCGTATTTGAGCAAAATCAAAAAGTAAGTAAAAATAATTTGGGATATATATGTCAATTATGTTGTTTCACATGTTAAAACAAACTTTTACAATATATCTCTACAGATGTATGAATCCCAAAAAGGCGCCAGACCAAGGCCACCCAGAAGGCGCTGCAGAATTTAAGGAATGGTAAGTACATGCTAGGGTACCAGCATGAAAGCATGCTGTATCAGTCTCCTTATAATGTCACCCATGCAGTATAATGTCAACTTGGCACCATCCGCCAATGTCTCCCTGTGTACCCCCATACCATATAATGTCACCTTGTGGCCCCTATACCGTATAATGTCACCTTGTGGCACCCATACAGTAAAAAGTCACCTTGTGGCCCCCATACAGTAAAATGTCACCTTGTGGCACCCATACAGTAAAATGTCACCTTGTGGCCCCCATCTAGTATAATGTAACCATGTGGCCCCCATACGGTATAATGTCACCATGTGGCCCCCATACAGTATAATGTCACCTTGTGGCCCCATAACATATAATGTCACCTTGTGGCCCCCATAATGTATAATGTCACCTTGTGGCCCCCATAACATATAATGTCACCTTGTGGCCTCCATAACATATAATGTCACCTTGTGGCCCCCATACAGTATAATGTCACCTTGTGGCCCCCATACAGTATAATGTCACCTTGTGGCCCAAATCACCATACAGTACTATCTCCTTTTTGAACCCAGAGTCTTTTTTTTCCTCAAAATTTGCATTCTTCACAATATATATCATTATCGCGATAAATTTCGTAATCTCAATATCATGGATATTGGCCAACCCTAGTATACACAACAATTTGCATTTTTATTTTAGAATAACATTCATTTTTATTAAATATTCTTTTTGATTTTTATAGTCTTCATCATCGACCAGCTCCGTTATCACGCCAGTGGCATCACCTGCGAGAACCCAGACTTCAAGGCGCTATGATTAGGGGTGAGCGAACCCAAACTGTATAGTTCGGGTTCGTACCGAATTTTGGGGTGTCCGTGACACGGACCCGAACCCGAACATTTTCGTAAAAGTCTGGGTTCGGGTTCGGTGTTCGGCGCTTTCTTGGCGCTTTTTGAAAGGCTGCAAAGCAGCCAATCAACAAGCATCATACTACTTGCCCCAAGAGGCCATCACAGCCATGCCTACTATTGGCATGGCTGTGATTGGCCAGTGCAGCATGTGACCCAGCCTCTATATAAGCTTGGGTCACGTAGCGCTGCATGTCACTCTGCTGATACAAGTGTAGGGAGAGGTTGCAGCTGCGACGTTAGGGCGAGATTAGGCAGTGATTAACTCCTCCAAAAGACTTCATTCAGTGATCGATCTACAGCTGTGGATCATTGAACTGCTGCTATTCAATTGCTCACTGTTTTTAGGCTGCCCAGAGCGTTTTTCAGTCACTTTTTTCTGGGGTGATCGGCGGCCATTTTGCGGCTTGTGGTGCGCCAGCACAAGCTGCCACCTAGTACATTTAACCATCAATAGTGTGGTTATTTTTTGCTATATCCTACATCAGGGTCAAGCTGTCATCAAGTGCATTTAACCATCAATAGTGTGGTTATTTTTTGGCCATATACTACATCAGGGGCAAGCTGAGCCTGTCACCCAAGTGCATTTAACCATCAATAGTGGGGTTATTTTTTGGCTATATCCTACATCAGGGTCAAGCTGTCATCAAGTGCATTTAACCATCAATAGTGTGGTTATTTTATAACCATATACTACATCAGGGGCAAGCTGAGCCTGTCACCAAGTGCATTTAACCATCAATAGTGTGGTTATTTTTTGGCTATATCCTACATCAAAGTCAAGCTGAGCCTGTCACCAAGTTATTCTCAATAACTTCACACACACGCTACAGTGCAGATCCAAGTCTAATTCTGTGATTAAACGTATACCTGTCACCCAGCGCCTAAAAAATAGGCCTCACATTTATATTCATCCAAATCTGTCATTACTGCTTTAGCTGGTCAAGTTATTTAGTGTCCGTCAAAGCACAGTTTTTGTTCTGGGTTGAAATACAATTCCCAATTTTGCAATTCTCTAAATTAGTGGTTTCTGCTGTATCAGGCCTACTTTAAATCTATCCCTAAAAGGGTATATTAGATTCAAGGTGCTGATAGGGTAATTCTCAATAACTTCACACACACACTACAGTGCAGATCCAAGTCTAATTCTGTGATTAAACGTATACCTGTCACCCAGCGCATAAAAAATAGGCCTCACATTTATATTTATCCAAATCTGTCATTATTGCTTTAGCTGGTCAAGTTATTTAGTGTCCGTCAAAGCACAGTTTTTGTTCTGGGTTGAAATACAATTCCCAATTTTGCAATTCTCTAAATTAGTGGTTTCTGCTGTATCAGGCCTACTTTAAATCTATCCCTAAAAGGGTATATTAGATTCAAGGTGCTGATAGGGTAGTTCTCAATAACTTCACACACACGCTACTGTGCAGATCCAAGTCTAATTCTGTCCGTAAACGTATACCTGTCACCCAGCGCCTAAATAATAGGCCTCAAATTTATATTCAGCTAAATCTGTCATTACTGGTGTGCCTGTATTAGTGTAATACGGTACCTAAATAGATAGCCAGATAGTGTTAGGTGTCTGTAAAAAAAGGCCTGAATTTGAATTCAATACGTTGGCCCGAATAATATTTTTCTTATTATGGTGAACAGTAACAATGAGGAAAACATCTAGTAAGGGACGCGGACGCAGACATTGTCGTGGTGGTGTTAGTGGACCCTCTGGTGCTGGGAGAGGACGTGGCCGTTCTGCCACAGCCACATGTCGTAGTGTCCCAACTACCTCAGGTCCCAGTAGCCGCCAGAATTTACAGTGATATTTGGTGGGGCCCAATCCCGTTCTAAGGATGGTAAGGCCTGAGCAGGTACAGGCATTAGTCAATTGGGTGGCCGACAGTGGATCCAGCACGTTCACATTATCTCCCACCCAGTCTTCTGCAGAAAGCGCACAGATGGCGCATGAAAACCAAGCCCATCAGTCTGTCACATCACACCCATGCATATCAGGGAAACTGTCTGAGCCTCAAGTTATGCAGCAGTCTCTTATGCTGTTTGAAGACTCTGCTGGCAGGGTTTCCCAAGGGCATCCACCTAGCCCTTCCCCAGGGGTGGAAGAGATAGAATGCACTAACGCAAGACCACTTATATTTCCTGATGATGAGCACATGGGAATACCACGTCAGCACGTCTCTGATGATGACGAAACACAGGTGCCAACTGCTGCGTCTTTCTGCAGTGTGCAGACTGAACAGGAGGTCAGGGGTCAAGACTGGGTGGAAGACGATGCAGGGGACGATGAGGTCCTAGACCCCACATGGAATGAAGGTCGTGCCACTGACTTTCACAGTTCGGAGGAAGAGGCAGTGGTGAGACCGAGCCAACAGCGTAGCAAAAGAGGGAGCAGTGGGCAAAAGCAGAACACCCGCCGCCAAGAGACTCCGCCTGCTACTGACCGCCGCCATCTGGGACCGAGCACCCCAAAGGCAGCTTCAAGGAGTTCCCTGGCATGGCACTTCTTCAAACAATGTGCTGACGACAAGACCCGAGTGGTTTGCACGCTGTGCCATCAGAGCCTGAAGCGAGGCATTAACGTTCTGAACCTGAGCACAACCTGCATGACCAGGCACCTGCATGCAAAGCATGAACTGCAGTGGAGTAAACACCTTAAAAACAAGGAACTCACTCAGGCTCCCCCTGCTACCTCTTCTGCTGCTGCTGCCTCGGCCTCTTCCTCCACCTCTGGAGGAACGTTGGCACCTGCCGTCCAGAAAACAGGGGATGTACCACCAACACCACCACCTCGATCACTGGCCCTGAATGCCAGCATTTCTAAACTACTGGCCTATAAAATGCTGTCATTCAGGCTGGTGGACACAGACAGCTTCAAACAGCTCATGTCGCTTGCTGTCCCACAGTATGTTGTTCCCAGCCGCCACTACTTCTCCAAGAGAGCCGTGCCTTCCCTGCACAACTAAGTATCTGATAAAATCAAGTGTGCACTGCGCAACGCCATCTGTGGCAAGGTCCACCTAACCACAGATACGTGGACCAGTAAGCACGGCCAGGGACGCTATATCTC
This sequence comes from Bufo bufo, assembly GCF_905171765.1. NCBI lineage: Eukaryota > Metazoa > Chordata > Amphibia > Anura > Bufonidae > Bufo > Bufo bufo. The sequence continues at coordinate 121,603,987 of NC_053395.1, read as the reverse complement.
CCTAACTGCACACTGGGTAAATGTAGTGGCGGCTGGGCCCCAGGCGGAGAGCTGTTTGGCGCACGTCTTTCCGCCGCCAAGGATCGCAGGGCAAAATTCTTTGCCTCCTGTTGCCTCCTCCTCCTACTCGGCTTCCTCCTCCTCTTCTTCCACCTGCTCATTCAGTCAGCCACACACCTTCACCACCAACTTCAGCACAGCCCGGGGTAAACGTCAGCAGGCCGTTCTGAAACTCATATGTTTGGGGGACAGGCCCCACACCGCACAGGAGTTGTGGCGGGGTGTAGAACAACAGACCGACGAGTGGTTGCTGCCGATGAGCCTCAAGCCCGGTTTGGTGGTGTGCGATAATGGGCGAAATCTCGTTGCAGCTCTGGGACTAGCCGGTTTGACGCACATCTCTTGCCTGGCGCATGTGCTGAATTTGGTGGTGCAGAAGTTCATTCACAACTACCCCGACATGTCAGAGCTGCAACAGCAGAGGCCAGGTACAAATGTGGCCAGACAGGGCCCACTACTGGAGGACGAGGAGGACGAGAATGAGGAGGAGGTGGAGGAGGATGAGGATGAAGCATGTTCACAACGGGGTGGCACCCAACGCAGCTCGGGCCCATCACTGGTGCGTGGCTGGGGGGAAACGCAGGACGATGACGATACGCCTCCCACAGAGCACAGCTTGTTCTTACCTCTGGGCAGCCTGGCACACATGAGCGACTACATGCTGCAGTGCCTGCGCAACGACAGCCGAGTTGCCCACATTTTAACGTGTGCGGACTACTGGGTTGCCACCCTGCTGGATCCACGGTACAAAGACAATGTGCCCACCTTACTTCCTGCACTGGAGCGTGATAGGAAGATGCGCGAGTACAAGCGCACGTTGGTAGACGCGCTACTGAGAGCATTCCCAAATGTCTTAGGGGAACAAGTGGAAGCCCAAGGCGAAGGCCGAGGAGGTGCAAGAGGTCGCCAACGCAGCTGTGTCACGGCCAGCTCCTCTGAGGGCAGGGTTAGCATGGCAGAGATGTGGAAAAGTTTTGTCACCACGCCACAGCTAACTGCACCACCACCTGATACGGAACGTGTTAGCAGGAGGCAACATTTCACTAACATGGTGGAACAGTACCTGTGCACACCCCTCCACGTACTGACTGATGGTTCGGCCCCATTCAACTTCTGGGTCTCCAAATTGTCCACGTGGCCAGAGCTAGCCTTTTATGCCTTGAAGGTGCTGGCCTGCCCGGCGGCCAGCGTTTTGTCTGAACGTGTATTCAGCACGGCAGGGGGCGTCATTACAGACAAACGCAGCCGCCTGTCTACAGCCAATGTGGACAAGCTGACGTTCATAAAAATGAACCAGGCATGGATCCCACAGGACCTGTCCATCCCTTGTGCAGATTAGACATTAACTACCTCCCCTTAACCATATATTATTGTACTCCAGGGCACTTCCTCATTCAATCCTATTTTTATTTTCATTTTACCATTATATTGCGGGGCAACCCAAAGTTGAATGAACCTCTCCTTTGTCTGGGTGCCGGGGCCTAAAAATATCTGACAGTGGCCTGTTCCAATGTTGGGTGACCTAGAGCCTGATTCTCTGCTATGACATGAAGCCTGAATCTCTGCTATGGGACCTCTCTCCTCTGTCTGGGTGCCGGGGCCTAAATATCTGACAATGGACTGTTCCAGTTTTGGGTGACGTGAAGCATGATTCTCTGCTATGACATGATGCCTGAATCTATGCTATGGGACCTCTCTCCTCTGTCTGGGTGCCGGGGCCTAAATATCTGACAATGGACTGTTCCAGTTTTGGGTGACGTGAAGCATGATTCTCTGCTATGACATGAAGCCTGAATCTCTGCTATGGAACCTCTCTCCTCTTTCTGGGTGCCGGGGCCTAAATATCTGACAATGGACTGTTCCAGTTTTGGCTGACGTGAAGCCTGATTCTCTGCTGACATGAAGCCTGAATCTCTGCTATGGGACCTCTCTCCTCTGTCTGAGTGCCGGGGCCTAAATATATGACAATGGACTGTTCCAGTTTTGGGTGACGTGAAGCCTGATTCTCTGATATGACTTGAAGACTGATTCTCTGCTGACATGAAGCCTGAATCTCTGCTATGGGACCTGTCTCCTCTGTCTGGGTGCCGGGGCCTAAATTTATGACAATGGACTGTTCCAGCTTTGGCTGACGTGAAGCCTGATTCTCTGCTATGACATGAAGACTGATTCTCTGCTGACATGAAGCCTGAATCTCTGCTATGGGACCTCTCTCCTCTGTCTGGGTGTGGGGGCCTAAATATCTGACAATGGACTGTTCCAGTTTTGGGTGACGTGAAGCCTGATTCTCTGCTATGACATGAAGACTGATTCTCTGCTGACATGAAGCCTGAATCTCTGCTATGGGACCTCTCTCCTCTGTCTGGGTGCCGGGGCCTAAATATATAACAATGGACTGTTCCAGTTTTGGCTGACGTGAAGCCTGATTCTCTGCTATGACATGAAGACTGATTCTCTGCTGACATGAAGCCTGATTCTCTGCTATGGGACCTCTCTCCAATTGATATTGGTTAATTTTTATTTATTTTATTTTTATTCATTTCCCTATCCACATTTGTTTGCAGGGGATTTAACTACATTTTGCTGCCTTTTGCAGCCCTCTAGCCCTTTCCTGGGCTGTTTTACAGCCTTTTTAGTGCCGAAAAGTTTGGGTCCCCATTGACTTCAATGGGGTTCAGGTTCGGGACAAAGTTCTGGTCTTGTTCGGATCCCGAACCCGAACATTTCCGGGAAGTTCGGCCGAACTTCTCGAACCCGAACATCCAGGTGTTCGCTCAACTCTACATACAGCTCATGAAAACCCCAAATTCCTATCTCAAAAAATTAGCATATTTCATCTGACCAATAAAAGAAAAGTGTTTTTAATACAAAAAAAGTCAACCTTCAAATAATTAAGTTCAGTTATGCACTCAATACTTGGTCGGGAATCCTTTTGCAGAAATGACTGCTTCAATGCGGCGTGGCATGGAGGCAATCAGCCTGTTGCACTGCTGAGGTGTTATGGAGGCCCAGGATGCTTCGATAGCGGCCTTAAGCTCATCCAGAGTGTTGGGTCTTGCGTCTCTCAACTTTCTCTTCCCAATATCCCACAGATTCTCTATGGGGTTCAGGTCAGGAGAGTTGGCAGGCCAATTGAGCACAGTAATACCATGGTCAGTAAACCATTTACCAGTGGTTTTGGCTCTGTGAGCAGGTGCCAGGTCGTGCTGAAAAATGAAATCTTCATCTCCATAAAGCTTTTCAGCAGATGGAAGCATGAAGTGCTCCAAAATCTCCTGATAGCTAGCTGCATTGACCCTGCCCTTGATAAAACACAGTGGACCAACACCAGCAGCTGACATGGCACCCCAGACCATCACTGACTGTGGGTACTTGACACTGGACTTCAGGCATTTTGGCATTTCCCTCTCCCCAGTCTTCCTCCAGACTCTGGCACCTTGATTTTCGAATGACATGCAAAATTTGCTTTCATCCGAAAAAAGTACTTTGGACCACTGAGCAACAGTCCAGTGCTGCTTCTCTGTAGCCCAGGTCAGGCGCTTCTGCCGCTGTTTCTGGTTCAAAAGTGGCTTGACCTGGGGAATGCGGCACCTGTAGCCCATTTCCTGCACACGCCTATACACGGTGGCTCTGGATGTTTCTACTCCAGACTCAGTCCACTGCTTCCGCAGGTCCCCCAAGGTCTGGAATCGGTCCTTCTCCACAATCTTCCTCAGGGTCCGGTCACCTCTTCTCGTTGTGCAGCGTTTTCTGCCACACTTTTTCCTTCCTACAGACTTCCCACTGAGGTGCCTTGATACAGCACTCTGGGAACAGCCTATTCGTTCAGAAATTTCTTTCTGTGTCTTACCCTCTTGCTTGAGGGTGTCAATGATGGCCTTCTGGACAGCAGTCAGGTCGGCAGTCTTACCCATGATTGCGGTTTTGAGTAATGAACCAGGCTGGGAGTTTTTAAAAGCCTCAGGAATCTTTTGCAGGTGTTTAGAGTTAATTAGTTGATTCAGATGATTAGGTTAATAGCTCGTTTAGAGAACCTTTTCATGATATGCTAATATTTTGAGATAGGAATTTGGGGTTTTCATGAGCTGTATGCCAAAATCATCAATATTAAAACAAGAAAAGGCTTGAACAACTTCAGTTGTGTGTAATGAATCTAAAATATATGAAAGTCTAATGTTTATCAGTACATTACAGAAAATAATGAACTTTATCACAATATGCTAATTTTTTAAGAAGAACCTGTATTTTTGTTCTGGGTTGAAATACAATTCCCAAGTTAGCAATTCCCTAAATCAGTGGTTTCTGCTGTATCAGGCCAAGTTTAAATCGATCCATAAAAGGGTATATTAGATTGAAGGTGCGGATAGTGTCATCCTCAATAACTTCACACGCTACCGTGCATTTCCAAGTTTAATTCTGTCCGTAAACGTATACCTGTCACCCAGCGCCTAAATAATAGACCTAAAATTTATATTCAGCTAAATCTGTGTTTATTGCTGAGGCTGGTCAATTCATTTAGTGTCTGCCAAAGCACAGTTTTTCTTCTGGGTTGAAATACAATTCTCAACTTAGCAATTCCCTAAATCAGTGGTTTCTGCTGTATTAGGCCTACTTTAAATCTATCCATAAAAGGGTATATTAGATTGAAGGTGCGGATAGGGTCATTCTCAATAACTTCACACGCTACCGTGCATTTCCAAGTCTAATTCTGTCCGTAAACGTATACCTGTCATCCAGCGCCTAAATAATAGGCCTAAAATTTATATTCAGCTAAATCTGTTGTTACTGCTGTGCCTGTATTAGTGTAATACGGTACCTAAATAGATAGCCAGATAGTGTTAGGTGTCTGTAAAAAAAGGCCTGAATTTGAATTCAATACATTGGGCCAAATAATTTTTTTCTTATTGTGTTGAACAGTAACAATGAGGAAAACATCTAGTAAGGGACGCGGACGCGGGCATGGTCGTGGTGGTGTTAGTGGACCCTCTGGTGCTGGGAGAGGACGTGGCCGTTCTGCCACAGCCACATGTCGTAGTGTCCCAACTACCTCAGGTCCCAGTAGCCGCCAGAATTTACAGTGATATTTGGTGGGGCCCAATGCCGTTCTAAGGATGGTAAGGCCTGAGCAGGTACAGGCATTAGTCAATTTGGGTGGCCGACAGTGGATCCAGCACGTTCACATTATCTCCCACCCAGTCTTCTGCAGAAAGCACACAGATGGCGCATGAAAACCAAGCCCATCAGTCTGTCACATCACCCCCATGCATATCAGGGAAACTGTCTGAGCCTCAAGTTATGCAGCAGTCTCTTATGCTGTTTGAAAACTCTGCTGGCAGGGTTTCCCAAGGGCATCCACCTAGCCCTTCCCCAGCGGTGGAAGACATAGAATGCACTGACGCACAACCACTTATGTTTCCTAATGATGAGGACATGGGAATACCACCTCAGCACGTCTCTGATGATGACGAAACACAGGTGCCAACTGCTGCGTCTTTCTGCAGTGTGCAGACTGAACAGGAGGTCAGGGAGGAAGACTAGGTGGAAGACGATGCAGGGGACGATGAGGTCCTAGACCCCACATGGAATGAAGGTCGTGCCACTGACTTTCAAAGTTCGGAGGAAGAGGCAGTGGTGAGACCGAGCCAACAGCGTAGCAAAAGAGGGAGCAGTGGGCAAAAGCAGAACACCCGCCGCCAAGAGACTCCGCCTGCTACTGACCGCCGCCATCTGGGACCGAGCACCCCAAAGGCAGCTTCAAGGAGTTCCCTGGCATGGCACTTCTTCAAACAATGTGCTGACGACAAGACCCGAGTGGTTTGCACGCTGTGCCATCAGAGCCTGAAGCGAGGCATTTACCTTCTGAACCATAGCACAACCTGCATGACCAGGCACCTGCATGCAAAGCATGAACTGCAGTGGAGTAAACACCTTAAAAACAAGGAACTCACTCAGGCTCCCCCTGCTACCTCTTCTGCTGCTGCTGCCTCGGCCTCTTCCTCCACCTCTGGAGGAACGTTGGCACCTGCCGTCCAGAAAACAGGGGATGTACCACCAACACCACCACCTCGATCACTGGCCCTGAATGCCAGCATTTCTAAACTACTGGCCTATAAAATGCTGTCATTCAGGCTGGTGGACACAGACAGCTTCAAACAGCTCATGTCGCTTGCTGTCCCACAGTATGTTGTTCCCAGCCGCCACTACTTCTCCAAGAGAGCCGTGCCTTCCCTGCACAACTAAGTATCTGATAAAATCAAGTGTGCACTGCGCAACGCCATCTGTGGCAAGGTCCACCTAACCACAGATACGTGGACCAGTAAGCACGGCCAGGGACGCTATATCTCCCTAACTGCACACTGGGTAAATGTAGTGGCGGCTGGGCCCCAGGCGGAGAGCTGTTTGGCGCACGTCTTTCCGCCGCCAAGGATCGCAGGGCAAAATTCTTTGCCTCCTGTTGCCTCCTCCTCCTACTCGGCTTCCTCCTCCTCTTCTTCCACCTGCTCATTCAGTCAGCCACACACCTTCACCACCAACTTCAGCACAGCCCGGGGTAAACGTCAGCAGGCCGTTCTGAAACTCATATGTTTGGGGGACAGGCCCCACACCGCACAGGAGTTGTGGCGGGGTGTAGAACAACAGACCGACGAGTGGTTGCTGCCGATGAGCCTCAAGCCCGGTTTGGTGGTGTGCGATAATGGGCGAAATCTCGTTGCAGCTCTGGGACTAGCCGGTTTGACGCACATCCCTTGCCTGGCGCATGTGCTGAATTTGGTGGTGCAGAAGTTCATTCACAACTACCCCGACATGTCAGAGCTGCAACAGCAGAGGCCAGGTACAAATGTGGCCAGACAGGGCCCACTACTGGAGGACGAGGAGGACGAGAATGAGGAGGAGGTGGAGGAGGATGAGGATGAAGCATGTTCACAACGGGGTGGCACCCAACGCAGCTCGGGCCCATCACTGGTGCGTGGCTGGGGGGAAACGCAGGACGATGACGATACGCCTCCCACAGAGCACAGCTTGTTCTTACCTCTGGGCAGCCTGGCACACATGAGCGACTACATGCTGCAGTGCCTGCGCAACGACAGCAGAGTTGCCCACATTTTAACGTGTGCGGACTACTGGGTTGCCACCCTGCTGGATCCACGGTACAAAGACAATGTGCCCACCTTACTTCCTGCACTGGAGCGTGATAGGAAGATGCGCGAGTACAAGCGCACGTTGGTAGACGCGCTACTGAGAGCATTCCCAAATGTCTTAGGGGAACAAGTGGAAGCCCAAGGCGAAGGCCGAGGAGGTGCAAGAGGTCGCCAACGCAGCTGTGTCACGGCCAGCTCCTCTGAGGGCAGGGTTAGCATGGCAGAGATGTGGAAAAGTTTTGTCACCACGCCACAGCTAACTGCACCACCACCTGATACGGAACGTGTTAGCAGGAGGCAACATTTCACTAACATGGTGGAACAGTACCTGTGCACACCCCTCCACGTACTGACTGATGGTTCGGCCCCATTCAACTTCTGGGTCTCCAAATTGTCCACGTGGCCAGAGCTAGCCTTTTATGCCTTGAAGGTGCTGGCCTGCCCGGCGGCCAGCGTTTTGTCTGAACGTGTATTCAGCACGGCAGGGGGCGTCATTACAGACAAACGCAGCCGCCTGTCTACAGCCAATGTGGACAAGCTGACGTTCATAAAAATGAACCAGGCATGGATCCCACAGGACCTGTCCATCCCTTGTGCAGATTAGACATTAACTACCTCCCCTTAACCATATATTATTGTACTCCAGGGCACTTCCTCATTCAATCCTATTTTTATTTTCATTTTACCATTATATTGCGGGGCAACCCAAAGTTGAATGAACCTCTCCTTTGTCTGGGTGCCGGGGCCTAAAAATATCTGACAGTGGCCTGTTCCAATGTTGGGTGACCTAAAGCCTGATTCTCTGCTATGACATGAAGCCTGAATCTCTGCTATGGGACCTCTCTCCTCTGTCTGGGTGCCGGGGCCTAAATATCTGACAATGGACTGTTCCAGTTTTGGGTGACGTGAAGCATGATTCTCTGCTATGACATGATGCCTGAATCTATGCTATGGGACCTCTCTCCTCTGTCTGGGTGCCGGGGCCTAAATATCTGACAATGGACTGTTCCAGTTTTGGGTGACGTGAAGCATGATTCTCTGCTATGACATGAAGCCTGAATCTCTGCTATGGAACCTCTCTCCTCTTTCTGGGTGCCGGGGCCTAAATATCTGACAATGGACTGTTCCAGTTTTGGCTGACGTGAAGCCTGATTCTCTGCTGACATGAAGCCTGAATCTCTGCTATGGGACCTCTCTCCTCTGTCTGAGTGCCGGGGCCTAAATATATGACAATGGACTGTTCCAGTTTTGGGTGACGTGAAGCCTGATTCTCTGATATGACTTGAAGACTGATTTTCTGCTGACATGAAGCCTGAATCTCTGCTATGGGACCTGTCTCCTCTGTCTGGGTGCCGGGGCCTAAATTTATGACAATGGACTGTTCCAGCTTTGGCTGACGTGAAGCCTGATTCTCTGCTGACATGAAGCCTGAATCTCTGCTATGGGACCTCTCTCCTCTGTCTGGGTGCCGGGGCCTAAATATCTGACAATGGACTGTTCCAGTTTTGGGTGACGTGAAGCCTGATTCTCTGCTATGACATGAAGACTGATTCTCTGCTGACATGAAGCCTGAATCTCTGCTATGGGACCTCTCTCCTCTGTCTGGGTGCCTGGGCCTAAATATATAACAATGGACTGTTCCAGTTTTGGCTGACGTGAAGCCTGATTCTCTGCTATAACATGAAGACTGATTCTCTGCTGACATGAAGCCTGATTCTCTGCTATGGGACCTCTCTCCAATTGATATTGGTTAATTTTTATTTATTTTATTTTTATTCATTTCCCTATCCACATTTGTTTGCAGGGGATTTAACTACATTTTGCTGCCTTTTGCAGCCCTCTAGCCCTTTCCTGGGCTGTTTTACAGCCTTTTTAGTGCCGAAAAGTTCGGGTCCCCATTGACTTCCGGGACGAAGTTCGGGTCGGGTTCGGATCCCGAACCCGAACATTTCCGGGAAGTTCGGCCGAACTTCTCGAACTCGAACATCCAGGTGTTCGCTCAACTCTAGCTATGATTCATCGAGGGGCGGTGGAGATAATATGGACCAGGACCTGCATCAAGTAAGTATATATATATGTATATATATATATATATATATATATATATATATATTATACAAAAAATGTCATGTTTTAACCATTTTTTTTATTGTTTAAGGAAACTTCTACTAGATTCACCAGGCAGGATCCCCCAGTTCCCTCCAGAGTCAGTGGGAGAGGCCGTGGCGGTGGGGGACGTGCAATTATCAAAGACTTAGGTTTTTAAAAGAATTTTTCATTCATACATTATATAATGTATCTTTTTCTTTTTTCATCAAGGGTTCCAGAGTCTCCACCGGGGAAGATAGGGAGTTCGTTGTCTGTACCAGTGGCAACGAAATCCTTATCCAGCTGGTGGAGGCGCGTCCCGCAATATGGGACCACACCGACCGCCGCCATGCTGACCAGCATCTGACCCAGCGGCTCTGGAGAGAGATTGCCGAATGTTTGTTCAGTGGCTGGGACGATCTCTTTCCGGCGGATCAGAAAGAATGTGGTAAGTACAGCTATAACTCATGTATAATGTTAAACCTAGTCAACAATAATATTATTACATTAACCATTTATTTATTTATTTTCAACAGTGGACAAGGTTACCACTTGGTGGCGGTCAATGCGGGACCGCTTCAAGAGAGACTACAATAAGAAAGTTCAGGCCCCGAGTGGTTCCGGAGCAACCTCAGGGGCGCAATATTGTTATAATGCGGCCCTGGGGTTTCTACGTAGAACGCTGGCACTTAGAAGGTACATTTTTTTTATTTTTATTTTTGATTTAAAAATTATTTTTCTTTCTTCACCCTGTGTCCGCAAAGGGTTGTGTGAGACAAAGGAATCTCTTATACCTTTATCTCATTCAGCCTCCTATGGTCAGAAGGGTCAATAGATCTAGACTTCAGTATGTAAAACGATTTGTGAGACAAAGGAATCTCTAACAACTTTATCTCACTGATCCTCCTACGGTCAGAAGTGACAATAGATCCAGACTTCTGTCTGGAAAAGGTTGTGTGAGACAAAGGAATCTCTGACTCATTTATCTCATTCTGCCTCCTACGGTCAGAAGGGACAATAGATCAGGTCTGGTCAACCTGTGTATCTCCAGCTGTTGTAAAAATACAATTCCCACCATGCCATGCTGTAGGCTGATAGCTTAAGGATGTATGGGCATGCTGGGAGTTGTAGTTATGCAACAGCTGTAGAGCCACAGGTTGGCCATCCCTGCAATAGATCAAGACTTCCTGCTGTAAAAAGATTATTTAGAAAAAGGAATCTCTGACCTATAGTAACATAGAAACATAGAATGTGTCGGCAGATAAGAACAATTTGCCCCATCTAGTTAGCCCTATATACTGAATACTATGAATAGCCCCTGGCCCAATCTTATATGAAGGATGGCCTTATGCCTATCCCGTGCATGCTTAAACTCCTTCACTGTATTTGCAGCTACCACTTCTGCAGGAAGGCTATTCCATGCATCCACTATTCTCTAAAGTTCCTGATATTACTTTTAAATCGTTGTCCTATTTTACCTTGTTGATACCCTTTATGTATTTAAAAGTTTCTATCATATCCCTTTCTGTCTTGTCTTTCTTCCAAGCTATACATTTTAACCCCTTAAGGACTCAGCCCTATTTCACCTTAAGGACTTGGCCATTTTTTGCAAATCTGACCAGTATCACTTTAAGTGCTGATAACTTTAAAACGCTTTGACTTACCCAGGCCGTTTTGAAAAAAAATTGCAAATTTCCAAGTTTCAATTTCTCTACTTCTATAATACATAGTAATACCTCCAAAAATAGTTATTACTTTACATTCCCCATATGTCTGCTTCATGTTTGGATCATTTTGGGAATGATATTTTATTTTTTGGGGATATTACAAGGCTTAGAAATTTAGAAGCAGATCTTGAAATTTTTCAGAAATTTTCAAAAACCCAATTTTTAGGGACCAGTTCAGGTCTGAAGTCAATTTGCGAGGCTTACATAATAGAAACCACCCAAAAATGACCCGATTCTAGAAACTACACCCCTCAAGGTATTCAAAACTGATTTTACAAACGTTGTTAACCTTTTAGGTGTTCCACAAGAATTAATGGAAAATAGAGATACAATTTCAAAATTTCACTTTCTTGGCAGATTTTCCATTTTAATATTTTTTTTCCAGTTACAAAGCAAGGGTTAACAGCCAAACAAAACTCAATATTTATGGCCCTGATTCTTTAGTTTACAGAAACGCCCCATACGGTTTTTGGAAGGCAGATTTTGCTGGACTGTTTTTTTTTTACACCATGTCCCATTTGAAGCCCCCCCTGATGTACCCCTAGAGTAGAAACTCCATAAAAGTGACCCCATCTAAGAAACTACACCCCTCAAGGTATTCAAAACAGATTTTACAAACGTTGTTAACCCTTTAGGTGTTCCACAAGAATTAATGGAAAATAGAGATACAATTTAAAAATTTCACTTTTTTGGCAGATTTTCCATTTTAATAATTTTTTTCCAGTTACAAATCAAGGGTTAACAGCCAAACCAAACTCAATATTTATGGCCCTGATTCTGTAGTTTACAGAAACACACCATATGTGGTCGTAAACAGCTGTACCGGCTCACGGCAGGGCTCAGAAGGAAAGGAATGCCATACGGTTTTTGGAAGGCAGATTTTGCTGGACTGGTTTTTTTGACACCATGTGCCATTTGAAGCCCCCCTGATGCACCCCTAGAGTAGAAACTCCAAAAAAGTTGCCCCATTTTAGAAACTACGGGATAGGGTGGCAGTATTGTTGGTACTAGTTTAGGTACATATGATTTTTGGTTGCTCTATATTACACCTTTTGTGAGGCAAGATAACAAGAAATAGCTGTTTTGGCACCGTTTTTATTTTATGTTATTTACAACATTCATCTGACAGGTGAGATCATGTGATATTTTTATAGACTAGGTTGTCACGGATGCGGCGATACCTAATATGTATACTTTTTTTTATTTATGTAAGTTTTACAGAAGGATTTCATTTTTGAAGCAAAAAAAATCATGTTTTAGTGTTTCCATATGTAAAGGGGGAATATTAATCACCAATATTTATGTAAATCTCCCGCCTGTAGCATTTAGCATTCCGGACAGCGTGATAGTAATGGCGCTGCCGGAATGCGCATAATAGAAGGAGGGGAGGCTTCTCCCTTTCATTCTATCATGCTTAATTATCTCCAGCAGCGCTGGAGATAATTACAACAAAGGGCTCAGATTCTGTTGAATCTGAGTCCTTTGTAGTCCTCAGGATGACCGGACCTTTGTCCGGTCATTCTGAGGTAATCAACCAGATTTCCTCTGTGCGAATGCTTGGGGCACATTCACACCGATGCACCTGGTTTCAGGTATAGGGGGGATACATTATACACATTATAAGGCACAGATGAGGTTATATATATATATATATATATATCACAGAAGGGGGCACAGCTATATATATAAAGGAGGCACATATTTCCCACAGGGGCCACCATGAGCCCCTGTGGGCCACCATGGGCAGACGTGCGCAGATGTTGGGCACATCTGCGCACATCATCCCATGATATGGTAGTCACGGTATGCATATATACCATACATGCATGCACGTGTTTGCATGCATGCATGGATATATATGCATACGTCTCAACCCTTCCTCAACACCATAGTCTGAGAGCCATAATTTTTTCAGTTTTTGGGCGAATACCTTGGGTAGGGTATGATTTTTACGGGAGGAGATGACGGTTTTATTGGCACTATTTTGGGGTGCGTGTGACTTTTTGATCGCTTGCTATTACACTTTTTGTGATGTAAGGTGACAAATTTATTTAGCACAGTTTTTATTTTTTATTTTTTACGGTGTTCATATGAGGGGTTAGGTCATGTGATATTTTTATAGAGCCTTTTGATACGGACGCGGCGATACCTAATATGTATACTTTTTTTTTATTTATGTAAGTTTTACACAATAATATCATTTTTGAAACAAAAAAAAAAATCATGTTTTAGTGTCTCCATATTCTGAGAGCCATATTTTTTTCAGTTTTTGGGGCGATTATCTTAGGTAGGGTCTCATTTTTTGCGGGATGAGACGACGGTTTGAATGGTGATAAAGTCGTACATACGACTTTATCACTTTTATTACCTTTTTTTGGAATTAATGTGAGCAAAATTTTAATTTCATCATAGTTTTTATTTATTTTATTTTTAATGGCGTTCACCGTGCGGGAAATGTAACATGACCGTTTTATAGATCGGGTCGTTACGAACGCGGTGATATATAACATGTGTAGGGAATTTTTATTTTTATTTTTTTAATCAGGGATAAATGTGGTGTTTTTTTTTTACTTTTTTTTCCACTTTAATTTTTTTTTTACCCAGACCCACTTGGTTCTTGAAGATCCAGTGGGTCTGATGTCTGTATAATACAGTACAGTACTGGATAGCAGGATACCTGAGAAGGCGTCCTGTTGCCATGGGAACCTTCCCCGTCTGCCACAACTGAGCAGATGGGAAAGGGGAGGGAGGAGGGCTCCCTTCCTCTGTCACCTCATCCTGTCCGGGGGCTGCAAAGGCACAGCACAGCTCCCTCCCTCTTCACCTCTTCCATACAGTGGTCCCTACGGAGCGCGGCATGGAAGGGGTTAAAACGGCAGACATCTGCACATATGTCTGCCGTTTGAATCAGAGTGTCAGCAATGAGCTGACACTCTGATTCAACCGCTTGACCATCCTGAAAATAAACAGGGGGGCGGAAGATCGCGCACCCGCCCCCCACACTGCAGCACGCCTCCCGCCCGCCTCCCGCCCGCCTCCCGCACTGCCCGCAATCCTCCCCCCCACTGCGCCCGCAGGCACAAAAACACAGAGGGCTGCAGGGGGAGGGGGTTAACTTTCAAAAGTACAGGCACTTTGAGGTTTCTGATCCCTGCGGTCACGGACCGCAGGGATCAGAAGCTTGCATAAGCGCTAAAAACCTCAGGTCTGAATTGACCTGCGGTTTGTAGCGATCGTCAATGCGGGGGAGTCACAGGACCCCCCTAGGCATTGTCACAGGGTGCCTGCTGAATAATTTCAACAGGCACCCTGTTCCGATCACTGCCGGCCGTGCGGCAGTGATCAAAACTACACAGGACGTACCGGTACGCCCTGGATCCTTAAGGACTCGGGAAACAGGGCGTACTGGTACGCCCTAAGTCCTTAAGGGGTTAAGGTTCTTTAATCTTTCCTAGTAATTATTATCCTGTAATCCATGTAATAATTTAGTAGCTCTTCTCTGAACTATCTCCAAAGTATCGACACCTTTCTCTCATGCAGCCATCTACATTATGAAGTAGACAATGTCATATACTGTAAGTATTAATACAAGGCCTTATATTTTTTCTCTCCACAGAACTGCCAGCAGCACTCAGGAGCCTGAACGCTCTCTTGAAGCGGACCCTGAACCGGCCACCACCACCAGCCCTCCTGTCCCTCATTCACCGGTTCGGGTCAATCCTGGTCCCCTACCGGGTCCCGCCATAGGGAGGAATATGGGGACATTGTAGAGATCGTTTCCGATGCTCTAGAAGGTTTTGCAGATGAGATGCGTCGAGCTTTGGAAAACTTGGCACGCCGAATGGAGGGGGCGGAGTCGGCACGTCAACTCTCTGAGAACGATCATTACCTGCTAATTTATGTCCCCCAAATGGACCAAATGACTCCTGAACAGGTGCATGAGTCCCGAAATTTGATGGAGAACGGGTCGTGGGAAATCATGCACCGCCCCCATCCACCACCTACCCCCATCCACCACCTACCCCACATCCCACTCTTTTCAACATGCGCAGATCCGTCAACCTTCCCATTTCCACCATCCTTCCCTTTCCCAACCCCCGAGCATGTGTACAATCTGCCTTCTTTTTCTTCTACTCCTTCTCCTCCTCACTATCACGCTCCAACTTCTTTCCCTACTCCACTACAGCTGGGGGTAAAGTAAAATTCTTCTGGAAAATACAAAAATAGTATAAAATATTATTTTTGTTAAGAAATTTATTTTGCCTACACCTGTAGTAACAAAGGTAGAAAATAAATTGAGAGAGCACGATCAATTACGGGCTTTCAAAAAGGTCTTTATTGATCAGATTCTAGCTGATTGGCTCATGAACAAGCTTTAAGCATGTTCATCTGTCAATCTTGTTCTAATCCAAATGAACCCTTGTGGGACTCACGGTACAAGTGAATCCGCATCATCCACCATTGAATTTACTAGAGAGTAAAAATTATTTAATTTAGCTCTTTAGCAAAGATGATGCTGCCACAGAAATTATCGTCATTAGCACAAGGGACAGGAAATGAACATAATGCTGTCAGTCTTTGACCGGGTTCAAAGCCAAATAGGTAACTGCGCCCAGCCAAAGAACTCAACAGTTCATGCTGGAATGCTCTACCTTGACATGCGTTTGTTCACGCAAAGAAAGGGCTGACAAAAACACACTGCATGGCGGAGAATTCCAACAAACAGTGTGTTTTAATTCGGCTAGGTATACATGACGACAATAGGTAGCGCAACAGATACAGCAAAACTACACTGAGACATTTGTTTTGTGACTTTTGGTCTCACAAATTTTGCGCAATAATTATTATAATGATAGTCTATGGTGTCCCAATGCGACATGCTGAGACGTGACAGTCGTTTAAAAATCCATTCAAATGGATTTTTTGACACTGTTGCGTTGCAGTCACAGCATGTAGCAGTGCGACACCATAGACTATCATTATAAAAAAATTTGCGCGACATTCTTGTAACACAATGTCACGCGACAAATGTTGTCGCCTAGACCTAGACAAAAAGTCTGTGCATGCCTAGCTGTAGCCATGTCATAGCTGTTTGACCGGCTATGGCAGGGCTACAGCAGGCACAATAGTGCGGAATTCACACCGCAATCACAGATGGACGTAGTCCAGCGCATGGTAGCACTATGGATGAACACAGTACGTCTTTATCCATAATGACTAGACCTGTGTTGGTAAACTAAAAAAAAGATTACACCAGGTGTGATAAATTAAAGAATTTTTATTTTAAAAAAATTAAGCATTAAAAACATTTACAAAACATTATTTTGCCAATTCACCAGCTTCAGAGACAAAGTAATTGGCAAAACGGTCCCTCATTCTAGCAACGGCGAGGGTAGAGCGATATGACACATTTTGCATCCTAGTAAGTGTACAATCAGCCTCTTGCGGGTCCAGATGCAGTGGTTCCTCCGATAAAAGATAATTATGTAGCACTACACAAGCCTTCACAACATCATCTATGGTTTCTACTTTGAGGTTAGTGGCTTTGTTGAGAATACGCCATTTTGCAACTAGAATCCCAAAGACGCACTCCACCAGTCGTCTAGCTCTTGTCAGTCTATAGTTATAAATCCGTTTTGTAGAGTTCAAGTCACGGCTGGAGTATGGCTTTATGAGGTTCTCACACATTTGGAACGCCTCGTCCCCTACTACAACAAATGGCATGGGAGGTCCATCTGTACCTGGCAACGGTCTTGGAGGTGGTAATCCAAACTGCTTGGAATACAGGAGGCGTCCCATAGAGGAGGTTTTGAAAGCCATGGAGTCATTTGTCTGTCCATACGCTCCAATGTCAACTGCAACAAAACGATAATCCGCATCTGCAATCGCCATTAAGATAATGGAGAAATATTTTTTGTAATTAGAAAATTCTGATCCACTTCCTGAAGGTTTGACAATCCTTATATGTTTGCCATCCACAGCTCCTACACAATTAGGGAATTGGCTGGTTTCCATAAACTTGTCCGCTATTTGAAGCCACCGTTCAGTTGTTGGATGCGGGATAAAGTCTTCATGCAATATCGCCCACAATGCACGACAAGTATCCTTTACTATTCCGAGTGTCGAAATTCCAATACAATATTGGTAATGTAATGATGAAAGGCTTTCTCCAGTAGCAAGAAACTTAAAAAAAAAAAAAAAGTTAATAAAAAGAACTAACAATATATAAAACGCTATCTAAAAAGAAATAAACTTTTACCTTATTGTCACCGTTAGCCGCTCTGATGGTGAAATGGCCCTTCTGTATCGGGTATCCTACCTTTCAATGATCGATGTAATGCGCTGCAGGAGCTGGTCATAACTCTCAACCGTCATGCGCATATAATTGAAATTTTTCGGGATTCGCACGCAACTCCAAATAAAGTACAGAAAAAAACCCTCTGGTCATCCTTTTGGAACTTATAGGGTGTATCCAATACCGGCGTCTTCTTCTTTCCTGGTCTCGTCTTCTCCATCTCGCTTTCAGAATTTGAAACCTCAATCGGAGACGCAAGTGTGCAGGCAACATGCTTCCAAAATACAATGAATGGAGCTGTACCTGCTTTAATACTTTTTCAAAGGGGGAGGACTATGTGAGACACACCATTTTACACCTTTGTCAGAAAAAACTGATCCACTGAACGAACGCTAAAAGGGATGCAAACTCAACAAACGGATCCATTTTACAAGCGGATCCATTATAACGGATCCGCATAAAAGGTCACCGTTTGCATCTGTCTTTCAAATTATTATAACGGATCTGTTTTAAACGGATCCGTGAAACGCCAGTGTCAAAGTAGCCTTGGAGAGATCGCCTTGACGTGCGGCAGACGGGCTCAAATAATTTTGTACAAAATGATTTGCCAAGCATCTCAAATTTATAAGTATAGCACTAGCAATTATTATGCATTTTTGTACTTTATTTGGTTTGCAGAGAGCTGTTGCATTGCATGTTTACTCTATTTTTAGTTGGAGAAAGCCAGGATTCGATTTCTTGCTGAAGGAGCAGTTCCTCCCTTGTGTGACTCTGTTCGCCCAGGCAAACCAGATGCAGAACAGCGTGAGAGTGATGAGAGGGGGTCACACATGGCTTGCATACACTAAAATGCCTCCAACATAATTATTAGATCTCTACATGAAAATAATGTATTTGCTGTAAATCGCGAGAGGGGCATAGCTGGAGACATTGACTTCACAAGAGATACAGAGCAGCGGAGTTCAGCCACCTCAATTTGCTTCTCGCTGTTTACTGCTCCTGAATTAAAATTTGGGCAACCAGCTTCAGCTTCCTCTGATGTGTATGCCTACAGAGTCCTTTGGTTATGGCTTTACGCAGGGAGCAAGATTTTTTACGCACAATTCTGATGGAACTCCTGATCTTATGAAACTAGACTTGGAGTCTCCTGTCATGTCTTGTGTGCTGTGGAGATCGAATACAGATGGAGCAGATAAAAAAACATGAATATTTTCAACTTACTGAAGCTGCTTGACTTAATTGTGAATAGATGGTAAAGGCAAAGTCTGCTGGTGTTGTCATCAGCATCTTCATTATGTTTACTGCAGGACCCACGACAATGTAATTCGGTCCATACCGCAAAAGGAGGTCTACAATCACCCATACATTTTCCAGAAAAAAGTCTGTGTCACATAAAAAATTTCACCACTAAGGAATTAAGTCCAAACCCCAAAAGGAGGTGTTCAATCACCCATAAATTTTCCAGAAAAAAGCCTGTGTCACATAAAAAATTTCACCACTAAGTAATTTGGGCCATACCCTAAAAGGAGGTGTACAATCACCCATAAATTTTCCCCAAAAAAGCCTGTGTCACATATAAAAATTCACCACTAAGTAATTCGATCCATACCGCAAAAGGAGGTGTACAATCACCCATAAATTTTCCCCAAAAAACGTAATTCGATCCATACAGCAAAAGAAAGTCTACAATCACCCATCAATTTTCCCAAACAAAGCCTATTTCACATAAAAAATGTCACCACTACGTAATTCGGTCCATACAGCAAAAGGAGGTCTACAATCACCCATCAATTTTCCCAAAAAAACATAATTGAAATAAAAAATTTCAGCAATGAAAGGACAATGGATTTTAGTTCATACAGAACAAAGTCTACAATCACCCATAAATTTCCCCAAAAACGAGCCTGTTTCACTACGTGATTTGGTCCATACAGCAAAAAGGGCGTTACCACATATAACTGCACCACTGTATGGCAAATAAGCCCTTATTTTTTTCCACTTTTACACTACACAAGCCTTTTTAACATATACAGTAAGTGCAACGCTGAACGGCAAATATATTTTTCTTTTGCCACTAATACACGGCAAACAGGCCTTTAGAGTGTATCACTGCACCGCTCATCGGCAATTAAGCCCTAATTTTTTTCCACTTTTCCACTACACAAAAGGCTTTTCAACATATAAGTGCAACGCTGAACGGCGAATATATTTTTATTTTGCCACTAATACATAGCAAAAAGGGCTTTACAACAAATAACTGCACCGCTGAACGGCAAATATATATTTTTTTGTGCCACTAATACACGGCAAAAAGGGCTTTACAACATATAACTGCATCGCACAAGGGCAAATAAGATGTACTGTAGAAATATTTCCTTGTAATAAACCCTGTTAATGGCTGTCAAACAGCACTTGCACCCCAATTACAAGAACAGTTTGCTGGAATGACAGAGCTGTATAATGGCAATTTGGATCCCCAGTCAGTGCAGCAAGGTGTAATAGAATTGTTCCTATTACCCAGCCTGTAACCTCCCTCTCCTTTCCCTGCACTTATAAATTGTTTTTTCACCACAATCAAGTCTTTCCTATCACTGTCCCTTGCGCCTGCAGACGTCTCTCCCTGCACTAAGTACGCTGGTAAATGGCAGAATCTAAGATGGCTGGCGCTATTTATAGTGCTGTGACATCACAGGGCTGGCTGGCTGCTGATTGGCTGCATGCATGGCATTATGGGTGATCCCACCTTCCCAGAGTTCCTTTCTCCATGTCCTCACATGCAGTACTAGCACTATCACCAGTTCTTGAGGTGACCACAAGAAAAGCATATCTGGTGTTGGCAGTTTTTTGGGAGGTTCCGGCTGTGCATTGCCTCTGCTGTTTATTGCTGCCTCTACCACCACACTCCTTCTCTGATTTCACCTCCTCCAATCTGAATCCCAGGGCCTGTCCAACACACAATTACCATCATAGTCCTCACTAGTGGTGGCCTTGCAGTTCGCTCGGCGGTCGGTTTGCGTCAAACATGCGAACATATGGCGATGTTCGCGCGCGCCATATTATTTTGCATTGCGCCGAACTTTGACCCATGACACATCCATCAGGTGGGACAGGACAGCCAATTGAGATGTTTCAGCACATGGACACAACCCTAACCCTAAAACAGAACCTAATCTGGCAGCCTTTTTACATTATGTGTTTTGCCAGTGTAGGGAGAGGTTGCATTTCGGAGCAGGGACAGGCTGTTAGGAACTTAGGGACACCAAAAGCTAGCTAATAGGGCCACAAAAGTCCTTTTAAGCACTGGTAACATTGTGCTATAGATAGGTGTGATACACAGAGGGGTGTGATATACTTATAATATACTTTCTAACATAGAAAGTATATTATAGTGCATTTGTATGCTTCCAGAAAATACTGATTGGGGGGTGCAATCTATCAGCTTTCACAAAATAGTGATAGAGGTTTTCCATATACCTGCGTCCACAAAATTACTGCTTGAGGGTGATATACCATCTTCAACTAACAACTGATTGAGTCCTGTGATATATAAGCTTCCACAAATACTGCTCTTCTCTAGGGACTTTGGCACAGGGTTATTTTGAAAATGACAGGCAGAGGAAGAGGCAGGCCTTTCAACAGGGGTGGTAGGGTCGTGCAGGTGCACCAGGCCGGCGCCTAAGTGGGAAGTTGGAGATGGTGCGTACGATTATGTCAAAGGATGCACCAGAGTTGGTTGAGTGGCACACTCAGACTTTCACTTCTGCACACTCCTCATCCTCTGTATCTGCACCCTCTGCTGTGTGCACCCCCAAAGACACCACCATAACCCCTCCACTCGAGTCAGAGGAATTATTTTCCCATCACCTCCCAGACCTTACGGATGCGCAGCCATTCTTGGCATCGGATGAGGAAGAGGAGGTAGCAATGGCTGCCACCCAGCGGTCTGACGACAGTACCAAGATCAGCCCAAGGAGGGTAGTCCCCGCTGTTGCTGCCTACTCCGAGATCTCTAATGTCAGTGGTGGTGAAGGTGATACTAATCCGGTCCTATACATTGCAGATGTCTGGTGGGAGAGAAAATTGCAGGGCTTCCAGGGAGGGATGGGGTAGATACAGTGGGGCAAAAAAGTATTTAGTCAGCCACCAATTGTGCAAGTTCTCCCACTTAAAAAGATGAGAAAGGCTTGTGATTTTTATCATAGGTACACTTCAACTGTGAGTGACAGAATGGGGGGAAAGAATACAGGAAATCACATTGTGGGATTTCTAATGAATTAATTGGTAAATTCCTCGGTAAAATAAGTATTTGGTCACCTACAAACAAGCAAGATTTCTGGCTCTCACAGACCTGTAACTTCTTCTTTAAGAGGCTCCTCTGTCCTCCACGCGTTACCTGTATTAATGGCACCTCTTTAAACTTGTTATCAGTATAAAAAACACCTGTCCACAACTTCAGTCACACTCCAAACTCTACTATGGCCAAAACCAAAGAGCTGTCGAAGGACACCAGAAACAAAATTGTAGACCTACACCAGGCTGGGAAGACTAAATCTGCAATAGGCAAGCAGCTTGGTGTGAAGAAATCAACTGTGGGAGCAATTATTAGAAAATGGAAGACATACAAGACCGCTGATAATCTCCCTCGATCTGGGGCTCTAAGGAAGATCTCACCCCGTGGGGTCAAAATGATCACAAGATCGGTTAGCAAAAATCCCAGAACCACACGGGGGGACCTAGTGAATGACCTGCAGAGAGTTGGGACCAAAGTAACAAAGGCTACCATCAGTAACACACTACTCCACTAGGGACTCAAATCCTGCAGTGCCAGACGTGTCCCCCTGCTTAATCCAGTACATGTCTGGGCACCTCTGAAGTTTGCTAGAGAGCATTTGGATGATCCAGAAGAGGATTAGGAGAATGTCATATGGTCAGATGAAACCAAAGTAGAACTTTTTGGTAAAAACTCAACTGGTCGTGTTTGGAGGAGAAAGAATGCTGAGTTGCATCCAAAGAACACCATACCTACTGTGAAGCATGTGGGTGGAAACATCATGCTTTGAGGCTGTTTTTCTGCAAAGAGACCAGGACGACTGATCCGTGTAAAGGAAAGAATGAATGGGGCCATGTATCATGAGATTTTGAGTGAAAATCTCCTTCCATCAACAAGGACATTGAAGATGAAACGTGGCTGGGTCTTTCAGCATGACAATGATCCCAAACACACTGCCCGGGCAACAAAGGAGTGGCTTCATAAGAAGCATTTCAAGGTCCTGGAGTGGCCTAGCCAGTCTCCAGTAGTGATGAGCGGCAGGGGCAATATTCAAATTCGCAATATTTAGCGAATATTTGGGTGAATATTCACCATATATTCGAGAATTCGCAAATTCATGATCTCTAGGCATTATTTTCTCGATTGCGAAAATACGCATAAAATTCGCCTAAAGAATTTGCATAAAAATTCGTATGAACTGGTATTTTTTTAAAAATCGAATATTCGCGAGTACAAATATGTTTTGCAATATTCTAAATATTCGCGAATTCTCAAAGTGCCGATATTCGCGATTAAAATTCGCAATTCGAATATTCGTGATCAACACTAGTCTCCAGATATCAACCCCTTGGAAAACCTTTGGAGGAAGTTGAAAGTCCATGTTGACCAGCGACAGCCCCAAAACATCACTGCTCTAGAGGAGATCTGCATGGAGGAATGGGCCAAAATACCAGCAACAGTGTGTAAAAACCTTGTGAAGACTTACAGAAAACATTTGACCTCTATCATTGCCAACAAAGGGTATATAACAAAGTATTGAGATGAACTTTTGTTATTGACCAAATACTTATTTTCTACCATAATTTGCAAAAAAAAATCATAAAAAAATCTGACAATGTGATTTTGTGGATTTTTTTGCTCATTATGTCTCTCATAGTTGAGGCATACCTATGATGAAAATTACAGGCCTCTCTCATCTTTTAAGTGGGAGAACTTGCACAATTGGTGGCTGACTAAATACTTTTTTGCCCCACTGTAGATAGATATAGACATGTGGTCCATCCTGCTAGAATCTATCTAACCCAGGCATCCTCAAACTGCGGCCCTCCAGCAGTTGTAAAACTACAACTCCCACAATGCCCTGCTGTAGGCTGATACCTGTAGGCTGTTCGGGCATGCTGGGAGTTGTAGTTTTGCAACAGCTGGAGGGCCACAGTTTGAGGATGCCTGATCTAACCCATCTCTCCCTGGAAGCTCTACATTCCTCTCCCCCTCCAGACATCTGCATTGTATAGGACCGGATTACCGTACGTTTTTCATGAACCTAAAGGATATGATTTTCTATGTCAAGAGCGGCATTCGTTTTGTGGGGTTAGTTTACCTGCAGTTCTATGTAACTCGAGAACACATGGTGGCTTCAGAACAGACTACAAACTCCGCTCTGCCGGATGACAGTGTCAGTGCTCCCCCGTGCCTATCAGTAGTGATGGACGAACATCTGATGGGGCGGTTCGCGAACGCCATCACTCGAACTCGCTCAAATGTTTGCTAACCGCAGGTTCGCGGCGGGTCCCATTCATTTTAAAGGCAGGTGAACATGAAAAACCTCCAGGTCATATTTGCAACCACAAAATAGTTACTAGATGTGCACACATAGTCCCACAACATGGACACTGACATACCAGAAGTATTAAGCGAATCTGCGGTCGACAAGCATTCTTTTTTCATCTGCAAAATTTCGGCAATGTATTAATCACAAGAGCACATGCGTTCGGAAGGCGTGGCCTACAGCAACTGGTTTACACCGACTAGCAATTAGATGGATGCGATGGTTGGATCGAAGTTCACCGACAAAGAGGAAGAACTCCTGGTGACTGTAAGTAATCTTACATTAAAGTAGTGTATTTGATTACATTTCACCTGCATGTCTGAACAATCGCTTTATATGCAAAAAGAGTGTTAAAATAAAAATCACCAGTGCAACCTTCAGAGATTTAAATTGTGCACAAAACTTCAAATTTTATAAGGTCTCAATAGATATTATAGATTTTTGCACTAAGTATTCCTGTGACATCACACCCACTATGTTAGTAGCATATTTGTATGGGCAGCAGAGAAATATATTTAACATGCACATTGCACATCCATTGTCATGCCGCACACTATATTCCGCACACACACACTATATACCGCACACACACAATATACTGCACAAACACTATATACCGCACACACACACTATATATCACACACACACTATATACCGCACACACACACAGAGTCTATAGATTATAATTTGTGTCCTGTTGGTCAGGACTCAGGAGAAGCTTTCTTTGTCAGACCGCCAGTATTTGCTGGTTCATTTAGAGTTACCCAGGGTGCATCATGGGGAGGCACCAGCTGTTCACCCCATACCGTACCGTCACTTCACTAGATAGGTACATCTCTGCTTAGCTGCACAATATCTGATAGCTCAGACCGCACCCACATACAATCGTAATACAATCCCATCTTCTAACCGTAACAGTAAGGCCGCATGCACACGGGCGTGTTTCTTCAGAACTACGGACCGTACAAACCCGTCCTGCTGTCCTGCAGAGTGGACGAGCGCACGGCGTCATTGGCTTCTAACTCGCTATTACGCCGTGCGCTTCTTGCCGCCACCGCTGTACATTAATACACTTGTATATATCATACAAGTGTATCACAGTACAGCGATGGTGGCCGGAAGCGCACGTCATCATAGCAACCACTGACGCCGTGCGCTTGTCCACTTTGCAGGACGGCAGGACGAGTTTGTACGGTCCGTAGTTGTGAAAAAACACGCCCGTGTGCAGGCGGCCTAAATCTAATATTTCCACCTCAAAGCATTAAATACTTTTTGCAGTTTACTTGAGTAAATTATTTTCAATACTATTATTGTTCAAAATTGGGATTATATGCTTGAATTTTTCTCTTGCAGCGGATGTTGGGGCAAGGATATGGCCGCACCCAGTCCCACGCCGAGAAGCAACGGATTGTGCGGGAGCTGGCCTATGAGATCTGGAAACTTAGAATTTTGGGCTATATATAGGTCTCCTATAATCACACCAGTTATAAAAAAAATGGATATTTATGGAAAGGCTGAGCACTCGCCACCTGGGCCAGACAGAGACGCAAAGCAAGTAGTAAGGGACAAGGATAATATTTATTACACCTATTTATAATCTAAACAATTAAAATCTATATTAAAACAATAAGATAAAAGTACTAGATAAGTAATACAACAATCATAAATGCTGAAGTGTTAAGAGTAGGGATGAGCGAACCCGAACTGTATAGTTCGGGTTCGTACCGAATTTTGGGGTGTCCGTGACACGGACCCGAACCCGAACATTTTCGTAAAAGTTCGGGTTCGGTGTTCGGCGCTTTCTTGGCGCTTTTTGAAAGGCTGCAAAGCAGCCAATCAACAAGCGTCATACTACTTGCCCCAAGAGGCCATCACAGCCATGCCTACTATTGGCATGGCTGTGATTGGCCAGTGCAGCATGTGACCCAGCCTCTATATAAGCTTGGGTCACGTATCGCTGCACGTCACTCTGCTGATACAAGTGTAGGGAGAGGTTGCAGCTGCGACGTTAGGGCGAGATTAGGCAGTGATTAACTCCTCCAAAAGACTTCATTCAGTGATCGATCTACAGCTGTGGATCATTGAACTGCTGCTGTTCAATTGCTCACTGTTTTTAGGCTGCCCAGAGCGTTTTTCATTCACTTTTTTCTGGGTTGATCGGCGGCCATTTCGTGTCTTGTGGTGCGCCAGCACAAGCTGCCACCTAGTACATTTAACCATCAATAGTGTGGTTATTTTTTGGCCATATACTACATCAGGGGCAAGCTGAGCCTGTCACCCAAGTGCATTTAACCATCAATAGTGTGGTTATTTTTTGGCTATATCCTACATCAGGGTCAAGCTGTCATTAAGTGCATTTAACCATCAATAGTGTGGTTATTTTTTGGCCATATACTACATCAGGGGCAAGCTGAGCCTGTCACCAAGTGCATTTAACTATCAATAGTGTGGTTATTTTTTGGCTATATCCTACATCAGGGTCAAGCTGAGCCTGTCACCAAGTTATTCTCAATAACTTCACACACACGCTACTGTTCAATTCCAAGTCTAATTCTGTGTGTAAACGTATACCTGTCACCCAGCGCCTAAAAAATAGGCCTCAAATTTATATTCATCCAAATCTGTCATTATTGCTTTAGCTGGTCAAGTTATTTAGTGTCCGTCAAAGCACAGTTTTTGTTCTGGGTTGAAATACAATTCCCAATTTTGCAATTCTCTAAATTAGTGGTTTCTGCTGTATCAGGCCTACTTTAAATCTATCCCTAAAAGGGTATATTAGATTCAAGGTGCTGATAGGGTAATTCTCAATAACTTCACACACACGCTACAGTGCAGATCCAAGTCTAATTCTGTGATTAAACATATACCTGTCACCCAGCGCCTAAAAAATAGGCCTCACATTTATATTCATCCAAATCTGTCATTACTGCTTTAGCTGGTCAAGTTATTTAGTGTCCGTCAAAGCACAGTTTTTGTTCTGGGTTGAAATACAATTCCCAATTTTGCAATTCTCTAAATTAGTGGTTTCTGCTGTATCAGGCCTACTTTAAATCTATCCCTAAAAGGGTATATTAGATTCAAGGTGCTGATAGGGTAATTCTCAATAACTTCACACACACGCTACAGTGCAGATCCAAGTCTAATTCTGTGATTAAACGTATACCTGTCACCCAGCGCCTAAAAAATAGGCCTCACATTTATATTCATCCAAATCTGTCATTATTGCTTTAGCTGGTCAAGTTATTTAGTGTCCGTCAAAGCACAGTTTTTGTTCTGGGTTGAAATACAATTCCCAATTTTGCAATTCTCTAAATTAGTGGTTTCTGCTGTATCAGGCCTACTTTAAATCTATCCCTAAAAGGGTATATAAGATTCAAGGTGCAGATAGGGTTATCCTCAATAACTTCACACACACGCTACTGTTCAATTACAAGTCTAATTCTGTGTGTAAACGTATACCTGTCACCCAGCGCCTAAATAATAGGCCTCAAATTTATATTCAGCTAAATCTGTCATTACTGGTGTGCCTGTATTAGTGTAATACGGTACCTAAATAGATAGCCAGATAGTGTTAGGTGTCTGTAAAAAAAGGCCTGAATTTGAATTCAATACATTGGCCCGAATAATACTTTTCTTATTGTGGTGAACGGTAACAATGAGGAAAACATCTAGTAAGGGACGGGGACATGGTCGTGGTGGTGTTAGTGGACCCTCTGGTGCTGGGAGAGTACGTGGCCGTTCTGCTACAGCCACACATCCTAGTGTACCAACTACCTCAGGTCCCAGTAGCCGCCAGAATTTACAGCCATATTTGGTGGGGCCCAATGCCGTTCTAAGGATGGTAAGGCCTGAGCAGGTACAGGCATTAGTTAATTGGGTGGCCGACAGTGGATCCAGCACGTTCATATTATCTCCCACCCAGTCTTCTGCAGAAAGCACACAGCGCATGAAAACCAAGCCCATCAGTCTGTCACATCACCCCCATGCATATCAGGGAAACTGTCTGAGCCTCAAGTTATGCAGCAGTCTCTTATGCTGTTTGAAGACTCTGCTGGCAGGGTTTCCCAAGGGCATCCACCTAGACTTTCCCCAGCGGTGGAAGAGATAGAATGCACTAACACACAACCACTTATGTTTCCTGATGATGAGGACATGGGAATACCACCTCAGCACGTCTCTGATGATGACAAAACACAGGTTCCAACTGCTGCGTCTTTCTGCAGTGTGCAGACTGAACAGGAGGTCAGGGATGAAGACGATGCAGGGGACGATGAGGTCCTAGACCCCACATGGAATGAAGGTCGTGCCACTGACTTTCACAGTTCGGAGGAAGAGGCAGTGGTGAGACCGAGCCAACAGCGTAGCAAAAGACAAAGAGGGAGCAGTGGGCAAAAGCAAAACACCCGCCGCCAAGAGACTCCGCCTGCTACTGACCGCCGCCATCTGGGACAGAGAACCCCAAAGGCAGCTTCAAGGAGTTCCCTTGCATGGCACTTCTTCAAACAATGTGCTGACGACAAGACCCGAGTGGTTTGCACGCTGTGCCATCAGAGCCTGAAGCGAGGCTTTAACGTTCTGAACCTTAGCACAACCTGCATGACCAGGCACCTGCATGCAAAGCATGAACTGCAGTGGAGTAAACACCTTAAAAACAAGGAAGTCACTCAGGCTCCCCCTGCTACCTCTTCTGCTGCTGCCGCCTCGGCCTCTTCTGCTGCTGCCGTCGCCTCGGCCTCTTCCTCCGCCTCGGGAGGAACGTTGGCACCTGCCGCCCAGCAAACATGGGATGTACCACCAACACCACCACCTGCGTCACCAAGCATCTCAACCATGTCACACGGCAGCGTTCAGCTCTCCATCTCACAAACATTTGAGAGAAAGCGTAAATTCCCACCTAGCCACCCTCGATCCCTGGCCCTGAATGACAGCATTTTTAAACTACTGGCCTATGAAATGCTGTCATTTAGGCTGGTGGACACAGACAGCTTCAAACAGCTCATGTCGCTTGCTGTCCCACAGTATGTTGTTCCCAGCCGGCACTACTTCTCCAAGAGAGCCGTGCCTTCCCTGCACAACCAAGTATCCGATAAAATCAAGTGTGCACTGCGCAACGCCATCTGTGACAAGGTCCACCTAACCACAGATACCTGGACCAGTAAGCACGGCCAGGGACGCTATATCTCCCTAACTGCACACTGGGCAAATGTAGTGGCGGCTGGGCCCCAGGCGGAGAGCTGTTTGGCGCACGTCCTTCTGCCGCCAAGGATCGCAGGGCAACATTCTTTGCCTCCTGTCTCCTCCTCCTCCTACTCAGCTTCCTCCTCCTCTTCTTCCACCTGCTCATCCAGTCAGCCACACACCTTCACCACCAACTTCAGCACAGCCCGGGGTAAACGTCAGCAGGCATTCTGAAACTCATATGTTTGGGGGACAGGCCCCACACCGCACAGGAGTTGTGGCGGGGTATAGAACAACAGACCGACGAGTGGTTGCTGCCGGTGAGCCTCAAGCCCGGCCTGGTGGTGTGCGATAATGGGCGAAATCTCGTTGCAGCTCTGGGACTAGCCAATTTGACGCACATCCCTTGCCTGGCGCATGTGCTGAATTTGGTGGTGCAGAAGTTCATTCGCAACTACCCCGACATGTCAGAGCTGCTGCATAAAGTGCGGGCCGTCTGTTGGCGCTTCCGGCGTTCACATCCTGCCGCTGCTCGCCTGTCTGCGCTACAGCGTACCTTCGGCCTTCCCGCTCACCGCCTCATATGCGACGTGCCCACCAGGTGGAACTCCACCTTGCACATGCTGGATAGACTGTGCGAGCAGCAGCAGGCCATAGTGGAGTTTCAGCTGCAGCACGCACGGGTCAGTCGCACTGCGGAACAGCACCACTTCACCACCAATGACTGGGCCTCCATGCGAGACCTGTGTGCCCTGTTGCGCTGTTTCGAGTACTCCACCAACATGGCCAGTGGCGATGACGCCGTTATTAGCGTTACAATACCACTTCTATGTCTCCTTGAGAAAACACTTAGGCCTCTTTCACACTACAGTATTTTGCGTTCAGTATACTGGACGTTTTTTGAGTTCAGTATACGGAACAGATACTGAACCATTCATTTCAATGGTTCAGCAAAAAATACTGAAGTGTCTCCGTGTGCATTCCGTTTCAGTATTTCAGTATTTCCGTGCCGTGGAAAGATAGAACATGTCCTATGTTTCTCCGCAAATCACGGTCCGTGGCTCCATTAAAGTCAATGGGTCCGCAAAAAAACGGAATGCTTACGGAAGGCATCCGTATGTCATCCGTATGTCATCTGTTTTTTGCGGATCCGTCATTAACAAATGCTACGCCCAGCCCACTGTGGCCATGTGTTTCTTGTTGCCAAACTTTGGCTGAGCACAAATACAGGTGGCTTCCGTTTTTGATCCGTGAAAAACGGACCGTATACGGGAACCATACGGAAACCATACTGAAAGGTTTTTGCGGACATACTGAACGGAAACGGAGACACAACGGAACCCAAAAACGGGACAACGGATCCGTGAAAAACGGAACGCAAAACACTGAAATGGACATACTGTAGTGTGAAAGAGGCCTTAGGGCGATGATGGAAGAGGAGGTGGCCCAGGAGGAGGAGGAGGAGGAGGAAGAGGGGTAATTTTTAGCACTTTCAGGCCAGTCTCTTCGAAGTGACTCAGAGGGAGGTTTTTTGCAACAGCAGAGGCCAGGTACAAATGTGGCCAGACAGGGCCCACTACTGGAGGACGAGGAGGACGAGGATGAGGAGGAGCTGGAGGAGGATGAGGATGAAGCATGTTCACAGCGGGGTGGCACCCAACGCAGCTCGGGCCCATCACTGGTGCGTGGCTGGGGGGAAATGCAGGACGATGACGATACGCCTCCCACAGAGGACAGCTTGTCCTTACCTCTGGGCAGCCTGGCACACATGAGCGACTACATGCTGCAGTGCCTGCGCAAGGACAACAGAGTTGCCCACATTTTAACGTGTGCGGAGTACTGGGTTGCCACCCTGCTGGATCCACGGTACAAAGACAATGTGCCCACCTTACTTCCTGCACTGGAGCGTGATAGGAAGATGCGCGAGTACAAGCGCACATTGGTAGACGCGCTACTGAGAGCATTCCCAAATGTCACAGGGGAACAAGTGGAAGCCCAAGGCGAAGGCAGAGGAGGAGCAAGAGGTCGCCAACGCAGCTGTGTCACGGCCAGCTCCTCTGAGGGCAGGGTTAGCAAGGCAGAGATGTGGAAAAATTTTGTCACCACGCCACAGCTAACTGCACCACCACCTGATACGGAACGTGTTAGCAGGAGGCAACATTTCACTAACATGGTGGAACAGTACCTGTGCACACCCCTCCACGTACTGACTGATGGTTCGGCCCCATTCAACTTCTGGGTCTCCAAATTGTCCACGTGGCCAGAGCTAGCCTTTTATGCCTTGGAGGTGCTGGCCTGCCCGGCGGCCAGCGTTTTGTCTGAACGTGTATTCAGCACGGCAGGGGGCGTCATTACAGACAAACGCAGCCGCCTGTCTACAGCCAATGTGGAAAAGCTGACGTTCAAAAAAATGAACCAGGCATGGATCCCACAGGACCTGTCCATCCCTTGTGCAGATTAGACATTAACTACCTCCCCTTAACCATATATTATTGTACTCCAGAGCACTTCCTCATTCAATCCTATTTTTATTTTCATTTTACCATTATATTGTGGGGCAACCCAAAGTTGAATGAACCTCTCCTCTGTCTGGGTGTCGGGGCCTAAAAATATCTGACAGTGGCCTGTTCCAGTGGTGGGTGACATGAATCCTGATTCTCTGCTATGACATGAAGACTGATTCTCTGCTGACATGAAGCCAGATTCTCTGCTATGGGACCTCTCTCCTCTGCCTGGGTGCCTGGGTTTCACAGCCAGACAGCTGAGAAGCGCTCACAGGAGCTTCTCAGATCCTCCTCCTTGAATTTCTTTGTTTTGGTTTAGTTTCTCATCTCGTTAGTCTATCTCAGCTGTCATGCAGTCAGACTGATCGCTACCCTTTAAGTTCCTCCCCATAATGCAGTAGTGTGCGGCTGATACAACTTCCTGGAGTGTGTGTGCAGTTCCCAGTTCCCAGTTCCAAGTTCCCAGTTCCCAGTTCCCAGTCCTCAGTCGTCAGTCGTCTGCAGATAAGTGCTGTTTATGTATTTATGTTTTTGTCTTTTCTGGATCCAGGTGACCCTGACTCCCTCCGTGTCAGTGTAGGGAGCCGGTGGTCGTGTCCCTTCACTATTGTAGGGTCTTCAGGTAATAGATAGCCGAGGAACGTGGATATGCGGCCATCCACCTTTGGGGTGTTCGCATAGGCTGAGCAGTGAGGGAGAGCGGCAGCTCTATTGCAGGGGTCTCCCTTTGTTCCTTAGTTGTGGATCCAGAGAGACATTGTTTATATGGTATTGTCTTGTTTCCTGTACACCATCCGTGACACTGGGCCTAAATATGTGACAATGGACTGTTCCAGTGGGGGGTGACGTGAAGCCTGATTCTCTGCTATGACATGAAGACTGATTCTCTGCTGACATGAAGCCTGAATCTCTGTTATGGGACCTCTTTCCTCTGTCTGGGTTCCGGGGCCTAAAAATATCTGACAGTGGCCTGTTCCAGTGGTGGGTGACATGAAGCCTGATTCTCTGCTATGACATGAAGACTGATTCTCTGCTGACATGAAGCCTGAATCTCTGTTATGGGACCTCTCTCCTCTGTCTGGGTGCCGGGGCCTAAAAATATCTGACAGTGGCCTGTTCCAGTGGTGGGTGACATGAAGCCTGATTCTCTGCTATGACATGAAGACTGATTCTCTGCTATGACATGAAGACTGATTCTCTGCTGACATGAAGCCAGATTCTATGTTATGGGACCTCTCTCCTCTGCCTGTGTGCCGGGGCCTAAATATCTGACAAGCCTGATTCTCTGCTATGACATGAAGACTGATTCTCTGCTGACATGAAGCCTGATTCTCTGCTATGGGACCTCTCTCCAATTGATATTGGTTAATTGTTATTTATTTTATTTTTATTTTTATTCATTTCCCTATCCACATTTGTTTGCAGGGGATTTAACTACATTTTGCTGCCTTTTGCAGCCCTCTAGCCCTTTCCTGGGCTGTTTTACAGCCTTTTTAGTGCCGAAAAGTTCGGGTCCCCCTTGACTTCAATGGAGTTCGGGTTCGGGACGAAGTTCGAGTCAGGTTCAGATCCCGAACCCGAACATTTCCGGGAAGTTCGGCCGAACATTTAGGTGTTCGCTCAACTCTAGTTAAGAGACACAAAATACGTCAATACATTTAATATATACCAATAGCATTATGAAAGATTGGAGGAATAAATATTATCGGTCATCTAGGATACAAGAAAAAAATCGATAAAAATATTCAATAAAATAATCGATAATATATTCAATGGGAAGTTCGCCAATGGAGTTCTCGATAATTTAAGCAGTTCTCAATAATTTATGCAAATGGAGTTCTCGATAATTAAGCAGATAAAACTGTAGATTAAATTAGTACTTGGTATAGTCAATTCGATCATTCAAAATCAACTTGATCGTATGGACAAAAACGGCATATAGTCAATTAGCAGATTACACCTCTTAATATAGTTCAGTTGCCGTCTGACATGAGTTAACCGTGGCATCCCACGTGGTTCCCAATGTCAGATCTGGCGGTACCTGGTTCCAGTAGCTTTTTTGGAGTAGTTCAGGTGGTTGTATAGTCCCCAATATGAACGGTCTCCTGATGGTTTTCACCAATTATAGAGCCTGGACCTGGTTTGAGGTTATTGAGGTGTTTGTAGTAGCCAAACGCGTTTCAGGGTCCTTTCCTGGCCCCTTCCTCAGTGTCCACTGAGGCCCCGGAAAGGACCCCGAAACGCGTTTGGCTACTACAAGACCCGCACATCAGCTGATGAACATCTGAGACCCCAACACTTTGACAATTGGATCTCCACTTTGTCGCAACTCCGACTTGTTTCAGCGTGGAGGGAACACCTCAATAACCTCAACCCAGGTCCAGGCTCTATAATTGGTGAAAACCATCAGGAGACCGTTCATATTGGGGACTATACAACCACCTGAACTACTCCAAAAAAGCTACTGGAACCAGGTACCGCCAGATCTGACATTGGGAACCACGTGGGACGCCATGGTTAACTCATGTCAGACGGCAACTGAACTATATTAAGAGGTGTAATCTGCTAATTGACTATATGCCGTTTTTGTCCATACGATCAAGTTGATTTTGAATGATCGAATTGACTATACCAACTACTAATTTAATCTACAGTTTTATCTGCTTAATTATCGAGAACCCCATTTGCATAAATTATCGAGAACTCCATTGGCGAACTTCCCATTGAATATATTATCGATTATTTTATTGAATATTTTTATAGATTTTTTTCTTGTATCCTAGATGACCAATAATATTTATTCCTTCAATCTTTCATAATGCTATTGGTATATATTAAATGTATTGACGTATTTTGTGTCTCTTAACACTTCAGCATTTATGATTGTTGTATTACTTATCTAGTACTTTTATCTTATTGTTTTATTATAGATTTTAATTGTTTAGATTATAAATAGGTGTAATAAATATTATCCTTGTCCCTTACTACTTGCTTTGCGTCTCTGTCTAGCCCAAGTGGCGAGTGCTCAGCCTTTCCATAAATATCCATTTTGTATATATTTATGACTGGGTGAGTCATTCTAGGCTTAGTAGCACCCATTTCACAACTATAAACAGAGTGAGCCACCATATCTTTATGAAAAAAAAATTTTCTTTAAATTTTCTCACTGTGTGTAGCAGAGGTAACGCAGTGAAAGCGGATAAATTTCAGCAGTACCCAAATACACTATTTTAAAAGTAAATTCTTATATAACACCCCGCTTCAATATGTGGTTTTGGGGGCCACTGCTCTATCACACCAGTTCTAAAAAAAAAAATTCCTTTAAATTTTCTCACTGTGTAGCAGAGGTAACGCAGTGAAAGCGGATACATTTCTGCAGTACCCAAATACACTATTTTAAAAGTAAATTCTTATATAACACCCCGCTTCAATATGTGGTTTTGGGGGCCACTGCTGTATCACACCAGTTCTAAAAAAAAAAAAATCCTTTAAATTTTCTCACTGTGTGTAGCAGAGGTAACGCAGTGAAAGCGGATAAATTTCTGCAGTACCCAAATACACTATTTGAAAAGTATATTGTTATATAACACCTGCTTCAATATGTGGTTTTGGGGGCGACTGGTATATCACACCAGTTGTAATAGTTTTTTCTAGTTGCGTTTGTCACTCTTTGTAGTTGTAGTATTGTTGCAGAACCGATAACCAGTCACAATGCTGCACTATACAAATCCACTATAATATGCTTTCTATATTAGAAAGTATATTATAAGTGTATTACACCCCTATATACTGTGGACCTATTAGCTAGCGATTTGTGTCACTAACACTCAAACAGTCTGTCCCTGCTCCACACAGCAACCTCTCCCTTCACTGACAAAAGACAGAATGTAAAATGGCAGCCAGATCAGGTATAGGTAGGGGGTATGTCCATGTGCTGAAATGTCTCAATTGGCTGTCCTGTACTACCTGATGGATGTGTCATGGGTCAAAGTTCAGCGGCGAGACCACTTGCCTGTCAGACGTCTGATTTTTGACTGCCCGACGCGCTGGAACTCCACCTTGATAGGCTGCTCCAGCAGAAACGTGCCGTTAACGACTATCTGTACGAACTCTGCAGCAGGACAGGTTCTGGGGAGCTTGGTTTCTTTTCACCGTGCCAGTGGCTGCTCATTTGCAACACATGCAGACTTCTGCGTCCATTTGATGAGATCACCAAACTGGTCAGTCGCAGCCAGGGTGCCATCAGGGACATCGTACCTTACGCCTTCTTTCTGGAGTGTGCATTGCGTCGTGCCATTGATCAAGTCATCGAGGAGCAGGAGCTGGAAGATGAGGTGTAACGGGGCGCCGAAGGCGTCTCCCATCAGCCGCAGACCTGCTGCTTAGCTTCGGGAGCGAGGATCTGTGTTTGGCCTCATTCCCAGGGCGGCTTTACTAGCTGGGAGGCTCTCTGCTCCTAGCTCTTCCTTGAGTGCCGAGCTGATCACTCGGTGCTCGACTTGTCTGTCTGTCGGTCATGTGACGCTGGCCACGTCACATGACCCTCACTCCCGACTATAAATACAGACGGCATGCTGGCTACAGGTTGCCTGTGATTTTCGTCCTATAGGCTGTGTACTTTATTGTTATTAAGCTACCTCTGGAATTGAACCTCGATCCGCCTCTTGACACCTTTTCTGCCTGCTCCCTGTACCTTGACGCTACTTCTCGGATTTTGACCTCGGCTTGTTTACGAATTTGTCTTTGCTTCTTCCCTTGTTCTGACGTGACCTCCTGGACTGACCTCGGCTAGTAAATCCGCCTCGCCTTCTGTTTTTGTTCTACCTCTTGTGCGCTTATTGTAACTTCTCAGTGGCTGTCCACTTCCCTGCTGTCTCTTTCTCTCTGCTTGCACTTAGCAGGTTAGGGACTGTCGCCCAGTTGCGCTCCATCATCTAGGGCGGGTGGTGCAAGTAGGCAGGGACAGGGGACCAGGTGGCAGCTCAGAGGGTGCACCTCCGCTCTATCTTGATTCCCATGACTCTACCCGTGACATGAGGAAGTTGCAATGCTGAATGAATTCCCAGGGGGGGGCTACTCCATTTGAGACAAGTCAACAGGAGTCTGAAAAGGAGTCAGAGAAGGATGGTGGCTGGGGGGGAGGAGGAGGAGGAGCAAGAAGAGCAGGCTTTAAACTTTTCGGGAATCCCTGGTGTTGTCCTTTGCTGGGGGAGGAGACCGAGGATGACATTCTCCTGGGCGATGAGCAGGAGCCAGGGTGCTCCACCACTTCCAATTTAGTGCAAATGGGGCCTTCATGCTCCAGTGTTTGAAGAGAGACACCCGTATGAAAAGCATAAAGGTCAAGGACCTGTACTGGGTGGCAACGTACTTAGACCCCCGGTACAAACATAAAATGGCGAACATGTTACCAGCATCACAGAGGCCTGTCAGAATGCAGCACTTCCAGGCCTTGCCTCGAGAAATGCTGCATTCTGCTTTTGCGAGCGCTGGCAGAGGAATTTCTACTCACAGAGAAACAGTTGTGGGTACCAATCCAACAGTGCATGCAGGAAGAGAGCGGTTTGAAGATGTGATATCATTTTTGCAGCCAACCCATCGACAGCCTCCCTCCAGATCCAGCCTCAGGGAATGCCTAGACCAACAGATGTCCGACTACATTGGGTTAATGGCCAATGTGGATGTTCTGAGAAGCAAGGAACCCCTGGACTACTGGGTGTGCAGGCTTGACCTGTGGCCAGAGCTGGCACAATTTGCCATGGAACTGTTGGCTTGCCCCTCGTCGAGTGTCCTGTCCAAAAGGACGTTCAGCGCAGCAGGGGGTATCGTGATCGATAAACGCACTCGCCTAGCTCACGACAGTGTGGACTACCTCACATTTTTTAAAAATTAATGAGGCATGGATCTCAGAGGATATCAATACCTGTGATGACCACGTGTAATTGACTTTCCTCATGCCAGCACAC
Source organism: Bufo bufo (assembly GCF_905171765.1). Lineage (NCBI taxonomy): Eukaryota > Metazoa > Chordata > Amphibia > Anura > Bufonidae > Bufo > Bufo bufo. Next base: position 121,566,431 of record NC_053395.1, on the reverse strand, counting down.
ACATATCCGCCACCACACAGAACAAAGAATGGTCCTTGCCTTATGTATATTTAGCGGCATAAAAGGCCTTTTATGTCAGGAGAATGCCTAATTTTAGGGACCTGTACAGGCCGACTGTTACATTTTTATCTTGTGACCGCCTAATGTACCTCCAGCCACAGATTCCAAAGTTCTTTGCTGTCAGGTGAATGCCTATTGGCAAATTTTTGGGTCCTGCACTGGCCGACAGTTCCATTTTTTTCCTGTGAACGCCTAATGTACCTCCAGCCACAGAATCCAAAGTTCTTTGCTGTCAGGTGAATGCCTATTGCCTAATTTTTGGGGCCTATACTGGCCGACAGTTACATATTTATCCTGTGACTGCCTAATGTAACTCCAGCCACAGAATACAAAGTTCTTTGCTGTCAGGTGAATGCCTATTGCCTAATTTTTGGGGCCTGTACTGGCCGACAGTTACATATTTATCTTGTGATCGCCTAATGTACCTCCAGCCACAGAATCCAAAGTTCTGTGCTGTCAGGTGAATGCCTATTGGCTAATTTTTGGGTCCTGTACTGGCCGACAGTAACATTTTTTTTTCCTGTGAGCGCCTAATGTACCTCAAGCCACAGAATCCAAAGTTCTTTGCTGTCAGGTGAATGCCTATTGCCTAATTTTTGGGGCCTGTACTGGCCAACAGTTAAATTTTTTTCTCTAGCCACATAATCACACCACTGTCTCACTCCTCTGCCTCTCATTATGGTGGCGTATGAACTGCATTAACTATAAGGACCTTCTAATGTCACGGGGTCATGTGACTGTGCCCCCCACCCTGTACTGTGCCCCTCACCCTGTACTGTGCCCCCTTATACCCTGCATTGTGCCCTCTTACCACACCCTGTGCAGTGCCCCTAGTCATTTCTTGTACTGTGCCCTCTTATACCCTTTTATCCGGTCACTGTATGGCGGGGTTATCCAGTCACTGTACAGAGGTGTTATCCAGTCAATGTATGGCGGTGGAATCCAATTACTGGATGGCCATAACTGTATTCCATTCCCTGCCCACATAATCCTTTTTTAGGAAAAATATGCAGATTGCGGTGCTAAGGACCTTTTTCGCCACAATCTGTGTCAGAAATACCCCTAACATAGACGTATTTCTATATAATAATTGATCACATAATTGTATTATCATTCGGGGGTAGTGATAATATCTTTATATTATATAGATTCTAGTGTATTATACTGTGCTCTGTATTTTCCAGTAGAAAATGATCCTTGGGAAACACAGTCCTCATCCCTGACCACCAGGACCAGGTAGCGTTCTGTCAGTACATGGCTGCCTCCCCTCTCCGTCTCTCTGCTCCGCTGTGTACTGGTGCTTATTCTGACACTAGGGCTGGGTTCACATCTTATTTTTGCCATCCATTTAATGCATTCCAAACATGTATGCATTAACAAATGCCTCAGACTGATGCCGTACAGTGGCATCCGTTCACCATACAGTTCCATGGTAGAAAAATAAATTATGTTAACGTATGCATTTTTTTAATGGACTCTGCAGGATACAAAAACGTGGAATGCTGCACATTTGTATACATCAAACCGATAGGAAATAAATTTTTTCTAGGCTCCAGCAGGGCACATTTATGAGAGTTTCCCTTTAAGACGCATAAAAATGTCCCCTGATTGAAATACATATTTTTTCTAGGAATTTTTGCCAATGATCCCCCTCTGGTATATCACTGTACATGTTGTGGGACTAATTGTGTGCTCATAGTTTGTATTTGGTGGCTGCAAATATGACCTAAAGGTTTTTCAGGTTCGCCTGCTATTAATGTCAATGGGCGCGATGCGAACGTGCGGTTGGAGAATATTTAAATCTGAATTCGTGTTCGCGAACCGCCCCAGCCGATGTTTATCTATCACTAGTCCTCACCCTCCCCACCACTATTATCAGACTGCGATATGCCATTGTGAGCTCTTTGGCCCAACTTCAGATTCCCTGCTCTGTATTAGCTCTGAGTGCCACTGTTGCCACCATTGTCCTTACTGCCACCACTGTGGCTACAAGTGCCACTACCACTACTACTGACTGGATGGCTAGTACTGCTACTATCCACATTCTGAATGTGGGAGATGGTTTCCATTAATTTCCCCACTATTGATGTCAGGCTTATTGGGCTATAGTTGCCCGATTCCTCCCTACTACCTTTCTTGTGAATGGGCACAACATTTGCTAATTTCCAATCTTCTGGGACGACTCCTGTTACCAGTGATTGGTTAAATAAATCTGTTAATGGTTTTGCTAGTTCACCGCTGAGCTCTTTTAATAGCTTTGGGTGTATCCCATCAGGCCCCCCAACCTATTAGACGTCCTGAGTTGATTTTACATTGTTTTACTCTTTTCTTTTTTTTTTGGGGGGGGGGGGGGGAGTATTAATAGAAAAAATAATAATAATATATATATATATATATATATATATATATATATATACATATATTTCATAAGTGCTGTTCGTCAGTGAAGTTACATTGTACTACAGCCATTTATTAATCAGAAAAAAATATTTATGTCTTAATTGCCGTTCAGCAGGGAAGCAACATTGTACTACAGCCATTTACGTGGTGTAGAAAAAGGAAATATAAGTATGTCCCATTAGCCGTTCTGTGGTGAATTGTGATTGCTATAGTTCTTTTATTGGGGTGTAGTTATAAGAAAAATAATACATCTTAATTGACCTTCTGCAGTGAATTGTGATTGTTTTTGGGGGGTTTATTAAATCAGAAAAAATATATGTCTTAATTATCATTCAGCCATTTATTAATCAGAAAAAAATATTTATGTCTTAATTGCCGTTCAGCGGTGAAGCAACATTGTACTACAGCCATTTACGTGGTGCAGAAAAATGTAATATACGTACATCCTATTAGCCGTTCTGCGGTGAATTGTGATTGTTATATATCTTTTTTTGGGGTGTAGAAATAGAAAAAAATGAAATAATATATGTCATAATTGGCATTCAGCAGTGAAGTTACATTGTACTACAGCCATTTCTGGGGTGCATTAATAGGAAATATACTTACGTCTCATTAGACGTTCTACGTTGATTTTACGTAGTTATATTTTTTTTGGGTGTATTACTAGGAAAAAAAAGGGAAAAATATGTGTCTTAATTGCCGTTCAGTGGTGAAGTAACATTGTACTACAGCCATTTAAGTGGTGTAGAAAAAGGAAATATCTGTACGTCCCATTAGCTGTTCTGCAGTGAATTGTGATTGTCATATTTCTTTTTTTTGGGGTGTAGAAATAAGGAAAAAAAGAAAAATAATATATGTCATAATTGCCATTCAGCAGTGAACTTACATTGTACTACAGCCATTTACATGGTGTAGAAAAAGGAAATATACATACTTCCCATTAGCCGTTCTGCTGTGAATTGTGATTGTTATTTTTTTTGGGGTGTAGAAATGGGAAAAATAATACGTCTTAATTGACCTCCTATGGTGAATTGTGATAATGTTTTTTTTTTTGGGGTGTGGGAGTTTATTAATCAGAAAAAATATATATATGTCTTAATTGCCATTCAGCAGTAAAGTAACGTTGTACTACAGCCTTTTTTGGGAGGGATTATTTAAACTTTAATTAATTTATTATACAGTATGTCAGACAGACAGGTGACAGGCACTTCTAAGGGAACGGGCATTGGCCAAAAAATTTCTGTCGCAGGCAGCAGAAGAAAGGGGGGGGGGGTGGTAGCAGGAGTCTCAGCAAGAGACCTGAGCTCCCGCTGTTATCTAGCGGTTGTGTCTTGACCAGCAACCCAGCAGTGCTTGAATGGTTGATTCGGTCTTCGACTTCGCCGGAAGTGACACCCCCAGCCAAAAAAAATTGCAATTAGAATATTCGCAATCAACACGACTGTATTCTAATATCAATCCTTTTTAGACCGTTGTACAGTTTTTTTTTTTATGTGTACATATCAGAAGTGTTAAAAAAAAAAGAAAGGAAAATGAAAAATAAAAGATAATTAAATCTATCAGCTGTGTCACATTGTTTCTGTATATTTCCTCGTCTTTTATATATATTTTTTCCAAGATGTTATATATCTCCAACTATAAGCAGGGAGCTGGTAGCTGCACTCTGACCAGCCGCTGCCTAGTAGCTATTCCTACTCATTAACTTTCTTCAAAGTAATCCATATACACACACTGCTTAAAAACTGCTCAAACACTGCCCCCCAACATGTGTCACCAGATAAACTGGCGTCCTCAGGGGATTCGGGCACTTTGCTAATAGCTCCCTGCTAATAGCTGGAGATATATAACATCTTGGAAATTATATATAAGTGTGCAGTGATTCTAAGAGCGACGCCTGTCATCTATTTGTCATACAGACTCACAGTATTGTTTCACTACCACAGCAGACCCGCTATGCGTGTTACTGCAAGGCACAGTGTTCTACAGCTCTATACAGACTCTCTGCAGGCAGGAAATATCTGTTTTAACGCGATTCCCCACACATAAATTCGGATCGAATCAAACCTTTTTGGGAAATTCGGCGAACCGACCGAATCAAATTTTTTAGAAATTTTCTCATTTCTAAATGCTATATTCCGGTACCCTCCCTCATGCAACTTTGTGAAGGTAGATTTAAGTCATTTTTATTGTTGGTGGTAAGGGGCATATATCTGGGCAAAATCACCTAAACAAATCCTATTTTTCCCTTCACAAAACACATAGTAGACTTCTGGATATGAATGTACGACTGAAGCCATGAATGGAATATATTTAGCAATAGCTACGCTAAAATAGGCCTGCGGGAGTTTAAGCATTTTTTTTATCTTTAAGGTATGTCTCCTGTAAAACAGATATCTGTTTTGCCTTTTTTTCAAAAGGGTAATGACCTGCCATCTTTTCTGAAGTGTATAGAAGCCTCTAACATTGAAAGATGTGAAAGTTATGTTAGCCATGGGTAGCAGTAAGTGCTGAGGCAAGTCATTATTGTGCTAAAGTGCCTATACAGCACTGAACCAGTAATGGGACCATTATCATATGAACAAATAAAGACCTTTGTCCTCCATCTACAAGGCACAAAACCAAAAATAATGTGGTGATTTAACCACCACCGAGGGAGGGGGGGCACTCTGGTAGACCCTTAATTTGCATGTTTTTGCGTTGATTCCTATATTCTTGTTCTTCATTCATAAGGTAAGCCATATTAAGGGATTCAAATTGTGCATCACAGTTTTGGGCCAACACTAAGTTATACAGTATGTGATAAAAGAGGTGTGATTGCTCTCCAAAACCTCAACTCTGTGGCCTATTGTATGGACCTCACCTCTTCCTTAATGTCTCCCAGATCCTACAATACTGGAGCAAATGCTTGGGAGACAGACCACTTTATGCATCCTTGTTGTCATCTGAGTGTTATGGAAGCGGGTGTGGACCCACTGCGCCACTGACTGGCTATACTCTGGAGAGGCGTGACTAAGCAACTACCTGGTCTTCAGTAGAGCCTCTGATGGTGAGGATAGGCTTGGGCCGTTAGGGTAGTTGCCAGGTGCCACTCCAGAGCAGTTCCCGAGTAAGTGGCAGCTGACAAGGGGGTCAGAGATATTGGTGCAAACACTGAGGGGAAGTAAGTCGTGGTCAGGAAGTCCAGAGTCAGGGCAGGCAGTGATCAAGCAAGGTCTGTAAACGAAGTCCGAGGTCAGAGGCAGGCGGCAAACAAGCAAGGTCCGTGAATGAAGTCTGAGGTCAAAGGCAGGCGGCAAACAGACGAAAGCCGATAATTCCAAAAGTCGGGTCTGGTACAAAGCAAAGCAGAACTTGAAAAACACCTTCACACTTGGAACTAGACAAGCTAGTGACCATGAGTTGCTCAGGCATCTTCATGTGGTAGAAAGCGCCTTTAAATACTTCCTGCAATCCAGCAATAGGGTGGTGAGACAGAGGCAGTGTATGTGCTGCCTCACAAGGGAGTAGAGACACACCCATACAAGCCCTAACAAACAGTACAGGACTCAAGCAGGAAGTAAACTTTTGCATGTAGCACAGATGCAACAGTTAAGCTACCTGCTGCCTGCGCTTGTCAGCACGGCGCATGGCAGCTGGAGGGAAAGAGGGAGCCCGGCAGCCATGCCCGCAGGTAGGGACAGCAGTGCCGTCACGGACCGCTGGGCTAACACTGAGTCACGTTGTGGATCTTGCAGCGCCATCTTGCTTCCAAGCCAGCGAGATTGCAAGCTTCTTTTTCAGGAAACGATCCATCTCTGATGTGTCCTCTCATGGATTTTGGGGTCTCAAGGGGTCTCTGTTTCTGTCCTTACCAAGTTTGACCATGATAAGTGGCTCTGTGAAGCAGGAGCTGTAGCTCATAACTCCATCTTGTTAGGTGGTCAGGCTCCACCCCTGGTGTACTTAATTTTACATTTTAAATTGTGAGCCAAATTTTGTGTGATTCATTGAAAAAATAAAAATAAAAAAATCACCAAAACTTTGGATTTCTTAGAAGAAATTTGTGATGAATCCGATTTGCTCATCTCTAAACCGTGACCATTTTAAACTGCAAATTTAAGCTGCAATGTCAACTCCATAAATTAAATATTTAAAAGTCCTTTGCAATCATTTTTTTCTATTAGAAACACTTTGTACGTCAAGAACTGTAACTTTCCTCCAGTACATAGTGGAGCTATAAAAGCCTGTTTTCTCACATTACACTTATCACCCCTCTCTTCCACCTAGGTACACATAGTATATTTAACTTAAATGAGCTAAGGCAGGGGTTAGCAACCTCCAGCACTCCAGCTATTGTGATCTCGCAGCATGCTTAGCTATTCTAACAACTCTCATTGAAGAGAGTGAAGCATGCTCAGAGTTTTAGTCTCATAACAACTGGTGTGTCGGAGGTTCCTGACCCCCAATCTAAAATTATTGTTCTCAATCTTGTATAGACACACAAATAGCTTATAATTCCTGTTTGAATATATTATTCAGAAAATTTAACCTGCATACTGAAGTATACTCTTATATTCTTAAGCAACATTCATATTTTTATGCAGATTTCAATACTATAATACATGTGAATGGAATTTTCTAAATTGTTCTACATTTCGCAGCAATCTCCTCCATATGTCTATTATCTGGCAGAATTGCCACAGATTTTTATTTAGAAATTTGGAATGTTTTAAAATGTATAGTAAAAGCACCAGCATAATTTTGTCATATTTTCAATAAAACATGACAGTTGTAAATTTAATACACAAGTAAAGAGTCAATAATTACCAGCCCAAATTTATAGTGCTAAATATTTTTTACTATTCATCAAATCTTCCTATTAAAACGTTTCAGTTTTCAGTGACTTTGAACTCACACCTTCAGACTTTTTATAATATTCTATCTTGCAGAATACATTAATTATTTAATTATACAGTATTATAGTGACAGAAAAACACACTTTGAATTTAACTGGGAAAATTGCCAGTTATTTCTCAGGACATTCATTATTAAATCTGTCCTAAGTGTTCTTTGCCTGAGCAGTTTATTATTTCTATTTATTTCAAAATAACACCCGAAATATGATTATGTTTGTACGTTTTCACATATGTTGTTTCCCATAGGGTAATTAACACATATCCAGTAAAGTTAATGAACAAGCGCTAAGGAATAAAATTCTAACTCTGGAGACAAAACTGCAAAGATCTGACATCATCTAAAGCTAACAATACATCTGGGATAAGGCAGATAATTGTGGTAGTGGCTGATATTTCTAGTATTTAACATTACTTCAGTGCTTATGCACAAGAATATCTGGCCTGGTATACAGTGTAACAGTGTACAATGAAGAATCATAACTCATGTATTTTGGTTAAAACAGTCCAAATTGGGAGCCATATTGAACATTGACAATATAGTCTGAGTAGAAACATTTCTTGAACTTTGTTTTGTGTCCGATTTGTAGAATTTTTTAAAAACACGTATTCACACCAGAATAGATTGTGTGTGTGTTATATTTGATACACTGGTGATTTTGCAAGTTTTCCCACCTACAAAGAATGGAGAGGTCTGTAATTTCTATCACAGGGATGCGTCCTGCGGGCGGTCGGTTTGTACCTCCTTGACGCATCGGCGCGTAATCTTGCGAGACAGAGGATTTCCTGTGAACGCGCGCACACAGGAGCGCGCGTTTACAGGATCGGGAGGTAAACGAGTGGATCTACAGCCTGCCAGCGGCGATCATTCGCAGGCAGGCTGTAGATGCGATTTTTTTTTAACCCCTGAAAGGTATATCAGACGCTGTTTTGTTAACAGCGTCTGATATACCTGCTACCTGGTCCTCTGGTGGTCCCTTTTGCTTGGATCGACCACCAGAGGACACAGGCAGCTCTGTAAGTAGCACAAAGCACCACACTACACTACACACACACCCCACTGTCACTTATTAACCTCTTATTAACCCCTGATCACCCCATATAGACTCCCTGATCACTACCCTGTCATTGATCACCTCCCTGTAAGGCTCCATTCAGACGTCCGTATGTGTTTTGCGGATCCGTGGATCCGCAAAACACATACGGACGTCTGAATGGAGCCTTACAGGGGGGTGATCACCCCATATAGACTTCCTGATCACCCCCCTGTCATTGATCACCCCCCTGTAAGGTAGTGATGAGCGGCAGGGGTCATATTCGAATTCGCGATATTTCGCGAATATTTTGTAGAATATTCGTCGAAATTCGAAAATTCACGATTTTTTTTTTACTCAAAAAATCGGAAAGGTAATGATTGTGTAATATGCAAATTTTCGGAATTCAAATTTTCGGATTCAAATTTTTTATTGCGAATTTTTCAACTTACAACTATTAGACAAAAAAGATTATAGCACTATATTAGCTAAATTGCTCTATTCGATTTTTTTCAAATATTCTCTGTATTGCCATAACTTAGTTTTTTCGAATATTCGTAATATTCTAAAACAAGAATATATAGCAATATAGCAAATATAAAAAAAACGAATATAGAGCAAAATTCGCAAACACTACTACTCCTAAAGTCAAGTATATTGCAGCCTTCTTATTGGCCCACAAGCTAGAAGCAGTGAGGGATCATGTGTACTGATAAAAAAAAATAATAATAAAAAAAAAATCAAAAAAAATAAATCGAATATTCGAAATTACGAATATATCTAACTATATTCGAAATATTCGCGAATTTTCGAAGTACCTATATTTGCGATAAAAATTCTAAATTCGAATATTCGTGATCAACACTACTGTAAGGCTCCATTCAGACGTCCGTATGTGTTTTGCGGATCCACGGATCCGCAAAACACATACGGACGTCTGAATGGAGCCTTACAGGGGGTGATCAATGACAGGGGGGTGATAACCCCATATAGACTCCCTGATCACCCCCCTGTAATTGATCACCCGCCTGAAAGGCTCCATTCAGACGTCCGTATGTGTTTTGCGGATCCGCGGATCCGCAAAACACGGACACCGGCAATGTGCTTTCCGCATTTTGCAGATCCGCACATTGCCAGAACTACATAGAAAATGCCTTTTCTTGTCCGCAATTGCGGACAAGAATAGGACATGTTCTATAGGCTCTACAAAAAACGCAGTGTTCACCCGATCAGGCCTGATCTTGTGCGCACACTTGCGTTCAGTCCGCCCCACCGCAGTGACAGAATTATTTTTTTTCTGATCACTGCAAAAACCCCGTAAAATCGCTGCGGCGCTATAAAGATCACTTTTGAGGGGCATGGCGAGTTCATCGAAGTTTTTTTTTTTGGCACAAGTTAGCGGAAATTGATTATTTTTGATTTTTTTTTACAAAGTCTCATATTCCACTAACTTGTGACAAAAAATAAAATCTCACATGAACTCACCATACCCCTCACGGAATCCAAATGTGCAAAATTTTTTAGACATTTATATTCCAGACTTCTTCTCACGCTTTAGGGCCCCTAAAATGCCAGGGCAGTATAAATACCCCACATGTGACCCCATTTTGGAAGGAAGACACCCCAAGGTATTTCGTGAGGGGCATGGCGAGTTCATGTAAAATTTTATTTTTTACGCATTTGGATTCCGTGAGGGGTATGGTGAGTTCATGTGAGATTTTATTTTTTGTCACAAGTTAGTGGAATATGAGACTTTGTGCAGCCTAGGTGCGCAAAGGGGCCCAAATTCCAAAGAGTATCTTTACGATTTCACACACATTTCTTACGCATTTGGATTCCAAACTACTTCTCACGCTTTAGGTCCCCTAAAATGCCAGGGCAGTATAAATACCCCACAAGTGACCCCATTTTGGAAAGAAGACACCCCAAGGTATTCCGTGAGGGGTATGGTGAGTTCATGTAAAAATTTATTTTTTGTCACAAGTTAGTGGAATATGAGACTTTGTAAGAAAAAAATAAAAATATAAATAAATAAATCATTTTCCGCTAACTTGTGACAAAAAATAGAAACTTTCATGAACTCACTATGCCCATCAGAGAATACCTTAGGGTGTCTACTTTCCGAAATGGGGTCATTTGTGGGGTGTTTCTACTGTCTGGGCATTGTAGAGCCTCAGGAAACATGACAGGTGCTCAGAAAGTCAGAGCTGCTTCAAAATGCGGAAATTCACATTTTTGTACCATAGTTTGTAAACGCTATAACTTTTGCGCAAACTATTATACACTTATTGCATTTTTTTTTATCAAAGACATGTAGAACAATAAATTTAGAGAAAAATTTATATAGAAATGTAGTTTTGTTTGAAAATTTTTACAACAGAAAGTGAAAAATGACATTTTTTTTCAAAAATTTCGGTCAATTTCGATTAATAACAAAAAAAGTAAAAATGTCAGCAGCAATGAAATACCACCAAATGAAAGCTCTATTAGTGAGAAGAAAAGGAGGTAAAATTCACTTGGGTGGTAAGTTGTATGATAATGGTAATAAACCGTGAAAGTAGTGTAGTGCAGAATTGTAAAAAGTGGTCTGGTCATTAAAGGGGTTTAAGCTAGGGGTGCTGAAGTGGTTAAATAATTAATTTGCTTTTTATTGCATGAAATAAGTATTTGATACTGTAGAAAAATAGAACTTAATATTTGGTACAGAAACCTTTGTTTCCTGTAGTTCTTGTCCAAGTTTGCACATACTGCAGCAGGGATTTTGCCCCACTCCTCCATACAGATCTTCTTCAGATATTTCAGGTTTCAGGACTGTCGCTAGGCTACATTGATTTTAAGCTCCCTCCAAATATTTTCAATTGGGTTCAGGTTTAGAGTTGAGCGAACCCGAACTGCATAGTTCGGGTTCGTACCGAACTTTGCGAGTTCGGGTACCCGGACCCGAACCCAGACTTTTTCACTGAAGGTTGTGATGGATCAGGATCAATATGTGCAGATGTGTTTGCGGATTCTTGATTATAAGTTATGTTATAGTGTCCTCCCAGCTAATCCTATCATGACGGACCGCAAAGCACTTGATGTGATCCTGACCACGGCCCTCCGTCAGTGACTTATTAGTGAGCCGGAATATCGATTCCTGCTTCCGCTACATCCTCAGTTAGCATGTTTGTATGGCCTACCTAAGGTTCATAAAGGGTTGGAACCATTAAAAGGTAGGCCAATCGTCTCCGGTACTGCAAGTCTCACACACCCCATGTTGATTTCATACTTCGGCCTTTTCTTACATCTCTCCCGTTGTATGTACGTGATTCCATGGAGGTCATCAGTAAGGTGGATGGCCTCCATGCTGACAATGACGTGATGCTAGCCAGTTTGGACGTGGAGGCTCTATATAATTCAATTCCACATGGGAGGGGGTGTGAGGTGGCGGCTTCCTTCCTGCGTGAAGGGAGTACTCACCACTGGCCGCATAATTAATTTGTGCTCACATTGTTGAGGTTCATTTTGGAACACAATTTCTTCCTCTTCAACAATAAGATCTTCCACCAGGTAAAGGGCATGGCGATGGGGAGCCCGTGTGCCCCCACGTACACTAATCTTTACCTGGGTGGTTGAGAGAGGGAGGTTGTGTTCTCTGATGCTATGGGGGAATTCACGTTGTCGATTGTCTTATGGCTAAGATATATCGACGACGTATTGATCTTCTGGCAAGGAAACAGTGTGACATTTGAGCGGTTTGTTCGGTGTCTCAATAATAATGATTGGGGTCTCTTTTTTACTTATGAGATCCATCCATCTACAATAACGTTTCTTGATTTAACCATCTTCAAAAGTGCCAATGGCAATATTGGAACCCATCTCTTTCGCAAGAAGACGGCAACCAATTTGTTACTAGAATGGAATAGTTGTCATCCACGTGCATTGAAATGCGGCATACCGCATGGGCAATGCCTGCGTCTTCGCCGCAATTGTTCTGGAATGAATGACTTCAACTCTGGGGTCAGGCGTGCTCGTTCTTCTGGCCGAGGCCAGATCTTGCTCCGAACCCATTATTTCACTTTCCACAAGTCCCGGCAGCTATTCTGGACTCTCTCCCAATCAGTCAAGGTTTTCCCCAGCACAAGTGTCATTCCAGACGCCACCCCACTTGAATGTGCCACATCCGGGAACAGAGGTAAGCGACCAAGGTCCGGAGTTTCAGTATCCTCTAACTCCTCATCAGCTCTCTGAGGTGACTGTCCTACTGGAACTCGAGAGAAAGTGCTTCGGAGTTGCCGTTCTCCCTACCGGACCGGAACTTGATGCTGTATTGGTACCTAGAAAGGCGAGCCAACCATCTTTGCTCGAGTGCACCGAGCTTGGCATTCTCCAGGTCTGCCAAGGGGTTTTTGTCAGTCATCACGGTCACTTCTGCACCAGTCAGGTATTCTGCAAACCTTTCAGTCATGGCCCACACCAGTGCCAGTAGTTCCAGTTTAAAGGAGCTATAGTTATCAGGGTTGTGTTCTGACCCTCTTAGGGACTGGCTCCCATAGGCGATGACTCTCTCCCTTCCATCCTGGACTTGGGACAATACGGCCCCCAGACCATGTAGGCTTCCATCAGTATACAGCAGGAATAGGGTATCAAACTGTGCGTAAGCCAGGATCGGCGCATTGGTCAGCGCCTCTTTCACCGCTTCAAAGGCTTCTTGTTGCCGGGGCCCCCAGTCGATGGGGCGTTTCTTCGTGCCCCCAGCCATGCCTCTTAGCAACTCGTTTAATGGGCCCACCAGATGAGCGAATTTAGGTATAAACCTCCTGTAGTAGCCGTCCAGTACCACGAATGCCCATACCTCCAGTAGCGTACTTGGCCGGGGCCACTTCTGAACGGCCTCTACCTTGCTGGGGACCGGTTTTACCCCCTCCTGGGTGACCACATGTCCTAAGTACTCTATCTGCTGTCGGAACAGCTGGCATTTTTTTGGCTTGATCTTGTCACAGCTTCTGGAGGTGATCTTCAAAGGAAGCCCCGAACACTACTATGTTATCCAGGTATATCAATACTGATTCGAAGTTGAGGTCCCCCAGACAGTGTTCCATCAATCGCTGGAATGTCCCAGGAACATTGTAGAGGCCGAAGGGCATCCGATTGAACTCGTAGAGTCCCATAGGTAGAATGAAGGCCGTCTTGGCTTTGCCCTTCTTGGCCACTGGTACCTGCCAGTACCGACTAGCCAGGTCAAGAGTTGAGAAGAACTTTGCTTGGCTTAGGGCTGATAATGACTCCTCAATCCGTGGAAGGTGGTAGGAATCCCGGACGGTCTGAGCATTCAGCTTCCGATAATCCACGCAGAACCGGAGACTCCCGTCTTTCTTCCGCACCAAGACTATTGGAGCAGCCCACGGACTTTGACTCTCCTGGATCACCCGGTTCTCCAGCATGCTGGCCACCATGTCTTTCACCTCCTGATACATCTTAGGTGGGATCTGACGGTAACGTTCCCTGATCGGCGCAGCATCGCCGGTTGGGATTTCATGTTCGATGGCAGTAGCACACCCAAAGTCCTCATCATGTCTTGAGAAGGCCTCCTGAAATTCCTAGAGGATGTCTTCCAGCAGCTTTTGTTCCCCCGGGGTCAGGGTTCTGCAGTCCACCCCCATACGGGCCATGATCACTCGACCGTTCCACTCCGATATCTGGGTTTCCCTTAAATGGATCTCCACAGCATAGGTCCAGGCTGATCTCCTATCCGGCTGCAGCGTGAAGCCCCTTCGTGGAGCGATACCCCCTTCGGACACATAAACTTTGGCCAGCAGGGTGTTTGCGGGGACGGTTATCTCGCAGTCCTCAACATTACAGCAGCGTATAGGCACACATCCGTCCTTCACAATGGCGAGGGCCCGGGATACCAGTGGGCGAATCTGTGTTTCTTCTTGATAAGCGGGCTCGATTAGGACCTCCAGTCCATTCAGTCGTCGTCCAGCCCCCACTGGCAGCATCGATATTCGCTCTTGTCGAGTTGGGATCTTCAGCGAGGTCCTCCGGAGCACCGTCACTTCTCCAATGGCCCGACTGGACAGGTTACTCTTTTGCAGGCTACAGCCGGTGTGCGGTGGCCCGTTGCCAGGCTCTTCCTTGGCATAGAGTTGATGGTCTAGGTCTCTCAGTATATTCTAGCCCAAGGTCTCGTCCATTCCTTTCCGGGACGAATGGTCCACCAGCACGACCCCTTTCTTGCCGATGTCTTGCCCAAATAGTCGAACCCGCATCCAGACTATCCCTTAAACATCCATCTCTCTATTATCGTCAGCCTGATGACGCTCCCGTCTTCGGGCTCCATCATATGCCCGAAGTGCCTCTCGAAGAATTCCAGAGGCATTAGGGTGCACTCTGACCCTGTATCAACTAGGCAGCATATCTTTTGGCCTTCCAACTCGGCTTCTAATATGGGGCTGCTGGCATACAGATCACGTTCTTCACGCAGAGGGCTTAACTTCTGGTGCACCGCAGAAGGACGCCCAGCTACTGCAGCGGTCGGAAGTTTAACCTCGGCTCAGACGCTACCTGTTCTGGGCACTCTCTGGCCATATGGCCGTACTTTCGGCAAGCCCAAAAGAGGGGCCCTCTTCTGACCGGCCCCCTCACCAGGGTTGTTCTGGGTGGAGTGACACGAGGTGCGGGGACCATTTCCGGAGGCCGGGACGGTTCTGCCTTCATCTCAGACACTTCCAGCCGAAGCTCTTTCAACTCCGCCTGCAGGGCCTGGACCACATCCTTTAAGGACTCCGATTCTTCAGACCCTGGCCGGTCCCTTGTAACATGCGTGCTATTCACCACTCTCGCTGCCGCAGGTATGGGCTCTTTCTCTCTCTCTACGGCGGCTAAGTAGACGCTGTAGAATGTTATATCGGCCATTGTTCAGGTCATCTCTTGTAATTTATCTTGCAAGAATTTATTGTAGAGCCCCACTATGAACTGATCTCGTAGAAGTCGGTCCACCTCCCGGAAGGCGCCCATGGCCTCAGGGTCTCGTCGTTGTATCTCATTCAGTGTCTCCTGTAGAGCATTGGAATATTGCATCAGGGTCTCGCCCTCTCGCTGGGGTCGGTTAAAGAAGTGACTCCGTAACTGTACCACTTTGGCCCGCCCCCCTTGGGCTCTCTCTAGCAGGGAGAATATCTTCTCTAGGGTATCTCTCTCGGAGTCAGGACTTACCATCACTGTCCGCCTGACGTCACCCTCTAGGGCTCCCAACGCAACCTCGGCCTGCAGTTCGGGAGTCAGGTTACACATTTTAACCGCACTTCGCACCCTTTCAGTCCAGTCCTGCAATGTCATGTTTCTACCGCCATACTTTGGCAGATTACGCAGCAGTGCCCCTACAGGGATGTATCCTACTAGGGTAGCCATATTGTTGGGGGCAAGCTGGACTTGCGCCTGTGCACCCTAGGCTGGGTCCTGATCAGGCACCACTGGCGCTGGGGGACGATCTCCCGCCACGTTCCCATCCATAACGGTCGCTGAATCCTGCCGACTATGCCAACTTGTAAGCCGTGTACCGGGGTGGGCTCCCCAGGATACAGCGAAGTCACAGTCAAGGAACGTGACACTGACACCAGCTAAATATGCAAGAACAGAAACTTTACTTTGGCAAAAGTAATAACACAAGTATAATCGCAACAATACAAACATGCACAGAAAATGCTATACCCCGGACCCACAGTCACTGTCCCTGCCCACTAGACAGGCATAGCCAATGGCGGACACAGCAGAGCCTGCAAAGTCAATATTGTGCCGCATAACAGGACAAACCTAGCCGATGGAGGACACTGCAGAGCCTGCAAAGTCAATACTGTGCCACAGAACAGTTCTGTACAACCTGGCAATCACACAACCCTAACTATCTACCTAGTTTCAGGCCTAGGCTTAGTCTCTGTTGCTTCAGGCACCACTAGTATAAAGCAAGGAGTAAACAGGTGTACTGACCTGCATCCGTTCTGGGCCCTAGGATGCCGCTTACCCAGGATGGCCACCAAGCTCTCAGCAACCATGCGGCCTTGCTTGATGATAAGGCTTTTTGTCCACACACTGGAACTGGTCTTCCTGGGACAACCTCTCTTTCAAAGGGCTGGATCCAGTAAGGGAACAACAGCTACTCTCCTTCCTTTGAGTGTCCATTCACTGCCGGACATCCGCAAGCCAGGATGGAATCGGATTCAGTCCCTGACAGCACAATCCTTCCACCATGTCAGATTAGCTCAGACTTCCTGGTTTATAGAAGCAGCTTGCATGAGTCATCATCTGCTTTGCATATGCAGATCCCAGAGAGTGCTGACTGTAGCTGCAAAACAGTGGCCTCTAGTGCCAGGAATGTCAAATGACAGCTCCAATAGAATCTAAGCATACACATTATGTAGGCAGAGCTTTTCCACAATCTCACAGGAGCAAGAAAGAGCTCTGACAGTGGTGCCTGATATTGCTCAGTGGGGATGCAATGGGATCGAAATCCACAGCAACCAAGATGGTAGTAAACTAGGGACACAGCAAACAGTGCAACTGACAGGGAGGGTGAGAATTGCCATTGATAATGGTGTATTTTCTACCCCTAGATGTGAGTGCTACTTAACCCTCAATTCCTGCCCATGGGGGATCAGTATCTCAGGCCAGCGAGCATATTTAATACCTCACCTGGGAACAAACATAACATGCTGAACTAAAATATGAAGAGGCAATATTAACTAGGTGGCTACTTTATAATCCCAGTAGAGATGAGTAAACCACTCCAGATCCGGTTCGCATCAGGTTCTTTGAATTTTTGAAAAAGTTTGGTTCAGAGCCGAATCTGTTTGGGCCTAACTGAAGTTCCTCCAATTGCCCTGAACATAGGTATATAACCGCCTCTAGCCTCCTAGGAACAAAGCTTTCAAAAAGTGTCCCTTATCAAGGGCAGATGATGTTTAAAAATACACAGTGTTATGGGATTATGCTGATTGTCAGAAGAAAAAGTGTCTAGTTGTGAACGAGCCTAAAGAATTCTCCCTTTTAATTGGGAGCAGCAGCAGTGCACTGTGGATATGGAAAGGGTACGGATATAGTGGCATGTGGTTGCAATAGTAGTGGCACTAGAAGCAGCATAGCATGGAACATACAAGGCTGTCTTTAGGTAGTAGTAGTAATTAGAGATGAGGAAAGATATAGAAAATTCGATTTGGCTGCTTCTCAGAATTTCACAAAGAAATTTGCTTTGTGACAAATTACTTAATCACGAAGTGCATTTCTTTGTAAGTAGCGGGCGCAATGACTCTTTCTCAAGCGTCAGAAGCGAGCGAGTTTTCCGCGTGGGTGCGATGTGTGACATGAACGCATAGCACCTGGCCCCATAGAAGTGAATGGGGCTTCAGTGCGGATGCAATGCGTTTTTCACTGATGGTTGCTAAGAGATGTTGTTTGTAAACTTTCAGTTTTTTTATCACGCGCATGAAAAACGCATCAAAACGCATTGCACTCGCGCGGAAAAAACTGAACGCAATTGCAGACAAAACTGACTGAACTTACTTGCAAAATGGTGCAAGTTTCACTGAATGCACCCTGAACGCATCCGGACCTAATCCATCACGCTTGTGTGAAAGAGGCCTTAGGCTGGTTTCACACGGGCGTTGCGGATTGGGGCCGGATGCGTTCAGAGTGCGTTCAGTGAAACTCGCACTATTTTGCAGGCAAGTTCAGTCAGTTTTGTCTGCGGTTGCGTTTAGTTGTTCCATTTTTTCCGCGCGGGTGCAATGCGTTTTGATGCGTTTTTCACGCGCGTGATAAAAAACTGAATGTTTACAAACAACATATCTTAGCAACCATCAATGAAAAATGCATCGCACCCGCACTTGCTTGCGGATGCAATGCGTTTTTTACGCAGCCCCATTTACTTCTATGGGGCCAGGGCTGCGTGAAAAACGCAGAATATAGAACATGCTGCAATTTTCACGCAACGCAGAACTGATGCGTGAAAAACAACACTCATGTACACAGACCCATTGAAATGAATGGGTCAGGATTCAGTGCGGGTGCTATGCGTTCACGTCACACATTGCACCCGCGCGGAAAACTCGCTCGTGTGAAAGGGAACTTAGGCTGGACAGTCTGATTTTCTGGCTCCCAGGGATGTCCTCCTTTTCAGTAGCTCACGCTCAGACAGCAACATATTAACTGACTGAGGCTTCTCTCACCTCCAGTCAGTCACTAGAGCCCGTGGACATTAGAGATGTCCCGAACTATTCGCCGGCGAATAGTTCCCGGTGAACATAGTTTGTTCGCGTTCGCCGCGGCGGGCGAACATATGCGATGTTCGGTCCGCCCCCTATACGTCATCATTGAGCAAACTTTGACCCTGTACCTCACAGTCAGCAGACACATTCCAGCCAATCAGCATACCCTCCCTCCCAGACCCTCCCACCTCCTATCAAATAGCAAGGACAGCATCCATTTTAGGGACAGCATCCATCTTAGATTCATTCTGAAGCTGCAGTGTCACAAATTTGACTAAGTTGTAATCGCAATGCGATTAATACAGGTTATATTAATCGCTTAGCGAATTCAACTTAGAGCTGGGTTCCTAATGGTTGTATTGCTAGAATATAACAAAGATTGAGAATATAGTGCTATATTCATTATATTCGTCAATTCTAGCAATACAACCATTAGGAACTCAGATCTAAGTTGTAATCGCAATGCGATTAATACAGGTTATATTAATTGTATTGCAAATTCAACTTAGAGCTGGGTTCCTAATGGTTACAGTGGCGTTGCTATGGCTGGTGTCACCCGGTGCACTTTTGACTGAACACATGCAGGGTCTTTTATTGGAGGTAGCAGATCTCCGTAAAACTGTTTCGCAGTTTCAGGTGACCGGTTCAGCTTGCGTTCATGGAGTTTGTTCTGAGCCTAAGATCTCGCTCCCGGATACGTTCTCTGGGGGTAGTGAGAGTTTTGTTCGTTTTAGAGAGGCTTGCAAACTCCATTTTCGCCTACTTCCCCATTCCTCTGGTGATGAGGAACAGAGGGTGGGGATCATCATCTCGCTGCTCAGGGATAACGCTCAGTCCTGGGCCTTTTTGCAGCCGGTGGGGGCATGGCCCCTCTGTTCAGTGGATGATTTTTTTTAGCCCTGGGTAAGATATATGATGATCCGGATCGTATTGCTCTGGCTGAGTCTAGATTACGTCTTTTATGCCAGGGTAAACAGTCCGCAGAGATATACTGTTCAGAATTTCGGAGATGGGCAGCTGATACTGGTTGGAATGATGCAGCACCCTGAAGTCAATTTTGCCATGGTCTTTCAGAGGGATTGAAAGATGCATTTGCCTTTCATGAGAGACCTACCTCCTTGGATTCTGCCATGTCTTGGGCTGTTCGTATTGACAGGCGTCTTAGAGAGAGAGGAGAGATCACTCCTTCCTGTCATACTCAGTCCAAGGACAGTGCGGCGGTCTCATTCAGTGCACAGGGGTCTCCGTCTCTCTCAATCCCCTTTGAGCAGGAGCCCATGCAGCTGGGTTTGCTTGCCTCTGACAATAGAGGATTCAGCTGTAATAGGAAGGTTTGTTTCTGTTGTGGAGGTATAAATCATTTGGCAAATGTTTGTCCCTCTAGGAGATTCAGGCAGTTTTTTGAGAGTAATAAAGAAACAAAAATAAAAAAATCCTCTAAAAACGTTCCATCTGTTACTATTGCCAAGGTTGATGCGGAAATTGAAGGTTTTCCGTTTTCTTGTAGTTCCCGTTTTATCTTACCTGCCAGGGTGGCGCTAGAGAGCAAGAATATTTTTTGTGAGATTTTTGTAGATAGTGGAGCAGATGTCAATCTTATTGATAATCAATTTGCTATAACTCATGGTTTCCAGGTATGCACTTTGTGAAAGGATATACCTGTTTTTGCTATTGATTCCGTTCCACTTTCTCAGAAATTGTTAAAGGGCATAGTTCACAATATCCGTTTGATTGTGAGTGATACTCATGTTGAGGATGTGTCATGTTTCGTCCTAAACGGGTTGCCTACTCCTCTAGTGTTGGGGCTACCCTGGCTCACTAAACATAACCCCACCATTGATTGGCAAGCGAGGCAAATAAATGGTTGGAGTGACTTTTGCAGAGAGAATTGTCTCACGACATCGGTTTCAGAGGTTTCTACTAAGACTGTTCCATCTTTTCTCTCTGAATTTTTGGATGTGTTCTCTGAGAGTGGTGTTCAGGAATTGCCCCCTCACAGGGAGTACGATTGCCCTATTAATCTCACCGCAGGCGCCAAGCTGCCTAAATCTCGTTTATACAATCTCTCCCAACCTGAAAGGGTCGCTATGCATGCTTATATCTCTGAGAGTCTGAGAAAGGGACACATACGACCCTCGAAGTCACCTGTTTCCGCTGGTTTTTTCTTTGTTAAGAAAAAAGATGGTTCTTTAAGACCATGTCTGGATTTCAGGGAGCTGAACAGTATCACAATTCGTGACCCTTATCTGCTTCCTCTGATCCCGGACCTGTTTAACCAGATTGTGGGGGCTAAAGTTTTTTCCAAATTGGATCTAAGAGGGGCATACAACCTGGTCAGGGTCAGAGAAGGAGACGAATGGAAGACGGCCTTCAATACCCCTGAGGGCCATTTTGAGAATTTGGTTATGCCTTTTGGTTTGATGAATGCTCCAGCCGTCTTTCAGCATTTTGTGAACAGCATTTTTTTATCATTTAATGGGGAAATTTGTACTGGTGTATCTAGATGACATTTTGATTTTTTCCCCTGATTTCAAAACTCATAAGGAACATTTACGTCAGGTCTTGCTCCGGGAGAATAAATTGTATGCTAAACTGGAAAAATGTGTGTTTGCGGTTCCAGAAATTCAATTTCTGGGGTTTCTTCTCTTCGCTTCTGGTTTTCGCATGGACCCCGAGAAGGTCCGCGCTGTGCTTGAGTGGGAACTTCCTGAGAATCAGAAGGCGCTGATGCGTTTTCTGGGTTTTGCCAATTATTACAGGAAGTTTATTTTGAATTATTCCTCTGTTGTTAAACCACTCACTGCTATGACTAGAAAGGGGGTAGATTTTTCCTCCTGGTCGGTAGAGGCGCGTAAGGCCTTTTCTAATATTAAGGAGAGTTTTGCTTCCGCTCCCATCTTGGTACAACCTGATATCTCTCTACCCTTCATAGTTGAGGTTGATGCTTCTGAGGTGGGTGTGGGTGCGGTCTTGTCTCAGGGTTCCTCTCCTGCCAAATGGCGACCGTGTGCCTTTTTCTCGAAGAAACTCTCCTCCGCAGAGAGAAATTACGATGTGGGAGATAGGGAGTTGTTGGCCATCAAGTTAGCTTTTGAGGAATGGCGCCATTGGCTAGAGGGAGCCAGACACCCTATTACGGTGTTTACTGACCATAAGAATCTGGCCTACTTGGAGTCAGCCAAGCGTCTGAACCCGAGACAGGCCAGATGGTCTTTGTTCTTTTCAAGGTTTAATTTTGTTGTCACCTTCCGCCCTGGGGTTAAGAATGTGAAGGCAGATGCCCTGTCACGTTGTTTTCCGGGAGGTGGGAATTTTGAAGACCCGGGTCCCATTTTGGCTGAAGGTGTGGTGGTCTCTGCTCTTTATCCTGAATTGGAGGCAGAGGTTCAGGTAGCCCAGTCAGAGGCTCCTGATCTTTGTCCTCCTGGGAGGTTGTTTGTGCCTCTCGCTTTAAGACACAAGATTTTTAAGGAGCACCACAATACTGTTCTTGCTGGGCACCCGGGGGCAAGAGCCACACTGGATCTCATCGCTCTGAGATTCTGGTGGCCGGCGCTTCGTAAGTCGGTTGAGGGTTTTGTGGCAGCCTGTGAGACCTGCGCTCGTGCCAAAGTCCCTCATTCACGGCCATCAGGTCCTCTTCTTCCGTTACCCATTCCTTCCCGTCCTTGGACACATCTCTCCATGAACTTCATTACGGACCTGCCTCATTCCTCGGGGAAGACTGTGATTCTGGTGGTGGTGGACCATTTTAGCAAAATGGTACATTTCATTCCTTTTCCTGGCTTGCCCAATGCTAAGTTGCTGGCGCAGGCATTTATTGATCACATTGTCAAATTGCATGGTATTCCTTCAGACATAGTCTCTGATAGGGGCACGCAGTTTGTTTCCAGATTCTGGAGGGCTTTCTGTTCTCGCTTGGGGTTTCGGTTGTCATTCTCTTCTGCTTTCCACCCGCAGTCGAATGGCCAGACAGAGCGCGTCAATCAGAATCTGGAGACATATCTGCGCTGTTTTGTGGCGGAGAATCAGGAGGATTGGTGTTCTTTTTTGTCCCTTGCTGAGTTTGCTTTAAATAACCGTCGTCAGGAGTCCTCTGATAAGTCACCATTTTTTGGTGCATATGGGTTTCATCCGCAGTTTGGGACATTCTCTGGAGAGGGGTCTTCTGGTTTACCTGATGAGGACAGATTCTCCTCGTCTTTGTCATCTATTTGGCAAAAGATTCAGGATAATCTAAAGAGCATGAGTGAGAGATATAAGCGTGTGGCGGATAAGAGACGTGTGCCTGGTCCGGACCTGAATGTTGGTGATCTGGTGTGATTGTCTACTAAGAATATCAAATTGAAGGTTCCCTCCTGGAAGTTGGGTCCTAAGTTTATTGGGCCTTACAAAATCTTGTCCGTCATCAATCCTGTTGCCTACCGTCTTGATCTTCCTCAGACTTGGAAGATCCATAATGTTTTTCATAAGTCCTTATTAAAACCTTATGTCCAACCCATTGTACCCTCGTCTTTGCCTCCTCCTCCAATTGTGTTTGGTGGTAATCTTGAATTTCAGGTCTCTAGGATTGTGGATTCTCGTCTTGTCCGCGGTTCTCTCCAGTACCTCGTTCATTGGGAGGGTTATGGTCCTGAGGATAGGATGTGGGTCCCAGTGACGGACATTAAGGCCACTCGTCTCATCAGGGCTTTCCATAGGTCCCATCCTGAGAAGGTGGGCTCTGAGTGTCCGGAGTCCACTCGTAGAAGGAGGGGTACTGTCACCACCAGACATCTGAGAAGCTCTGACAGACGTTCTTCAGAACCTCCCACTTGAGGTTTCTTTTGTTTTGCTTTAATTTCCTCATCTTGTTAGCCTCTCTCAGCTGTCATGTAGTTGCACTGATTGCATCCCTTTAAATCCCTTCCCATACTGCATCACTTTGCGGTTTATACAACTTCCTGGAGTGTATGCATGCTGGATGCTACTACTGAGTCTTCTACAGATAAGTTTTGTTCATTCATTTGTATTTTCCTGTTTGCTGGATCCCAGGTGACCCTGACTCCCTCCGTATCAAGTGTAGGGAGCCGGTGGTCATGTCCCCTCACTATTATAGGGTGTTCAGGGGTTATACAGTCGAGGTACGAGGATATGCGATCTTCTACCATTGAGAATTTTGCATAGGCTGAGCAGTTAGGGAGAGAGCCAGGTCTGTTGCAGGGCTATCCCTTTGGTTCCTTAGTTTTGGATCCAGTCAGTCGGATCTTCCTTTTGTGTCTTCTAGTTTGCTGTACACCTTCCGTGACATTATATTAATCGCATTGCAAATTTAACTTAGAGCTGGGTTCCTAATGGTTGTATTGCTAGAATATAACGAAGATTGAGAATATAGTGCTATATTCATTATATTCGTCAATTCTAGCAAAACAACCATTAGGAACTCAGATCTAAGTTGTAATCGCAATGCGATTAATACAGGTTATATTAATCGCATTGTGAATTCAACTTAGAGCTGGGTTCCTAATGGTTGTATTGCTAGGATATAGCGAAGATTGAGAATATAGTGCTATATTCGTTATATTCGTCAATTCTAGCAATACAACCATTAGGATCTCAGATCTAAGTTGTAATCGCAATGCGATTATTGCAGGTTATATTAATCGCATTGCGAATTCAACTTACCACACTCTGCGTCAACTACATAATTTTCCATGGGAGTTTTACCATGGATCCCCCTCCGGCATGCCACAGTTCAGGTGTTAGTCCCCTTGAAACAACTTTTCCATCACTATTGTGGCCAGAAAGAGTCCCTGTGGGTTTTAAAATTCGCCTGTCTATTGAGGTCTATGGCGGTTCGCCCGTTCGCGAACATTTGCGGAAATTTGCGTTCGCGAACGGAAAATTTTATGTTCACGACATCTCTAGTGGACATGGCTCGCTGTGGCTGACTGAGAGTTAGAGAAGCACCCGGACTGCCCCATCTCACCTTCTGGTCTAAAAGTTCTCACCACCACCACCACTTTTTTTTGTCAGCAATGGGGCATGGCTTAACAAAGCACGGGTAAGAATGGGGCGTGGTTTCGCATTTTGGCGGCGTGGCCGGTGAGGTCCGGCTTTCTGGGGTGGAGCCAGTGGCCACCCTAGTCAGGAGGGAGGTGTCTAGCAATGTTGCTTGAGGGAGTGCTACTGCTCCCTGTCTTCAACGATCTTGCCCAGAGAAAGAGATACTGACTGAGTGCACAGGTGAATGCGCGAAGAAGCGGGGACACTGAAACAAACCTTCAGCGAGGTGGTGCAAGCAAAATTGGACAAAGTTTTTATAATCCTGTTTTTGGTATGTGTTTTACCTTTTTTCATCAAATAAAGGACACTTATTTAATATATTCCTGGTTATATATAACATATATAAATTCCATGGACAGTGGAAGTCCAAATAATCAGAGTAAAGACTAGCCACTAATAATCTGCTATTAAGATGATGGTGGCAGTCATGGGCATCACTAGGTTAAAACATTCAGGGCCCGGGCCCCAGATGTAGTGTCTGCTGGACACATATGTCCAGAGATAATGAAAAAACTAAGGTGACTACGAACCAGGACTCTCCTGAGCTGAAGGACCTATGATGACATCAGTCAGGTGATCTGTGCTAGAGGCAGAGCAAGTGGTGAAGAAGGACCTGCGATGATGTAACCGACATGTGATCAGTGCTGGAGGGGGCAGAGCTCAGCTGTGAAGAGGAGAACTAGTGGAGAAGACCCTGTGATGATTTCTGTGACATGAGGAGAGGTAAGTGAAGGGATAATTTCCGTGTAAGAGCCAGAGTAATGTCTGTCTGTAGTTTTCCTCTCTCACACCACCTCCCTGCTTGGTTGAGGGAGTGATGTTATCTACATGGGATTGTATGTTAGAGCTGAAGGGAGGGGTGTTATTTACATGTGGAGGGATGTTATTTACATGGGACTGTATATTGGAGGGGCTGAAGGGAGGGGAGTGATGTTATTTAGGCTATACGCACACAAAGGTGAAAAAATAGTCGAGTGACAGCAGTTAAAGTAGCTTCCATCACGCGGCCATTTTTATAATCAATTGCAATCTACGTGGCTATTCACATGGCTGTTTTTTTTTTAACAGTGGTTTAGATGGAAGTGCTCCCGTCTAACGGCCGATAAAAACAGGTACAGTGGGGATAAATTACATTTCAGGAGTTAAAATCATTTTAAAAATACTCACCTCTTCCAGCGCATGGGGACACTGACTCCTCATTGGATATAGCAGTTCAGTGAGGAGCCAGTGCCCCCGCACGTGAAAGTGGAAAAGGCAAAAGAAAATGCTGTGGGCCACATTAATAATGGTGGGGGCCACTATGAGGGACATTATTAATTCTGGGGGCCAATATGGGGAACATTATTAATGCTAGGGGCTACTATTGGGAATATTATTAATGCTGGGGCCACTATGGGGGGTTACTACTGCTTGGGGCCACTATGGGGAACATTATTAATGCTGGGGGCCACTATGAGAGGCATTACTACTGCTGGGGGCCACTATGAGAGGCATTACTACTGCTGGGGGCCACTATGGGGAACATTATTAATGCTGGGAGTAAGGCTGAAATGATTACTTGATTGAATCAAGTAATTTGACACAAATAAATCCTCGATGCAAATTATTTGCATCAAGGATTAGTTTGTGTCATGTGACCACGAAGCGTGAGTGAAGCGCTTGCTATTACTCACCGCACCGTGGTCACCCACCGGCCCGCACTGCACTTCACTTTCCTCCTGACATATCATCAGGACATAGTACACGTTAGCGTGCACTATGGCCTGACGCTGTGTGACGTCAGGATGGACGAGCTGTGGAGTGGCGCCCTTACAGGAGAGTAAAGTTTTTTATTTTACTGGCGTTGGGGACATGGCTAGGAAAGAGAGTCGTTGGCACTGGGGGGCACCTGGTGACACTGGGGGGCAAGCTGATGGCACTGGGGGGCAAGCTGGTGGCACTGGGGGGCAAGCTGGTGGCACTGGGGGGAAACCTGATGACATGGGGGGGCAGCTGATGGCACGGGGGGCTGATGAGTCTTTATAAAGAAAAATGTTCTTTTATTTTGTTTCTTGTTATTAGAGTACTCGATTAATTGTTGGATTTATCAATAGAATACTCAATTACAGAAATAGTCGATAGCTGCAGCCCTAGCTGGGAGCCACTATGGGGGACATTACTACTGCTGGGGGCCACTATGGAGAACATTATTAATGCTGGAGGCCACTATGGAGAACATTATTACTGCTGGGGGCCGCTGTGGGGAACATTATTACTGCTGGGGGCCACTATGGGGAACATTACTAATGCTGGGGGCAAATATTGGGGCATTATTTACAATTGGAGCCATTATCGGGGGTTGGGATAAGCCAATAAAATTCATCCGATTTTGACAGCCAGATGGCGAGAAAATTGACACACAAAGGGTTAGAAAATTGTGAAAAAAAGCAGACAGTGTGCTTATAACTGACTTTTTTAAATCTTTTTTTTACATTTGTGTGCATGTAGCCTTACATGGGACTGTGTGTTGGATGAGGCTGAAGGGAGAGAATTATGTTTTGTACATGGGACTGTATGTCGGAGGGGGCTGAAAGCAGGGGATTGAGGTTATTTACATGGGATTGTATGTTGGAGGAAGCAGGAGCAATGTGTGATGTTATTTACATGGGACTGTATGGTGGAGGGAGGGAAATTATGTTATTTACATGGACTTGTATTATTTCTGAGGGCACTACAGGGAGGATAAAAACTATAGGGGGCACTGCAGGGGCATTATAAATACAGGGGACATTATCGGGGTACTGATTGCCATAGGGAGCTCAATAGGAGTGCTTATACATCGGCCTTATAACTACTGAGGGGTCTGTAGAGATTTTTTTTACCACTAGGGGAAGAATAGGGGGCCTAATTTCTACTGGGGGCTCTGTGAGAGTATTATTAATACTGGAGGGCTCTTCTACTAATGGGGGCACTCTCGAGGATCATTATCACTGTTGGGGGCACTGTAGGGGGCAGTATTACTAATGAGGGCATTCTACAAGGGAATTAATATTGGTGGGACTTGGAGAAGCACTATTACTATGGGGGGGGGGGAATATTTATATGGCACTAATTTTTCTTCAGGATAGTATTTGGGGGGATTTGAGAACACAGCGAGCAGCAGGATAACATTGTGGGGACTCCAGGTTGGGGCATAATTATAGAAAAGTGAGAAAGCTAAGATGTCTGTGTGTCACACTATACTCTGCAGAGACTAGGCACAGCTGAAAGACGTTGTCCAGACTGAATGGAGAAAATGATGACAGAGAAGATCTACATCAGAGGAGACGTTACCTGGGAGGCCCTGGGTGTGAGAAGTATGTGCTGCTGTATGGTCCTGTATGTTTGATAGTGTCTATGTAGCAAGTAATGCAAGTAAAATGTCTTTAATGCTAGTGCGGGCAGGGGGCGTTGACTGGAGCCATATGTATGGGGCTTAGGCCCCGAATCTTTTGAGACCCTAGAAACACCCCTGATGGCCACAATAGAGGCAGGCAGGCAGCAAAAGTGGCAAGAAAGGACACCGCCAGCAAGGCCAGATCTATTCATTGGCCTCAGCCAGAGAAGTGTGAAAAGCCTCCTCAATGCCAGCTTGGTTCAGTTTGACAAAAGTGATGTTTTGGTCACTGGCGGAGGACAACTTGGTCCGTCACCACGTCCCCTCATGGCTCTGAAAACACTCTCCGAGATGACACGGAAGGCTGGGCAAGAAAGAAGACAGACAGTGTAGAGTGTCAGTTCGGCCCACTGTTCCAGTCTGCCTACCCAAAATTGATGTGGTCAGGAAACAGGATATATGCCAGACACTGGCCAGAATTTAGGTAGGCCTGATTCTGGACATTGACGCAGACGCTGTTGGCTGCCTGACTAGCCTCAGCCTGGCGTTGCACATGGAAAAACTGCTCCATTATGTTGAGGAGACTGAAATGGCTGATGCTACTTCTGCTGTGGCTTATGCTGATTGTATGAGCGTCATCATTTCTTCAAAAATGCATGAGGGACAACTGCAGCATGAACAGCATGAGCTGCCGCAACTCGACCTGGAAAGAACACATGCTCTCTGCTGAGATGGTTTTCCATATGACAAAATCATTCACGCAGGGGCGTACATAGAAATCGTTGGGCCCCATAGCAAGAATTTAGATTGGGCCCCCATGCCCGTTCCTAGTCCCTCCCACTATACACCCTTGCTCCTCTCACTACCCTCCCTAACTTCTCTACCTGCCCCCTCTCATGCAGCAGTATTTTGCTCTACAAAATGGCAGTACTCATGCCGGAACCCAACAGACCCATTATAGTGAATGGGATCTGGCAGGTTCCGGCGGTGTTCAGCATATTTTGACAAGAATCTGGGGCATTACATGATGTAATACCACCAAACTTTCCTGCTGTCCAGCATGGCACATGCACAGAGACATAAGAAAAGTGTGAGGAAGTGAGTGGTGAATGGACTGCTGAGGACTGGGGCAAAGTCATATTCTCCGATGAAGCCTCTTTCCGATTGTTTGGGGCATCTGGAAAAAGGCTTGTCCGCAGAAGAAAAGGTGAGCGCTACCATCAGTCCTGTGTCATGCCAACAGTAAAGCATCCTGAGACCATTCATGTGTGGGGTTGCTTCTCATCCAAGGGAGTGGGCTCACTCACAATTTTGCCCAAAAACACAGCCATGAATAAAGAATGGTACCAAAACACCCTCCAACAGCAACTTCTTCCAACAATTCAACAACAGTTTGGTGAAGAACAATGCATTTTCCAGCATGATGGAGCACCGTGCCATAAGGCAAAAGTGATAACTAAGTGGCTCGGGGACCAAAACGTTGACATTTTGGGTCCATGGCCTGGAAACTCCCCAGATCTTAACCCCATTGAGAACTTGTGGTCAATCCTCAAGAGGCGGGTGGACAAACAAAAACCCACTAATTCTGACAAACTCCAAGAAGTGAGTATGAAAGAATGGGTTGCTATCAGTCAGGAATTGGCCCAGAAGTTGATTGAGAGCATGCCCAGTCGAATTGCAGAGGTCCTGAAAAAGAAGGGCCAACACTGCAAATACTGACTCTTTGCATAAATGTAATGTAATTGTCGATAAAAGCCTTTGAAACGTATGAAGTGCGTGTAATTATATTTCACTACATCACAGAAACAACTGAAACAAAGATCTAAAAGCAGTTTAGCAGCAAACTTTGTGAAAACTAATATTTGTGTCATTCTCAAAACTTTTGGCCACGACTGTACACTCTATAATAAGCAGAAGCACATGAAGAGGGCACTGGCTATTTGTTCAGTCCCACTAGCTCAACCATCATCTTACCCCCAACCCCACATCCTAACCCAGGAAATAAACACACCACACCACTGCTTGGATTTAATCGGCCACAGCAGCCGTTTATTGAATAAATACAAAATAATATAACATAAGTTAACCAATGACGAGGGAGGTCCTAGAAGCCCCAATAACTCCATAAACGCTGGAACACCTGCGTCTCCATCTTGCCCCCAGCCGTTGAACCCAGCTCGGAGGCAGCAACTGATGGACGCGTAATTAGTTCCTACCAGCTCCTCAATGAGAGTCCAGCCCCTCCCGCGGGGCCCTCCCATCCTCAGGTACCACCATATTCCTCCACTTCAAGGACCTCCCCCGCCTCCAAGAACGCGCAGCTTGACCACCTCAACCCTGCGCGTCCCTCCACATACGTAAAGCAATTTCAACACCACTCTGGAGCCCCAGAGCCCACAAATCCGTACCCACCGCATTCAGGTGCACTCCATCTGCTCTCCAAAATGCACCCTCCCCCTTCTCCAACACCTCATGCCGCACCACCACACCGCCATTCCTTGCCATAAACCGGCCAACTGCTCTATTTACCTTAATCCGAGCCTTATTAAGGCTTTCCACTGACCTCGCACCCCTCCACGCCTTCCGCGGCACGTCTGACCAAACTGTTATCATCCCTGTAAACAACGCCCAGATCCTGAGCAAGTCAAACTTGACGTCACGAACCAATTCCCTAAAAGGACGCTTGCCCAAATCATTCTCCCCCACATGCAAAACTAACACATCTGGAGGAAGATCCAATCGCACGAAATGATTCACCTCCCGCAACACTCCACCCCACAACATACCTCTAACACCTAACCACCTGACCGTAGCACACTCCGGACTAATACCCAACTGTCGCCCACTCGGCCTCTGATCGCACCCCAGAACACATAGGAGTGCCCCAGAATCCACACCAAAGCCGCCACCGTCCGACCTGTGAACACAAAAAAGAACAAATTAAGACCCACCTACCACCTACCGTACTACTACAATAATGCAGGCCTCACATATGATTTAAAACGCACCGAGTCCCAACGCCCAATCTTCCTAATCACCTCCTCACTGGCGCCCCACCTGGCTGCCTCAGTTGCCGCACCAATTCTGAACGAATGACCAGAATAATCCTTGACCGGCACACCCAAGAGCTTTAAACATTTTTTAAAAACCGCCAGGAACTGAAACCTAGACAAAAAGGAGCCATCCTCATGCCTAAGAAAAGGAACCTCATTACGCTGTAGCCCCGCCCCATAAGACCCTGCACACCGCACGGGACACATACTACAACCTGGTACCGGAAACAACGTAAAACGCTGCCCCCTGCCCTCCTGATCAGTCTTTGACCTCCGAATCCGGACATACACCCTATCCCCCGCTAACTCAACATCCTCACTCCTAAGTCCCCCCCGCTCTACTCACACTGTCACACACCAACTCCCCCAAGCGAAAAGCACCGAAAAACGCCAAAGCAAATGCAGCCCTAAACAGCACTAACTCCCATCCAGAGCTACAAACACAACTCAACTTATCACCCATTTGCACCAGCAACTCAAAAGACATCGGCCTCCGATAATCCGGCACCCTGCCTGCCACCCTACGCCACCTTTTCAAAACCTGCCTAACCAAAAAACCCTTAGTCAAGTCCGGCAACCCCCGCAACTTAAAACCAAACGCTACCCCCGCAATCAAATGATTCACCTTTGACACCGACCACCCCTCGCTCTTCAACTGTCCTAACAACATCAACAACCTCACATCACCATCCCCAACACCAGCCCCCCAGGATCCGTTCCAGGTTTCCCAGGTCGTCCACGCCTTACCATACTCCCTCCAAGTACCCGGGCTCAACGAATCCCTCAACATCCCCATCACTTCTCCTCCAGGATCCCCCACAGCCACGGCGGACACTCCAGACCTTCCACCTCCGCTTCTGGCGCAAGAAGCCGGAACCGCTCCCACTGTAAACGAGAAAGAGAATCCGCCACTGAATTAGACACTCCAGCCACATGTTCTGCCACCAACCACATGTTAATTGACAAACATCGCAATACCAGAAACTGTAACAGCCTAACCACCGGCGGAGAAGATGCGGACAAACTGTTGATAGCCTGAACCACCCCCAAATTGTCACAATGAAAACGCACCTTCCTGTTTTCAAATTTCTCACCCCACAACACCACCGCCATCACAATGGGAAAAAGTTCCAACAAAGCCATGTTCCTCACCCACCCACGACTTACCCACGAATCCGGCCATACGCCCGCACACCATTGTCCCTGGCAATTAGCCCCAAAACCCACTCCCCCCGACGCATCAGTATATAACTTGAACTCCACACTATCACACAACTCCGCCATCACTAACGACCTGCCATTGTACTGACCCAAAAACTCCGCCCACACCCTTAAATCCCCTTTTAACTCCTTGCGTAACCTGATAAAATGATACGGCGCTGACACCCCCGCCGTAGCCGCGGCCAGTCGTCTACAAAAAATTCTACCCATTGGCATAATTTGACAAGCAAAATTAAATTTACCCAACAATGACTGCAAATCCCTCAACCTAATCTTCTCCCTGACCAAGGCCCTGCCAATCTCCAGACGCAAATCCACCAACTTATCCTGCGGAAGCCTGCACTCCATCCGCTCAGTATCTATAACAATCCCCAAAAAACACAACTCTGTCACCGGCCCCAACGTCTTCTCCCGCGCCAATGGTACCCCAAAATGCGCAAAAACCGACTGCACCGTGTGCAGCAACAAAGAACACACCCGCGAATTCGCCGGCCCTAAACACAAAAAATCATCTAAATAATGGATAACGGATGAACAACCTGAAACTTCCACCACTACCCATTCCAAAAATGAGCTAAAGGTCTCAAAATATGTACATGACAGAGAGCACCCCATCGGCAAGCACCTATCCACAAAATATTCCCCATCCCAAAAACAACCCAACAAACCCATGCTCTCAACGTGTACCGGAAGCAATCGAAAGGCCGCCTCCACATCCACCTTAGCCATCAACGTCCCCTGCCCCAACCGCCTCACCCATCTTACAGCCGCATCAAAGGAGGTATATACCACCGAACAAAGTTCAGGATCTATACCATCATTGACCGACGCACCTTTTGGATAAGACAAATGATTAATGAGCCGAAACTTGTTCGGCTTCTTTTTTGGCACCACACCTAACGGGGACACCCTCAATCCCAGAATCGGCGGCTCCTTGAATGGACCCACCATCCGCCCCAACTCCACCTCCTTCCTCAACTTCTCTGCCACAACACCCGCGTGAACAAGCGCGGACCTAAGATTCTTAGGAACCGTAGGCCCCGCCGTAACCACTGATGGAATACGAAAGCCAAACCTAAAACCATCCCCCAACAAACCGTCCGCAACCCGATCCGGATATCTATCTAGGAACCCCTGCATCTCTTCCACCCGCACCGGCGTCCGTCCCTTTTCCAGCACCATCACCCCCCCTATTCCTTCCCCCTTTGAAGCAACGGTTAGCTCCATGGATCCCCCACACCCCGTGCACTCGTGCTTAAATTTGCACTTGGCACCAAATCTACAATTTCCTTCATTAAAAAGGAAGCACAACCCTTTTGCCGATGCCGCTGCCAAAGCCCCCGGGGATGACCCCCCGGACTCACCGCGAAAGGACTGCCCAGCCCTAGGAGGCACCGTCACCCTCAACCACAACCCAATATCCTTATGATCCCACCGGATATCGGGTCTCACCGCCTTACGCTGTCGGAACTGCTCGTCGTAACGGAGCCAACCCATACCACCATAAACCCTATAAGCCTCCCCAATAGCGTCCTGGTAGCAAAACAGCGTCGAACAGCATTCCGGAGCCCGTTCCCCAATGACACTTGCTAATATGGCAAACGCCTGTAGCCAATTAGCAAAGGTACGTGGAATCAATCGATGCCTACGCTTATCCTCATCCTCCTTTTTTCCCTCATCCTTCTTACCCCTATCCAGGTTAAACCTTTCCAATGGGAGCAGCGAGAATATCTCCACATACTCTCCCTTCCAGATCTTTTCTCTCACTTCCTGCTTTAAATGAGCCCCCAGCGGCCCCTCAAAGCACACATACACCTTACCACGAGCCCTATCATCCAACCTCTGCACCTCCTCCTCCCCCCCGCTTGCGTCTCCACCGACACCGACCCTGCCGTAACAACCTGCGTCCCTGCCCCTAACCCTGGCACCACTCCCCACCCCGGCAACGGAGACCCAGCACCAGCACCCATACCCGACAGCCAACCCGCCAATCCCCCCAAAAACTGCCCCAAACCCTTACCAAATTCACCCATGGTCCCACCCCCCCCCACCCGGGAAACCCTGCGCTAAAACGGATCCCCAACCAATCTCACCAGGCACCACGGGCGCTGTGACTCCCGCTGCCGTAGATCCTGACTCCCGCCGTACAGACACTTCACCGTCAAAGCTCCTGGATGTCGACGGCTGCTCTTCCTGGACCACCTGCACGACCCTCTGCACCACGCTGGCTGGACGCCTGGACGAGACCGCAGCACCCACCACCGCAAGGGGATCTTCCTCCACACTGCCAAAATCTTCTCTGGGCCTGCCCTGGTATTCCTCTCCCATCAGAGCAGCCCGAGGAACCCGGACGCTATCTGAAAGCCGAGTGGACCGCCCGCTTAAGGAAGGACTGGGCCGGTCCACCGTTCCTGGTCCCGCATCCATGTCCACTGCCGCAGGGAACGGGGGAAGGGGCGTCCCGCTCCTCACAGGGCCCCGCCGAGAATCGGGATTCCTCCCACGGCGAGAGCGGCTCGCAGAAGGCTGAGCGGCCGCTCTCCGCCGCCGAGGGTCCGCAGGGGGGCTCCCTATTCGGCGCCGGGCCCGGGGGGTGATTTCAGGGCTTAGGCGCGCCGGCGGTATACTCCGCCGCGGCCGGGCAGCCCTAGCAATGGGGGTAGCCACAGGAGCAGGAGAAACTATGCAGGCGCCCACCTGCTCCTGCAGCCAGCCAGGCCCCCTCACCTCCGCCTCTCGCCGCAACCTCTCCAGCATCTCTTCAACCGACATCACTGGCGCCGACATCCTGAGGTCCGTCCTGCTCGTTTGGATCCCCTGGCCGCACTGTCCTTACTTCCGCCTCCTTCCTCCGTCTCCGCTCTGGCCACGCCCACCGCCGCCCTGGCAACTCGCGCCTCTACTCCTAACCCGCCCCCACAAACAACTAACCCTTTCCTCACCTGTCCTTCACCGCCAGGCCTCTTCATGCGCGTCCTCCCCCACCGCTGCGCTCCAGTCCGGCCTGACTCACAGTTCATAGGTGGAGCAAGGGAGGGGCCAGGGCACAAGTAGTGGAAGGGACCAGGGATGGGTAGAGGCATGGGGGCCCAATTCAGATACTTGCTATGGTGCCTAGTGATTTCCATGTATGCCCCTGGGTGTAGCTGCACACCATTCTCACACTGCCAAGTCCAAGAGAGCGTTACTAACCATGTGAGAATGTCTGAAAAAGGGGACAGTCTCCTGGACATTGCCAGCACTTTGCACAAGCCAGTGCATTTTTTTAAAAGGCCATGCAGGGAGCATTTGTTATTTCACCCAGGTTCATGGTGGCCAGGATGTTGTACCCATTGTCACTGACCACCTTTGCCCAGTTGGAGTCGGCAGGGTGACAGCCAGTTGGACGTTTGCTGCTTGATATATTTTACCAACTGCTTGCCTGTGTGGCTACTTTTGCCCAGGCCGATCAGCTCAAACACTGCATGGCAACGCTTGACCTGATACATGTGATAAGAAAGAGGAGGAGTGGTAGCGACGCTGTGCTCTGCTGCTGTTGGAAATGGGATCGTGTCCATGAAGAAGGACGAGGATAATACGGATAAGGCTACTTTCACACTAGCATTTTGGCTTTCAAAAGCGGTCCAAAACGGATCAGTTTTGCCCTAATGCATTCTGAATGGAAAAGGATCTGCTCAGAATGCATCAGTTTGCCTCCGTTCCGTCTCCATTCCGCTCTGGAGGCGGACACCAAAACGCTGCTTGCAGCATTTTTTGTCCACAATGTGGTGCGGAGCTAGTCAGATCTAACCTGGCACACAATGCAAGTCAATAGGGATGGATCCATTTTCTCTGGCACAACAGAAAACTGACCCTTCTCCCATTGACTTTAAATAGTGTTCAAGACGGATCCGTCATGGCTAAAGAAGATATAATAGAACTGGATCCGTTCATGATGGATGCATGCAGTTGTATTATTATAACGGAAGCGTTTTTGAAGATCCATGACGGATCTCCAAAAAACGCTAATGTGAAAGTAGCCTAAGTGCTTGCTGTGGGAGTCAGCCCGATGATATTGTGGATGGGGGGGGCCAAAAGGACCTGGTCATTTTGCTGGGGTGCTGCCTCTCCCCAGTGGGCCATGAAATTTTCCACCATGTGAGCGTACAAGGTACTACTACAATGGTATTGCAGCGATTGCTGCTGGGGAAATGTTTTTTCGTGGCCAAACATTCCCATGAGATCTAGAAGTCTTAGGGCTCTTTCACACCTGCGTTCTTTTCTTCCGGCATAGAGTTCCGTCGTCGAGGCTCTATGCCGGAAGAATCCTGATCAGTTTTATCCTAATGCATTCTGAATGGAGAGAAATCCGTTCAGGATGCATCAGGATGTCTTCAGTTCCGGAACGGAACGTTTTTTGGCCGGAGAAAATACCGCAGCATGCTGCGCTTTTTGCTCCGGCCAAAAATCCTGAAGACTTGCCGCAGGGCCGGATCCGGGATTAATGCCCATTGAAAGGCATTGATCCGGATCCGGCCTTAAGCTAAACGTCGTTTCGGCGCATTGCCGGACCCGACATTTAGCTTTTTCAGAGTGGTTACCATGGCTGCCGGGACGCTAAAGTCCTGGCAGCCATGGTAAAGTGCAGTGGGGAGCGGGGGAGCAGTGTACTTACCGTCCGTGCGGCTCCCCGGGCGCTCCAGAGTGACGTCAGGGCGCCCCAAGCGCATGGATCATGTGATCGCATTGGACACGTCATCCATGCGCATGGGGCGCTCTGATGTCATTCTGGAGCGCCCCGGGAGCCGCACGGACTGTAAGTATACCGCTCCCCCGCTCCCCACTACTACTATGGCAGCCAGGACTTTAATAGCGTCCTGGGTGCCATAGTAACACTGAACGCATTTTGAAGACGGCTCCGTCTTCAAATGCTTTCAGTACACTTGCGTTTTTCCGGATCCGGCGGGCACCTCCGGCAACGGAAGTGCACGCCGGATCCCAACAACGCAAGTGTGAAAGAGGCCTTAGCAGGAGAAGAAGTTGATGGTGATGTTAATGACAAAGATTCCATATTGCTTGGTGATGCAGGTTGGCTGCCACAAACAGGACCTAGCTCTCCGGTCCTGTCCCGCACAGCACACAATCATCATCGGAGTCCTCACCCTCCCTGCCGCTTTTATCAGACTGTGAGATATCATGGTGGGCTCCTGGGCTTGCCTCTCCTGCTCTGCACTTTCTCTGACTGCCACTGTCGCCACTGTTCTCCTTCAGGATGGCAATGGTTAATGTGGTAAAATATGTATATAATACTATTGAATCCACAGGTTAAAATGTCACCATGAAATGCAGCACAACATGTCAGCAGGAGGAGCTGAGCAGTTTGATATGCAGGTTTTTTGATCTGCCGCCGGAAGTCCGCTCCGGCCCCATTGACTATAATGGGGGCAGGCGGGAGGTCCAGCCGCAGCACAGCACTGTGCACTAGCGGCAGCACGGATCCGGCAGGCTGTTCCCCTGCCGGAGAAGGGTGCCGCTAGTGTGAAAGTAGCCTTATTCTGATCTTGTATTCTTAGGAATCATGTGAGTTATCCTACTTACTGACTGACAGCTAGCACTCTATACATACCTCCTAACCATCCTGGATTCAGCAGGACAGTACCAGAATGGCTTAGGTATGTCCCGCTCTCAGCTGTCCCATAGGACACAGAGACAAATGATTGTAATGGTGAAGCACGGAGCCATCCTCTCCCCACTTCACCATTTAGCTGTCGGAGCTCCCCAGCAGCAGAACAATGCCCTCTCACATCCTGCTTCTTGTCTGTGTGAAGGGGGTACAATGTGGGCATTACTACTGTGTGCTGGCACAAAGGGGAAATAATTACTAATGAGGGGGCATTAAGGGGACTGGGTGTGTATAGTTGTGTTTTGGGGGGCGGATTTAGATACATTGAATAGTATGAATATATTGCCGCACATACTGTCCCTCTGTTTTTCAAAAGTTGGGAGGGCTACTCATATATTAATCTACTCAGCTTCTGATTGCACTGCACCTAAGGCCGCTTTCAGACGAGCATATTGAAAACCGTTAGTATTCTGGCTCAGGATCTTGATGATATACCATCAGAATTTCACCAGGATTTCCATGCGTATTTCTTCCTTCCTTCATTATTTATGCACTGCACAGACTGCAATGTGCATATTTAGAAACAAATCCACACAAAACTCGGACATGCTGTGTATTTCAAATACTGCCGAAAATTATACGCCTATGTGAATAGCTCTATTCATTAACATGGACTATTCATTAAAATCCGGACTATATACGCATTGCAAATATGCTCGTCTGAAAGCAGCCTACAGCCTCATGCACACGACCGTAGTTATGGTCCGCATCCGAGCCGCAGTTTTTGCGGCTCGGATGCGCACACATTCACTTCACTGGGGCCGCAAAAGATGCGGACAGCACTCAGTGTGCTGTCCGCATCCGTTTCTCTGTTCCAAGGCCCCGCCAAAAAAAAAATAGCATGTCCTATTCTTGTCCGTTTTGCGGACAAGAATAGGCATGTCTACAATGGGCTGCCCGTTTTGTTCCGCAAATTGTGGAAGGCACACAGGAGGCTTCCGTTCTTTGCGGATCCGCGGTTTTCAGATCGCAAAAACGGCGCGGTCATGTGCATGAGGCCTAATGGTGAGAGTTTTGATTTGCATATTTTATTTACAGATAGCAGTGCCCTCTCGCCAGTCTGTTTGTAGCTTACCTTTAACCTTTTCAGACTCTGATTTTTTTATATTTTTTTTGTGTTTTCGTTTTCCACTCCCTGCCTTCTTGGAGCCATAGCTTTTTTATTTTTCTATTCACATAGTCGTTTAAGGGGTTGTTTTTTGCGGGACAAGTTGCATTTTCTAATTTCATCATTTAATATTGCATACGATGTAGGGGGGAGCTGGAAAAAAATACAGCATTCCCAATAAGGTTAAACTGACCTCTTACTGCCATTCTCCAAGTCAGTAAAATTACAGCAATATCACTTAAGTATAGTTTTTTCATTGATACCATTTTGGGGTGTGTATGACTTTGATCACTTTTTATATAATTTTTGTGTGAGGTGAAGCAAACAAAAAATGTCCATTTTTATCTTTTTTTTGTTTTCCTGTTTGCCATATGAGATAAATATTTTTATATTTGAACTCTTTTGCTAGCAGCGCCGTACATGTACGGCGCTGGTAGCGCTGTGCAAGCATGGCGCTCACTCACGCATGCAGCGGGCATCATGGCCAGCAAGTCTCTTCTGTTTCAAACAGCAATAATGCCGATTGCGGTAATTAAATGTGATCAAGTAAGATCCCTGCACCTAAATTCGCAAAAACCCTCGCGCTTCCGGGCTTAGTACTGAAGCCCCATGAGGCCAATCGGGACTTCAGTACTTCTCTACTAAATGCTCTGAGTCTCTATGAAGAGACTCAAAGCATTAATGCTGCAATTCTTATTTTGGTCACCAGATGGCAGGCCAACATAAAAAATTTGCAAAATGCTAAGAAATTGTCAATTTTAAAATCCCCGATAGGTCTAAATTAAACAAACATTATTTATAAGGTCATTTATGAGCCTTAAAACGATAAAAAAAAATAAAAAAGTTAAAACATACAGTACAGACCAAAAGTTTGGACACACCTTCTCATTCAAAGAGTTTTCTTTATTTTCATGACTATGAAGGCATCAAAACTATGAATTAACACATGTGGAATTATATACATAACAAACAAGTGTGAAACAACTGAAAATATGTCATATTCTAGGTTCTTCAAAGTAGCCACCTTTTGCTTTGATTACTGCTTTGCACACTCTTGGCATTCTCTTGATGAGCTTCAAGAGGTAGTCCCCTGAAATGGTCTTCCAACAGTCTTGAAGGAGTTCCCAGAGATGCTTAGCACTTGTTGGCCCTTTTGCCTTCACTCTGCGGTCCAGCTCACCCCAAACCATCTCAATTGGGTTCAGGTCCGGTGACTGTGGAGGCCAGGTCATCTGGCGCAGCACCCCATCACTCTCCTTCATGGTCAAATAGCCCTTACTTTCAAAGTTTGCCCAATTTTTCAGCTGACTGACTGACCTTCATTTCTTAAAGTAATGATGGCCACTCGTTTTTCTTTACTTAGCTGCTTTTTTCTTGCCATAATACAAATTCTAACAGTCTATTCAGTAGGACTATCAGCTGTGTATCCACCTGACTTCTCCTCAACGCAACTGATGGTCCCAACCCCATTTATAAGGCAAGAAATCCCACTTATTTAACCTGACAGGGCACACCTGTGAAGTGAAAACCATTTCAGGGGACTACCTCTTGAAGCTCATCAAGAGAATGCAAAGAGTGTGCAAAGCAGTAATCAAAGCAAACGAGAGGCTACTTTGAAGAACCTAGAATATGACATATTTTCAGTTGTTTCACACTTGTTTGTTATGTATATAATTCCACATGTGTTAATTCATAGTTTTGATGCCTTCAGTGTGAATCTACAATTTTCATAGTCATGAAAATAAAGAAAAGTCTTTGAATGAGAAGGTGTGTCCAAACTTTTGGTCTGTACTGTATATCAAAAATAAAAAAAAAATATAAAAGTTTAAATCATCCCCCTTTCAGTATAATAAAAAAAAAAAAACTAAATAACAAATATAAACATCCTGGGTATCACTGCAAGCAAAAACTATTAAAATCTGAAAAAAATATCCAATATGGCGAATGGCGTAACGAAAAAAAGGGTCAAAATAGCCGATTTGCCATTTTTTCATTTCTTCTCTTACCAAATTTTTTTTAAATAAAATGTGATCAAAAAGGCACACACACTCCAAAATAGTATCAATAAAACTATAGATTGTCCTGCAAAAAATGAGCC
The DNA here is from genome assembly GCF_905171765.1 of Bufo bufo. NCBI lineage: Eukaryota > Metazoa > Chordata > Amphibia > Anura > Bufonidae > Bufo > Bufo bufo. The sequence goes on along the minus strand of NC_053395.1, from coordinate 121,525,262 downwards.
CCTAAACAGCTCAGTAGACATAAGTATAAAAAAGTTATGGGGGCAGAAAAGTCGCAAAGTTTACATTTATTTTTACACTATTTAGACATAAAAAACCTATACATATGGGCAGTGATGGCCAGTTCGCCGTGTTTGCCTGCGAACACATGCGAGCTGCCATCTTAAAGGAAACCTGTCACCAGGATTTTGTGCGTAGTGCTGGGGACATGGGCTGCTAGATGGCCGCTAGCACATCTGCAATACCGAGTCCCCATAGCTCTCTGCTCTTTTATTGTGTTAAAAAACCTTTTTGATCAATATGCAAATGACCTGATATGAGTCCTGTGTCCGGAGAGGAGTCAAGCAGAAAGCAACCCAGCACCGCCCCGCGTCCTCCGAATCTCCTCCTTGCTGGCTGACATCACAGAGCTGGAGCGCCGAAATCTCACGATGCGCGAGCTAGCGCATGTGCAGTGTCGGCATCATGTTCATTCCCTGTGCTGGCATCAGCACAGGGAACGAACTACGCATGCGCTAGCTCGCGCATCGCGCACAGCAGAGAGCTGTGGGGACTGGGTATTGCAGATGTGCTAGCGGCCATCTAGCAGCCCATGTCCCCAGCTCTATGCACTAAATCCAGGTGACAGGTTTCCTTTAACTGACAAGGCCGGCGAGGCACAGGTTAGGCTACTTTCACACTAGCGTTCAGAGCGGGTCCGTCTGATGTCTGCTCAGACGGATCCGTTCCTATAATGCAGACGTTTGTATCCGTTCAGAACGGATCCGTCTGCATTATAGTTTGAAAAAAAAACTAAGTCTGAAAGTAGCCTGAACGGATCCGTCCAGACTTTACATTGAAAGTCAATGGGGACGGATCCGTTTGAAGATTGAGCCATATGGTGTCATCTTCAAGCGGATCCGTCACCATTGACTTTCATTGTAAGTCTGGACGGATCCGCTTGCCTCCGCACGGCCAGGCGGACACCCGAACGCTGCAAGCAGCGTTCAGGTGTCCGCTCGCTGAGCTGAGCGGAGGCTGAACGCTGGCAGACTGATGCATTCTCAGCGGATCCGCGTCCACTGAGAATGCATTAGGGCTGGACGGTTGCGTTCGGGGCCGCTTGTGAGCCCCTTCAAAAAAAGCTCACGAGCGGACACCCGATCGCAGGTATGAAAGTAGCCTAAGTCCTTACCTGTGCCTGTGCGCGAGCCGGTCTGAAATAAAATGCGATTACCGGGAGCAGGCAGTTCCGAGAACAGCCTCCAGGAGCCTTTATCGGGCTGTTCTCGGAACTGCCTGCACCCGGAGACCGCATTTCATTTCAGACCGGCTCGCGCACAGGTAAGGACCTGTGCCTTGCCGGACTTGTCAGTTAAGATGGCAGCTCGCATGTGTTCGCGGGCGAACACGGCGAACTGGCCATCACTGCATATGGGGTATCGTTGTAATCGTACTGACCCAGAGAATGAAGGGCATGGGCCAGTTTTGCCGTAAACGAAACGCCGTGGGAACAAAACCCGTAAAACAATGAAGGGATTATATATATTTTTTTCAATTCCACTACATTTTATGCCATAATTAATGATGGCATAAGAAAGTACAACTTGTCCTGCAAAAAATAAACCCTCATACAGCTGAGTGACTGGAAATATAAAAAAGTTATGGCTCACGGAATATAGGGAAGAAAAATGGGAAGAAAAATGAAAACGCAAAAACTAAAAAACGTCCGGTAGCCAAAGGGTTAATAGTATGGTTGTTTTCAATCAGTAATATCTACTCAGACCTGATAAAATATGAAGTTGCATGTATTGCACAAAAGTTGCTGCCAACCATTTTCTCCAGTCTCAGGAAACTTCTAGCAGCTTGACAAATGTAGCAAAAGTGAGTCCCGCCTGTATTGCGTGCGCAATACACGCAAATTACATTGCCGATTTTCACAATCAAGAAAATAATGACTGGAAATTTATGGCGAATATTAAGTTAAGCCCTAAATTCGCGAAATATCGCGAAAACGAATATTGCTTATAAAGAAATAAATATATCACCAGTCCGCAATAATGTTATGCAGCAGGTCCGAAAAGTGATGTGGGTTCAATCACGTTATAAACAGGTACAATATATAGGGTTCGGACCGCGCTTCTGGTCCAGGTCAGTATGCAAGTTCTTTAATCCTTCTCACTTCCTCGTTTGCAGAGAGAGCCTGAGGGCTGCAAATACCCCTCAAGTAGATATCCTGCAACCAATGGAATTATAATAGTGTAAATCCGTATGTAACAATAACCTGCATTGCACTGATTGTACTCACACACTGCGTATCACACAAGGCGTAAATGTAATCTCTCCGTGGTAGGTTGCTCTTATTCTGTCGAAACAGCCACGTTTCCATACAATCTGGTTCAGTCCCCACACGGACTCAAATGGTATATACCACAGACAAATCTGTGTTTCCTTTCTTCAGATTCCTGAAAGTATTCTGTGGACAAGAATGGCTTCTGCAATAGTGAAGCTCCGTAATACTTCTTTAAAGCTTTTTATTTGTCCATACTCACAAGACAACTTTCTTAAAACAGCTTTTAAAACACATAAAATTCCCAGCGTCTGCTGCTTCTGCCCGGCCCGGGTTTCACTCCTAGAGCTTCGTCAGGGGCACCTGACGAAGCTCTAGGAGTGAAACCCGGGTCGGGCAGAAGCAGCAGACGCTGGGAATTTTATGTGTTTTAAAAGCTGTTTTAAGAAAGTTGTCTTGTGAGTATGGACAAATAAAAAGTTTTAAAGAAGTATTACGGAGCTTCACTATTGCAGAAGCCATTCTTGTCCACAGAATACTTTCAGGAATCTGAAGAAAGGAAACACAGATTTGTCTGTGGTATATACCATTTGAGTCCGTGTGGGGACTGAACCAGATTGTATGGAAACGTGGCTGTTTCGACAGAATAAGAGCAACCTACCACGGAGAGATTACATTTACGCCTTGTGTGATACGCAGTGTGTGAGTACAATCAGTGCAATGCAGGTTATTGTTACATACGGATTTACACTATTATAATTCCATTGGTTGCAGGATATCTACTTGAGGGGTATTTGCAGCCCTCAGGCTCTCTCTGCAAACGAGGAAGTGAGAAGGATTAAAGAACTTGCATACTGACCTGGACCAGAAGCGCGGTCCGAATATTGCTTATGCTGCTCATCACTATTTATTAATACTATGTTAATGTTTAAAGGGAATCTGTCAATAGCAGCTTTCCTATCAAACTGCATAGCTGTTATTCACCCAATTAAAATATGTTTTTTCTTTTGTTGATCTGAGGCTGCTTTTCTGATTTATGACACAGTTTTTCTTAATAAAAAAAATAGGCCTTGGGTGCAATAAGAGTGTCACCATTGCTCTTTTTGCACCCAAGCTCCACTACTTTATGGAGTCAGCCCCTCCCTGACTGCTCTGCCAATGCCTGACCCTGTCAATCAAAGCAGCCAGGGAGGAGCTGGCCACAGAAATGAGTGGAGCTTGGGTTCAACAAGAGCAATAATGACTTCCTTATTGCACTAAAGGTCTAATTTGCATATTAAGAAAAAGTATCATAACTCTGAATCAGAGCTTCAGATTCACAGATGAAAAACAAACATTTGGGAAACACCACTTCTTTGGACTTCTGGGGAAATAGTATGCAAATGAGCTCTTAAGAAGCTCTGTCTCTAATGGTCCCAGATGCAAAGTAGCTATCCTAAAAGTAAGTGTTCAACATTTTAACCACTTCACATCTGTGCCATTTCCCCCTTCCTGACAGCCTAATTTAGCAAATCTGACATTTTTCACTTTATGTGGTAATAACTTTGGAATGCTTTTACTTATCCAAGCCATTCTGAGATTGCTTTCTCGTGACACATTGTACTTCATGACAGTGGTAAATTCACCTTTATTTATAAAATAATCCCACATTTACAAAAATATTTTAAAAAAATTCTCTGCTTTTAAAACAGAAAGTGATACCTCAAAATATTTATTACTTAACATTCCCCAAATGTCTACTTTATGTTGGCATCATTTTGGAAATGTCATTTTATTTTTCTAGGACGTTAGAAGGCTTAGAATTTTAGAAGCAATTCTTAAAATTTTAAAGAAAATTTCCAAAACCCACTTTTTTAGGACCATTCAATTATGAAGTCACGTTGTGGGGCTTACATAGTGGAAACCCCCCACAAATGACCCCACTGTAGAAAATACACCCCTCAAGTTACTCAAAACTGATTTTAGAAACTTTGGTAACCCTTTTGGAGTTCCACAAGAATTAAAGGAAAATGGAGATTTCTAAATTTTTATTTTTTGTCAGATTATCCATTTGAATCCATTATTTCCTTTAACACATCGAGGGTTAACAGCCAAACAAAACTCAATATTTATTACTCTGATTCTGCGGTTTACAGAAACACCCCATATGTGGTCGTAAACAGGGAACAGAAGAAAAGGGGCGCCGTATGATTTTTGGAAGGCAGATTTTGCTGAACTGGTTTTTAGATGCCATGTCCCATTTGAAGCCCTCCTAATGCACCCTTACAGTAAAAACTCCCAAAAGTGACCTCATTTTGGAAACTAGGGGTTAAGGTGCCTGTTTCATTGGTACTATTTGGGCTACATATGATTTTTAATTGCTCTATATTACGTTTTTTGTGAGGCAAGGCAACAAAAAAATGGCACTGTTTTTATTTTTATTTTTTTACAACATTCATTTGACAGGGTAGATCATGTGCTTTTTTTTATAGAGCAAGTTGTTACGAACGCAATGATATCAGATATGTCTAATTTCTTTGTTTGTTTAAGTTTTACATAATAAAACATTTAAAAAAATAATAATTTTGTGTCTCCATTTTCTAAATGCCATATATATATTTTTTTTCTGCCGATCGTCTTGTGCAGTGGGTCGTTTTTTCAGGAAGATTTGATGTTTTTATTGGTACCATTTTTGGGTACATGTGATTTTTTGATCATTCATTATTACACTTTATGGGGCAAGGTGACAAAAAAATTGGTTGTTTTAGCAGTTTTTATTTATTTATTTTTACAGCGTTCACCTGAGGAGTTAGGTCATGTGACATTTTTATAGAGCAGATCATTACGGATGTGGCAATACCTAATATGTTTACTTTTTCTTATTTATTTAAGTTTTACACAATAATAGCATTTTTTTAATAATAAAATGATGTTTTAGTGTCTCCATAGTCTAAGAGCCATAGCTCTTTTATTTTTTAACCAATTGTCTTAGTTAGGGTCAAATTTTTTGCAGGATGAGGTGATTGTTTGATTGCTACTATTTTGGGTGGCATACGCCTTTTTGATCGCTTGGTGTTGCAGTTTATGTGATGTAAGTAGAGTTGAGCGGACACCTGGATGTTTGGGTTTGGCAGGTTTGGCCGAACTTGAAAAAAAAAATCTGGTTTGGGACCCGAACTTGACCCCGAACCCCATTAAAGTCAATGGGGAACCGAACTTTTGAGCACTAAAATTACTGTAAAAATGTCATGGAAAGAGCTAGAGGGCTGCAAAAGGCAGAAAAATGTGCTTAAGAGCATGGCAAATGCTCTGCAAACAAATGTGGATAGGGAAATGAATTAAAAAAAACATAAAAGACCTTAAAAAATATATATTAGGAATGATGTAGGAGGAAGAGGTTGAGGAGGCGGTGAATGGGTGGATGTGGCCGTATAGGCTCACGTGGCGGTCTAGGTGGAAGCGGCGGCGAAGGATGAATAGGTAGCCAACACAGATGTGTGTTATTTTGCATTTTTACATAGGGGTATCCCCCAAAATATTGGGACATATAAAAAATAAATAAAAGGAATAAGTGCACTTGAGTACAAGGATGGATGGTTGAGGCTGTTAGAACTGTCTATTCTGCACAAGGTACATACAAGTCCTGAGGGATCCAAGCCTGGTTCATTTTAATGAAAGTGAGCTTGTCCCCGTTGGCTATGGACAGGCGGCTGCGTCTGTTTGTACTAATGACGCCTCCTGCCGTGCTAAATACACGTTCAGAGAGTACACTCGCTGCAGGACAGGCCAGCACCTCCAAGGCATACAGGGCAAGCTCTAGCCATGTGGACAATTCGGAGACCCAGAAGTTGAATGGGGCAGAACCAGTTAGTACGTGTAGTCGTGTGCACAGGTACTGTTCCACCATGTTGTTCAAATGCTGCCTCCTGCTAACACGCTCCATATCAGCAGTTGGGGCTGGTTGTTGCGTCGAGGTGACAAAGCTTTTCCACATGTCGGCCATGCTAACCCTGCCTTCTGAGGTGCTGGCGCTGACACAGCTGCGTTGGCGACCTCTTCCTCCTCCCCTGCCTTCACCTTGTGCTTCCACTTGTCCCCCGGCGTCAGTCGGGAATGCTCTCAGGAGCGCGTCTACCAGCGTGCGCCTGTAGTCGCGCATCTTCCGATCACACTCCAGTGAGGGAATTACGACTGGCTTGATCACAAACTAAGGAGCATATGGGTGAGCCCTATAAAACCCCTAGAGCTCTCCCTGACTGCTATGCCCATGCAAAGGTCTTTATGGTAGACAATTGCATGCCCACGTACCTTATACTGTGTGACACCTGAAAACCCTATAATAGTGAGGGGACACGACCACCGGCTCCCTGCACTTAATAGGGACGGAGTCAGGGTCACCTAGAATCAAGCCAGTAAGGAAACACAAATAAAGGAAAAGGACTTATGTGAGGAATCAGCAGTAGGAGCCTCCAGCAGTGAACAACTCATCCAGGAAGAAGTATAAACCGCAAAGTGAGGCAGTATGGGAGGGAATATAAAGGGAGACAATTAGTGTAAATAGGTGATAGCTGCGAGAAGGAAAGGAGATGACAAAGTGAAACCAAAACAAAGAACCTCATGCAAGAGGTAGAGAAGAACGTCTAACAGACCTTCTCACAGAACTGGCGGTGATAGTACCCCTCCCTCCACGGGTGGACTCCGGACACCCAGAGCCCACCTTCTCAGGATAAGACCTATGGAAAGCCCTGATGAGACGAGTGGCCTTAATGTCCGCCACTGGGACCCACATCCTCTCCTCAGGACCATAACCCTCCCAATGAACGAGGTACTGGACAAAACCACGGATAATGCGAGAATCCACAATCCTAGAGACCTGAAATTCAAGATTACCATCAACAACAATCGGAGGAGGAGGCAAAGAGGAAGGTACAGTTGGTTGGACATAAGGTTTTAATAGGGACTTGTGAAAAACATTATGGATCTTCCAAGTCTGAGGAAGATCAAGACGGAAGGCAACGGGATTGATGAAGGACAAGATCTTGTAAGGCCCAATAAACTTAGGACCCAACTTCCAGGAGGGAACCTTCAGTTTGATATTCTTTGTAGACAACCACACCAGATCACCCACATTCAGGTCCGGACCAGGCACACATCTCTTATCCGCCACACGCTTATATCTCTCACTCATCCTCTTCAGATTACCCTGAATCTTTTGCCAAATAAATGACAAAGACGAGGAAAATCTCTCCTCATCAGGTAAACCAGAAGACCCCTCTCCAGAGAATGTACCAAACTGCAGATGAAACCCATATGCACCAAAAAATTGTGACTTATCAGAGGACTCCTGGCGACGGTTATTTAAAGCAAACTCAGCAAGGGACAAAAAATAACACAAATCCTCATGATTCTCCGCCACAAAACAGGGCAGATATGTCTCCAGATTCTGATTGACGTGTTCGGTCTGACCATTCGACTGCGGGAGAAAAGCAGAAGAGAACGACAACCGAAGCCCCAACCGAGAACAGAAGGCCTTCCAGAATCTGGAAACAAATTGCGTGCTCCTATCAGAAACGATGTCTGAAGGACTGCCATGCAATTTAACAATGTGATCAACAAATGCTTGCGCCAGCGTCTTAGAATTGGGTAACCCAGGAAAGGGAATGAAATGTGCCATTTTGCTAAAACGGTCCACTATTACCAGAATCACAGTCTTCCCCGAGGAACAAGGCAGGTCCGTAATGAAGTCCATGGACAGATGCATCCAAGGATGGGAAGGAATGGGTAACGGGAGGAGAGAACCCGATGGCCGTGAATGAGGGACCTTGGCACGAGCGCAGGTCTAGCAGGCTGCCACAAAACCCTCAACCATCTTACGAAGAGCCGGCCACCAGAATCTCCGAGCAATGAGATCCACTGTGGCTCTACTCCCCGGGTGCCCAGCAAGGACAGTATCGTGGTGCTCCTTAAAAACCTTGTGTCGTAAAGCGAGAGGCACAAACAACCTCCCAGGGGGACAAAGATCAGGAGCCTCTGCCTGGGCTGCCTGAACCTCTGCCTCCAAATCAGGATAAAGAGCAGAGACGAGCACCCCTTCAGCCAAAATGGGACCCGGGTCTTCAAAGTTCCCCTCTCCCGGAAAACAACGTGACAGGGCATCTGCCTTTACATTTTTAACCCCAGGGCGGAACGTAACAACAAAATTAAACCTAGAAAAGAACAAAGACCATCTGGCCTGTCACGGGTTCAGACGCTTGGCCGATTCCAAGTAGGCCAGATTCTTATGGTCTGTAAACACGGTAATAGGGTGTCTGGCTCCCTCTATCCAATGGCGCCATTCCTCAAAAGCTAATTTGATGGCCAACAACTCCCTATCTCCCACATCGTAATTTCTCTCTGCAGAGGAGAGTTTCCTTGAGAAAAAGGCACACGTCGCCATTTGGCAGGAGAGGGACCCTGAGATAAGACCGCACCCACACCCACCTCAGAAGCGTCCACCTCAACAATAAACGGTAGAGAGACATCAGGTTGTACCAAAATGGGAGCGGAAGCAAAACTCTCTTTGATAGTAGAAAAGGCTTTAAGCGCATCTACCGACCACAAAGAAAAATCTACCCCCTTTTTAGTCATATCAGTGAGTGGCTTAACAACAGAGGAATAATTCAAAATGAACTTTCTGTAATATTTGGCAAAACCCAAAAACCGCATCAGAGCCTTCTGATTCTCAGGAAGCTCCCAATCAAGCACAGCGCTGACCTTCTCAGGGTCCATGCGAAAACCAGAAGCGGAGAGAAGAAAACCAAGAAATTGAATTTCCGGGAACCGCAAACACACATTTTTCCAGTTTAGCGTACAATTTATTATCCCGCAGAATCAGCAAGACCTGACGTAGGTGGTCTCGATGAGTCTTGAAATCAGGAGAAAAAAATCTAAATGTCATCTAGATACACCAGTACAAATTTCCCCATTAAATTATAAAAAATGCTGTTCACAAAATGTTGGAAGATGGCCGGAGCATTCATCAAACCAAAGGGCATAACCAAATTCTCGAAATGACCCTCAGGGGTATTGAAGGCCGTCTTCCATTCGTCCCCTTCCCTGACCCTGACCAGGTTGTATGCCCCTCTTAAATCCAACTTAGAAAAAACCTTAGCCCCAACAATCTGGTTTAACAGGTCCGGGATCAGAGGAAGCGGATATGGGTCACGAATCGTGATACGGTTCAGCTCCCTGAAATCCAGACAAGGTCTTAAAAGAACCATCTTTTTTCTTAACAAAAAAAAACGTGTAGCTGTGGCAGAACGGCCACGTCCTCTCCCTGCACCAGAGGCTCCACCAACACCACCACCATGACCATGACCGCGTCCCTTATTAGATGTTTGCCTTATAGTTACCGTTTACAAAGCAAAGTAAAAAGTGGTTAAGTCTGTTAAAAATAATAAACCGCCAATAAAAACCTTGATGTAGGGTATTGCACTATTTTTTTTTTTTTTACTCTATATGACAGCGGTATTTGTGGCCTAAATGTGACACTCACTTATGCACGTCTTATCCCAGATGTGCAGTATATCAGAGGGTTTTTTCACCCCAGTAACCAAAAAGCCGTATTTCTGGCCTAAATGTGACACTCATTTATCCACGTCTTATCCAAGATGTGCAGTATATTAGAGGGTTTTTTCACCACAGTATGCCAAAGCCGTATTTCTGGCCTAAATTGTGCACTGCACCCACAAAACACATTTGCTGTAGATCGCGGAGTACAAAAAACAGTTTTTGATAAGATTTCTCCCTGATCTCTCCCTCACAGCAGCTGCAGCCTCTCCCTACACTAATCCGAGCAGAGTGACGGGCGGCGCTACGTGACTCCAGCTTAAATAGAGGCTGGGTCACATGCTGCAGTTGGCCAATCACAGCCATGCCAATAGTAGGCATGGCTGTGATGGCCTTTTGGGGCAATTAGTATGAGGCTTGTTGATTGGCTGCTTTGCAGCCTTTCAAAAAGCTGCATAAAAATCGCCAAACACCGAACCCGAACTTTAACGTAAATGTTCTGGTCCGGGTGCCGAAAACCCTAAAGTTCGGTACGAACCCGAACTTTACAGTTCGGGTTCGTTCAACTCTAGATGTAAGGTAACAAAAAATGGCTTTTTTGGCACTTTTTTTTTTTTTTTATGGTGTTCATCTGAGGAGTTAGGTCATGTGATATTTTTATAGAGATGGTAGTTACGGACGCAGTGATACCTAATATGTATACTTTTTTTTATTTATTTCACTTTAAACACAATAATAGCATTTAAAAAAAATAAAAAAATTATGTTTTAATGTCTCCGTGTTCTGAGAGATAATTATTATTTTTTTGAGCAATTTTCTTATGTAGGGGCTCATTTTTTGCGGGATGAGGTGAAGGTTTTATTGCTACCATTTTGTGGGACATACGCCTTTTTGATCACTTGGAGTTGCACTTTTTATGATGGATGGTGACAAAAATTGTCTTTTTGACAGTTTCATTTAGTTTTTTTTATGTTGTTTATCGGACAGGGTGGATCATGTGATATATTTATAGAGCCGGTCGTTATGGATGCAGCAATACCAAACATGTCCTTTATTTTATTTTTTTTCTAATTGAATTTTTTTTTTTTATTACTTAATTGGGGAATTATTTTTTTTTACATGTGGAACCTTTTTTTATTCTTTTTTTTTTTAAACACTTTGTTATATTTTATATACTTTGCGTCCCCCATAAGGTCATACAAGACCTCTGGGGGACATTTAACTTCACTTTTTTTTTTTTTTTTCACCATTGATTTCTCCTGTAACTCGGGCTGACATAGTAGCCCCAGTTACAGGGGAAATACACCCCCAAGAGATGCTGTACAGCAGAATACTGCGCTGTACAGCCTCAGTGCAGAGCTGATTGAGGTCCGTGGAAGACCCGACAGCTCCTGCACTCCCCCAACCCCGGTAGTGACATGATAGCACTTTCTGATCTGTATACACAGCGTTCGTCGAGCGCTTTGTATACAGCGATCTAGAAGGCAGGGACACCTGGGAACTGTCCCTGCATTCTCCCTGGGGTGCCCTGCTGTCACTGACAGCAGCCCCCCGCTCGGCAGCTGCACGATTAGCGTGCAGCTGCTATCTCTGCATGGACATTCCAGAACGTCCATTCAGAGATAAACATCCACCCATAGGACGTTTATATCCTATGGGCGGATGTGAAGTGGTTAAATGATTTCAAATGAATTATTATGTAATTAAAAAGTTTAACATTGACTTAAAGGATAGCTATCTTTCATCTGGTACATCTACAGTAGTAGCATTAGAGGCAAAAATTATTAGGAGCTCATTTCCCATTTTCCTAGAAATCCAGAGGAGCATTGCCTGGCCTATAAGACTCCTCACACCACTTAGGCACCCTGCATAAGGAGATATATTAGTCCCTAAATCCTGACTTAGGTCACCCAGTTAAGCCAGTACTCTCTGCTCTGCACTGATGAGGGGCAATAACCCCAATACAGCTGTCCGCAGATGAGATGTTGGCTTATTTAATATCCGAATCATGTCTCAAGGCCTTTTAAAAAAGGTCAAACATTGACTTACAGGATAGCTGCATTACATTAGAGGCAGAGATTGCTAAGAGCTCATATGTATAAAATTTTGGAATTTTAACTGTCTACCCAAGTACCTGTTACTGGATTGTTTGCTATTAGCTGTTGGATTTATCTGGACTCACGGCATCTTGGCTGTAGACTTATTTATAGGAGATTGGTGAGCTGATCAGTATACATTTGGCGGATTTTAAATCAGTATAGCTAGTGTTCAATAAGAGATTAGGCTTTTAAGACATCTTTTCTTTTCAGGAATGGAATTCATTAAAAGTCAAAATGAAAGAAAGGTTAACAGGTTCCATTTTACAATTAATATGCTTGATTAACATTTAGAAAATGAAATGTCAGGCAAGAGTAGTAATGAATCTTTGAGTAGGTGTATCTATTGATTTTGTCTGCAGATGATGTAGGTGTAGTTACAATGCATTACTTTACAGCATGTTACTGGTTCAATCATTCTATGTTGACCGTTCATTGTACGTTCAAACAATACTGTTCAAACAGCAGTACCAAATTGTTTGTATTATAACACAGCAAATAAATAAAAAGTAAAAGTTTTACACCCATGTGTTCGATAATGGCTCTGTAATGACCGGCGTCACGCACAGGGAGGAAAAAGGGAAAGCCCTGCCCAAGGGAGAGGGAAAGGTGGTGACCCCTAACTCACCTTGCGGCTGGCACCTGACTGCCCTGACGTCCCTAGACGGGTTCCTCACCCGTGCGGCGATCACGAGCCTGAACCCTGGCTTTCCCTAAAATGAGCCCTAGATAGTGAATTAGGGATCGCTAGTCCGCACCACTGTCACTAAGAGGGAAACACCAGGGAGAGGACAGACAAAACAGACAAACACATTCACCCAGGTGGGCAACCACAAAGGTCCAACAGGGATCCGGAGGGTAGCGTTCTGGACCAACTACCAGAGAACGCAGCAACACAGCTCCAGAAGGTCAGAATAGATGTCCAGGCAGGAAGCTCTATATCTGGCAACCAGAGAAGTGTGAGAGGGGAATATAAGGAGGTTGGGAGTGCTGGACAAGGAACAGCTGAGGAGAAGGAGCTACGGATCCCTGAGTGAGCCAAAAGGGTTTGCAAAGCAAACCCAGAAAGCTACCATAAGGAAACAGTCCTATCTATATAGAGCGTGCAGCCAACCGCTGCAACTTCCTGACCCCGGGTATAACGGAGTCAGGCGTGGTTCTTGACACCCTCGTGACAGGCTCTTAGTGGAAAGTTTAAAATAAAACAGTTCATGGATATGAAACTTCTGTCCATCTGAAGACCAACAAAGAACCTGTCACAGTTACATGGAAATCATGCACACTTTTCTTGCTTCAATCAGTCCTGATATGTGATGAAAAATTAGGCCAAATTTATCCCAATGTATTCTGTATTTATCTCAACACAATCTGTTAATGTGATTGTGAGCGCAGAGGAAACATTAAAGGGGTTTCCAAGAGAAAAGATTGGACACCTATCCTCAGCATACGTTATCAATATCTGGCACATCCACCGATCAGTTGTTTAACCACCTCAGCCCCCCTAGCTTAAACACCCTTAATGACCAGGCCACTTTTTATACTTCTGCACTACACTACTTTCACGGTTTATTGCTCGGTCATGCAACTTACCACCCAAATGAATTTTACCTCCTTTTCTTCTCACTAATAGAGCTTTCATTTGGTGGTATTTCATTGCTGCTGACATTTTTACTTTTTTTGTTATTAATCGAAATTTAACTAAATTTTTGCAAAAAAAATGACATTTTTCACTTTCAGTTGTAAATTTTTTTTTAAAAAACCACATCCATATATACATTTTTCTCTAAAATTATTGTTCTACATGTCTTTGATAAAAAAAAATGTTTTGGTAAAAAAATAATGGTTTGGGTAAAAGTTATAGCGTTTACAAACTATGGTACAAAAATGTGAATTTCTGCTTTTTGAAGCAGCTCTGATTTTCTGAGCACCTGTCATGTTTCCTGAGGTTCTACAATGCCCAGACAGTAGAAAAACCCACAAATAACCCCATTTCGGAAAGTAGACACCCTAAGGTTTTCGCTAATGGGCATAGTGAGTTCAAAAAACTTTTTATTTTTTGTCACAAGTTAGCGGAAAATGATGATTTTTTTAATTTATTTTTTTTTCCTTACAAAGTCTCATATTCCACTAACTTGTGACAAAAAATAGAAACTTCCATGAACTCACTATGCCCATCACGAAATACCTTGGGGTGTCTTCTTTCCAAAATGGGGTCTCTTGTGGGGTAGTTATACTGCCCTGGCATTTTAGGAGCCCTGATGTGTGGGAAGTAGTTTGAAATCAAAATGTGTAAAAAATGCCCTGTGAAATCCTAAAGGTGCTCTTTGGAATGTGGGCCCCTTTGCCCACCTAGGCTGCAAAAAAGTGTCACACGTGTGGTATCGCCGTACTCAGGAGAAGTTGGGGAATGTGTTTTGGGGTGTCATTTTACATATACCCATGCTGGGTGAGATAAATATCTCGGTCAATTGCCAACTTTATATAAAAAAATGGGAAAAGTTGTCTTTTGCCGAGATATTTCTCTCACCCAGCATGGGTATATGTAAAAAGACACCCCAAAACACATTGCCCTACTTCTTCTGAGTACGGCGATACCAGATGTGTGACACTTTTTTGCAGCCTAGGTGGGCAAATGGGCCCACATTCCAAAGAGCACCTTTCGGATTTCACAGGGCATTTCTTACACATTTTGATTTCAAACTACTTCTCACACATTAGGGCCCCTAAAATACCAGGGCAGTATAACTACCCCACAAGTGACCCCATTTTGGAAAGAATACGTATTCTATTTTAATTTGGGACAGACCTGGGTAAGGTTATTTAACTATACTATTTACAGATGCCAAACTGGGCAATAGAACCTGTCTTGACCCAGGTACAAATTAATACTTCACTTTTATTATAATTCTCAAAAAATTGAACTGTACTGAGCATGTGTGCAATTATACTCTTTAATTGAAATATGACAAGACCAAGAAATTATAAATTAAAAACACAATGCACCTCTACACTGTAAGTGGCATGCAGTGCACAGTGAAAGTGTGAGAGATGTGCACTATCTCCCACCTTGTATAGTTATGCACAAATTGCTACTAGTAATTCTACCAAGAGTTGACACTACCACAGCACCAAGTGTGGCTCACTTGTAACAAGCAGTATGGTTGTAATGACAACTTAATAAACTAGTAGGGGAGTAGTGATTACTCCCTCTACATACAAAGGGCTTTGCTGATGGGAGGAAGCAGTAACGTTAGGAACCGTTACAGCCAACTCAGTGGCCAGCAGTAGTCGCCCTGTTGATTTAACAGTGAGACCGACACAACGCTATCAGTGTCTGGCCGCTAGGTGCTGATACAGTGGGAGGCGCAGAGCAATTTAAAATCTACAGCTGTCCCCCGACATGTTTCGCCAGACTTCTGGCTTCTTCGGGGGCAATGGACAGCAATGAGTGGCCGCAGCCACCTGGAGGTTTAAATAGTGTATGTGTAGGTATTAACACAATGAACTGCCTATCCAGCGCGCCGCTCGTGACCGGAGCGGGACCAATGGGAGCCGTGTACTAGAAATCAACCAGTGGAGAGCCTGCAGCATCACCTCACTGACATCGTCAGCGGTGACGTGTTACATCCACAGCGGCTGCGCAGAGGGCAAGAACAGTCCCATAGAGGCCGACGCCTACTTACGTCACCAAATGGCCTCGTCATCCACTACTACCATACTGGATGACCGCGCATGCCCACAGGACTCCCCAGTAATCAGCCGCTGCGCATGTACTGCGCATCTCGAAGTGCGCACGGACTTACACATTGGTGGATGGTAACCCGCCTGCGCAGGTGAATGATGCGCAGGAACTTAGGAGAAAATCCCATAATAAGTGAACCGACAGTGTCCATTACCGCTGGAGACGGCAGGGTCCACTACTAGACGATCGCCACTCAAAAGGTGGCTGCTATCCAATCGTATTAGAACAGCAGGATCAGGTTAGCGTCACGAGCGGCGCGCTGGATAGGCAGTTCATTGTGTTCATACCTACACATACACTATTTAAACCTCCAGGTGGCTGCGGCCACTCATTGCTGTCCATTGCCACTGAAGAAGCCAGAAGTCTGGCGAAACATGTCGGGGGACAGCTGTAGATTTTAAATTGCTCTGCGCCTCCCCACTGTATCAGCACCTAGCGGCCAGACACTGATAGCGTTGTGTCGGTCTCACTGTTAAATCAACAGGGCGACTACTGCTGGCCATTGAGTTGGCTGTAACGGTTCCTAACGTTACTGCTTCCTCCCATCAGCAAAGCCCTTTGTATGTAGAGGGAGTAATCACTACTCCCCTACTAGTTTATTAAGTTGTCATTACAACCATACTGCTTGTTACAAGTGAGCCACACTTGGTGCTGTGGTAGTGTCAACTCTTGGTAGAATTACTAGTAGCAATTTGTGCATAACTATACAAGGTGGGAGATAGTGCACATCTCTCACACTTTCACTGTGCACTGCATGCCACTTACAGTGTAGAGGTGCATTGTGTTTTTAATTTATAATTTCTTGGTCTTGTCCTATTTCAATTAAAGAGTATAATTGCACACATGCTCAGTACAGTTCAATTTTTAGCGAATTATAATAAAAGTGAAGTATTAATTTGTACCTGGGTCAAGACAGGTTCTATTGCCCAGTTGGGCATCTGTAAATATTTTGGAAAGAAGACACCCCAAGGTATTCCGTGAGGGGCATGGCGAGCTCCTAGAATTTATTTTTTTTGTCACAAGTTAGCGGAAAATGATGATTTTTTATTTATTTTTCCTTACAAAGTCTCATATTCCACTAACTTGTGACAAAAAATAAAAACTTCCATGAACTCACTATGCCCATCACGAAATACCTTGGGGTGTCTTCTTTCCAAAATGGGGTCACTTGTGGGGTAGTTATACTGCCCTGGCATTTTAGGGGCCCTAATTTGTGAGAAGTAGTTTGAAATCAAAATGTGTAAAAAATGCCCTGTGAAATCCGAAAGGTGCTCTTTGGAATGTGGGCCCATTTGCCCACCTAGGCTGCAAAAAAGTGTCACACATCTGGTATTGCCGTACTCAGAAGAAGTAGGGCAATGTGTTTTGGGGTGTCTTTTTACATATACCCATGCTGGGTGAGAGAAATATCTCGGCAAAAGACAACTTTTCCAATTTTTTTATGCAAAGTTGGCATTTGACCAAGATATTTATCTCACCCAGCATGGGTATATGTAAAATTACACCCCAAAACACATTGCCCAACTTCTCCTGAGTACGGCGATACCACATGTGTGACACTTTTTTGCAGCCTAGATGCGCAAAGGGGCCCAAATTCCTTTTAGGAGAGCATTTTTAGACATTTGGATCCCAGACTTCTTCTCACGCTTTAGGGCCCCTAAAATGCCAGGGCAGTATAAATACCCCACATGTGACCCCATTTTTGAAAGAAGACACCCCAAGGTATTCAATGAGGGGCATGGCGAGTTCATAGTAAAATTATTTTTTTGGCACAAGTTAGCGGAAATAGATTTTTTTTTTTTTCTCACAAAGTCTCCCTTTCCGCTAACTTGGGACAAAAATTTCAATCTTTCATGGACTCAATATGCCCCTCACAGAATACCTTGGGGTGCCTTCTTTCCGAAATGGGGTCACATGTGGGGTATTTATAATGCCCTGGCATTTTAGGGGCCCTAAAGCGTGAGAAGAAGTCTGGAATGTAAATGTCTAAAAATTTTTACGCATTTGGATTCCGTGAGGGGTATGGTGAGTTCATGTGAGATTTTATTTTTTGACACAAGTTAGTGGAATATGAGACTTTGTAAGAAAAAACAAAAAAATAAATAAATAAATTTCCGCTAACTTGTGCCAAAAAAATGATCATGGAGTCTATATGGGGTGATCATCACCCTGTCATTGATCACCCCCCTGTAAGGCTCCATTCAGACGTCCGTATGTGTTTTGCGGATCCGCGGTGTCCGTGTTTTGCGGATCCACGGATCCGCAAAACACATACGGACGTCTGAATGGAGCCTTACAGGCGGGTGATCAATGACAGGGGGGTGATCAATGACAGGGGGTGATCAGGGAGTCTATATGGGTTGATCACCCCCCTGTCATTGATCACCCCCCTGTAAGGCTCCATTCAGACGTCCATATGTGTTTTGCGGATCCGATCCATGGATCCGTGGATCCCTAAAACACATACGGACGTCTGAATGGAGCCTTACAGGGGGGTGATCATCCCATATAGACTCCCTGATCACCCCCCTGTAAGGTTCCATTCAGACGTCCGTATGTGTTTTGCGGATCCGATCCATGGATCCGTGGATCCGCAAAACACATACGGACGTCTGAATGGAGCCTTACAGGGGGGTGATCAATGACAGGGGGGTGATCAATGACAGGGGGTGATCAGGGAGTCTATATGGGGTGATCACCCCCCTGTCATTGATCACCCCCCTGTAAGGCTCCATTCAGACGTCCGTATCTGTTTTGCGGATCCGATCCGTGGATCCGTATATGGGGTGATCAGGGGTTAATAAGTGACAGGGGGGGGGTGTAGTGTAGTGGTGTTTGGTGCTACTTATTACTGAGCTGCCTGTGTCCTCTGGTGGTCGATCCAAGCAAAAGGGACCACCAGAGGACCATGTAGCAGGTATATTAGACGCTGTTATCAAAACAGCGTCTAATATACCTGTTAGGGCTTATTAAAATCGCATCTACAGCCTGCCAGCAAACATTCGCCGCTGGCAGGCTGTAGATCCACTCGCTTACCTTCCGATCCTGTGAACGCGCGCCTGTGTGCGCGCGTTCACAGGAAATCTTGTGTCTCGCGAGATGACGCATAGATGCGTGATTCTGCCTGGAGCTGCCGCTTCCGGAACGCGATCCTGCGTTAGGCGGTCCGGAGGCGGTTAAAGAGGCTATAGCACACAATACAAATCACAGTCACTATACAAAGTACGGTGCTTGGTATGTTATGAGGTGGTGCTCATAGGAGCAACAAAGTCTCCAAATAGATGATCGGCAGGTGTGCTGGGATTCAGACCCCCCCACCAGTGAGATAGTGATGACCTATCCTGAGAATAGATCATCCAAACTGTACTCCTGGAACACCCAGTTAAGTGGCTTGGATATGCTTAAGGTTTTGTGCACTTCACATCAAACACTGTTTAATATCAATTAATCATTCACTGTGTTTAAAGTCATACTTCCACAGAACCCTGATAAAGAAACACTGCTCTATAATATAGTAGTAGCTCATGTATGATAATATAATTGACTGCTAAATGGAATAGTAACCAGAAACATAGCTACAGAGAGAGCAAAAGCAGAAACTGGGCAATAATATAATAGCAATACTATGGAATAAGCGTACAGCAATGGAGTCAGTATGTGTAAAGTCATAACCAAAAGATGGACCTGAGATGGAGTTAAATGGAACCTGTCATCAACTTTATGCTGCCCATACTAATGGCAGAATAAAGTATAGACAGGTGAGTTGATTTTAGCGGTCTGTCATTTAAAAGTTAAAACTGGTTGCAGAGAACCAACATCACAATGATTGCAGACTGGGCCTGGAAAGAGTCCCGGCCACCTGAGAAGAATCATGGTTATTCATGTATTCCTGCTCTCCCTGTCCACCTGCTGATGACTGACAGTCTTCTACCTAGTTTTTTCCCTTTCTCTCTAGGAGAGAACTGCCAATCATCAGCAGATGGGCGGGAGAGCAGGAGATTCTGAATAACCATGACTCTTCTCAGGTAGATTTGACTCTTTTCAAGGCCTGTGCTGCAACGATTATGATGCTGGTTCTCGGCAACCACTTTTAGCTCATGAGTGACACACCACCTAATTTGGCGCGTCTGTCACTATTTTATGCTGCCCTCAGTGAGGTCAGCATAAAGTTGATGACAGGTTACCTTTAAGGCCTCTTTCACATGAATGATACGGATTAGGTCCGGATGCATTCAGGGTGCGTTCAGTGAAACTCGCACAATTTTGCAAGCAAGTTCAGTCAGTTTTGTCTGTGATTGCGTTCAGTATTTTCCACGCGGGTGCAATGCGTTTTGATGTGTTTTTCACGCTCGTGATAAAAAAAAAAAAGTTTTAGAAACAACTCTTAGCAACCATTAGTGAAAAACGCATTGCATCCGCACCTGCTTGCGGATGCAATGGGTTTTTCACTGAAGACACATTCACTTCTATGGGCCAGGGCTGCGTGAAAAACACAGAATATATACCATGCTGCGTTTTTCATGCAATGCAGAACTGATCCATGAAAAAAAAACGCTCATGTACACAAACCCATTGAAATGAATGGGTCAGGATTTAGTGCAAGTGCTAAGTGTTTATGTCATGCATTGCACCTGTGCGGAAACTCGCTCATGTGAAAGGTGCCTAAGGGATACT
Organism: Bufo bufo; assembly: GCF_905171765.1. Lineage (NCBI taxonomy): Eukaryota > Metazoa > Chordata > Amphibia > Anura > Bufonidae > Bufo > Bufo bufo. The sequence goes on along the minus strand of NC_053395.1, from coordinate 121,504,956 downwards.
TTAAATCTGAGCAATGATAAGTAGCTAGAAGTCACAAATATGGTAAAAGCTCAAGGGCCTGGAACAGTATACTGTAGACTTCATAAACCTATTAAACTGTGACATTGAAGCTAAATAGCAAATGTATAAGCATATCAACGAAAATAACTCAGTCCCAGATTATTGTAGCCATTGATGGTAGCTGGCTACTGGTTACTTGGATTCTGAGATGCTGGGACCTCAGTCATAAAAATTTGGAGAACAACTAGAGATGAGCGAATCAACGAATCACATTTTTTTCAAAAATGGCTGCTGCACGTGTGAGGACATGGAGAAAGGAACTCTGGGAATGCAGGATCACTTATAATGCCATGAATGCAGCTGCAAGCCATGTACCGGGGTGGGCTCCCCAGGATACAGCGAAGTCACGAACGAGGAAAGCACCTCCAACACCAGCTTTTCCCAAAATAGAATTTGAACACGTGATAATAAACACAACCATAAATGCTGAGAACATAAAATAAATTTACATACACCCAGCCCAAAGGCTGAGACTCCTGTGTTGCACAGCATGGCGCCCTCTGATTGATGCCAGCAGAAATTTCACGGTAATTTACCTACTGGTGGACACAACTAAAACTGCCTCGCCGTACCTATTATTACCCTGAAACAAACACGAACAATTAATTAGTATGGGCTGGCCTGTGGTGCAACACAACAGTTAACAATCTTACAGTGCTCTATATTATTACTCCTAAGCAAAACGCTGAACTGGATAGAGTTCGTGGGGGTGTTTATCAGCTCCCAAATGTGCAATGTCCCTTTTAATAATGTAGTCCTTGTAGTACCAGTAGCAACTCTTTAGACCTGACACAAAGAAGAGACCCTAACTATCTACAGGCCTGGTCTAAGTCTCTAGGCGCCAACACTACAGTGTGATGCATGTATAATCTTACCGACCCGGGTCTGCTCTTTATCCACTGATGTCTCTGAACCGAACAACCAGTCTCTCCAGAAAACATGAGGTCCCACAGGGTATTGTCAGCCTTCCTGGAAACAATCCTTCTTTCCCCGGACAGGATCTGGTTCTTGGACAATGTTGTCACAGAGGAGGTCCTCTCATTCCTGGATCCATTAGCTTCTCTGCTCTCACACAGTTCCCCAGCTCTTAGCTCGCTCCTAAGATGGCTGCAGCTCCTTGTTCATGCTCTGAAGAACCACACCTCTCATGAATATGGAAATATATATATATGCAGTCAGTCAGCTGTGCCTAGGAAACAGCAGCATCTTCTGGCCAAACAGCAGAACGTCAGTCCAGAATATTTAATTTAATCCACACACATGATGCACCCAACAAAACCATCCAGGAGAATTTACAACTTACCATGTCAATGTCTTCACTTGAAAATCTTATGTCTAGAGAGCTCCGCACATGGTGGGATCTTACTTCCTTGAAAAAATATATAGATAAAGGAATGATCCCTAGAGGGCTCAAACTAAAGAAAAAACCTACCACCATATATTCGGATACCTTTTTGCAAGAATGGGAAATCATTTTGTCAGAGTGTTCTCTGAAATTGATGGACTTAATCCTTACCAATGAGAGTCAAGCTCTTGTGGATTACAGGGCAAACATCAAAAAAACACAAGAAACCCTATGCACACAGATTAATAACCCTGAATTTATTAACCTGGATAACAAGTTAAAGGATGATCTTCAAAAAATGGAGGACGATCTCATTAAATTCAAGCAAAGGAAATTTAACCGTGATCTGCTTGACTATCAGTCCAACCAGGTGTATACATGGATAGACTCCAAACAGAACACACCCCGTTCAATCCTAAAAAAGTTGCGCAATAAAAATAAAGAAATAAAGAAAAAAAGAAAAAGAAAAGAAACAACCAACAAAGGGTTTCATTCAGCTCAACAGATTTGGATTCTGCTGATTTCATCTCATCATCGACGCAGGCCGCACAAAGTCAAGAGACTGTTTCACACAAAGCGGTTTCAAAAAACGGAGAGCAGGCCGAAAACATGGCAAACCGCCAATATCCGACAAGATACAAAAAGGACAGGATGAACTGGAAGTAATCAACCTATCTGCTTCCATATTGTCAGCTGATGATATCAGCATACTTAAAAGAGGCTTAACCTTTTCTCCTACCTGTCAATTTGACCTGTACAGGACGCTCTTGGATGTTAACAGGCTGGCCCGCGCCCTCACTTTCCGCCAGCATTTTCAGGTGGGTGGTAATGATGTTTGTGCTGCGGAGGCTGTGGACACTGATCACCCTGTTGCATCCAACAGTGATTCGACCGTCTGTGCTTATGCGAATACTTTAAACAATAGACATATGAGTTTCCATGAAATGATGCATGTTTGTGAATTGCAAGAGTCTAACACAGTTCTGGATGATCTGGATCTGTATAACAGGTCCATGTATTTTCATACAAAGAATCAGGATTTTTATCCGATTCAGTCCAGATCTCCAGCACTGGATAGATACCAGGATTTGGTGGAACGTGATTTAGTCTTGCTGCATGATCAGATCAATCATGATTCTGGGGGTTGTAGTAACATTTCCAAAAAAGAAAAAAAGGCACTCCAGGATCTGAAAACAAGAGTTGATGTTGTAATCAAACAATCTGATAAGGGGGGCGGGGTTGTCGTGCTGGACAGTGGTCTATACAGGACCCTGATAGAATCCATGCTCAGTGACACATCAGTTTATGTCACTCTCAGCGACAACCCCCTCCCCGCTTTTCAGAAGGAACTCAGGGCCATCTTGGATTTAGGGATCCAATCTGGCTTCCTAACCAATAAAGAATCAGAATATATCTATACCATGTCCCCAGTTATCACAGTGTTCCATGCACTTCCAAAAACACATAAAAATGTTTTTCCACCTCCCCTTAGGCCAATTGTAGCGGGCATTGGCTCCTTTTCGGAGAGAATGTCACAATGGGTTGATTCCATACTTCAGCCACTTATACCACTAATACCGGGTTATCTCAGGGACACCACGTCTGTTCTGCAAACAGTTGATGATATTGAATGGTCCTCAAATTATGTCTGGATCACAGCAGACGTGGTGTCCTTGTATACTAATATTCCTCATGAATTGGCCATTAAATCCCTAACCTGGTTCCTACAGATATATGGCAATATCACTGCAGGCTTGCAGGAATATGTCCTGATGGTGGTGGACTTCCTCCTCAGGCGCAATTTCTTCATGTTCAACAATAAATTTTATCTCCAGATATCGGGGGTGTCGATGGGGGCTAAATTCTCTCCCTCCATCGCCAATATATTTATGGCATGGTGGGAGAGGTGTTTTCTCTTCATCGACACCCACCCTTTTTGGCACCCCATCAGGTGGTATGGCCGTTACATCGATGACCTGATGATCCTGATCTGGACGGGCGATGTGGCGGCCATACCATCCTTTTGTGGTTACATCAATTCCTGTGTGGATACCATCTCCTTCAGTGTCCATCATGACACATTGGAGGTGGCCTTTCTGGATTTGCGCCTGAGGGGGGACCCCGCCACCAGTCAGGTATCTACCTGCACATATAGGAAACCTATAGCAGGTAATACCACATTACATGCGACATCATGTCATCCAAAACATGTAACTGCCAATATACCCAGGGGGGAAATAATCCGTGCAAGAAGGAATTGCACGGAAGAAATAAGCTTAATGGAGGAGGCTGGATACATTTATCCATAGACTGTGTAAAAGAGGTTATAGTGCAAGACATGTAAAGGATGCCATAGTTCAGGTCTCAACCATTGAAAGGGGATCCCTCCTTTATCCAAGACAGCAAGATCTATTGCAAAGGGAGGTTCCACCACTTGATATAGGCACTAATAGTAAAAACAAAAATACAAATACAAACTATATTATCAAGGACAAGGGCAGAAGGAATAATCTGTTTGTAACACAATATAGTACAGAGTACCAACAGATATGTCATATTATAAAAAAACATTTTCCTGTCCTGTCTTATGATAGAGAATGGACTGACATAGTTGCAGATGGGGTTAAATGCGCAGCTAGAAGGGCGCCCACAATTGCAAACTATGTCAGCCCTAGCCTATATCAAGAAGAAAAAAAGTCACAACCAGTGTGGCTTAGGACTAAGGGGAGCTATAAGTGCGGACACCACAGATGTATTTGCTGCACACATATGATAAAATCCAAAACTTTTTCCTCAACTGTAAACAACAGAGTTTTTCCAATGAAAGTGTATCTCAATTGCAATACAACCCACGCTGTTTATTTGATCACTTGCACAAAATGTAAATTGCAATACGTGGGCTGCACTATTAATGCAATAAAATCTAGAATACGCAAACACATCTCTGATGTGTGCCACCATGGCAGTCGCAATGTGTTTGCAGCTAGTCTGCATTTTGCTGTCTGCCATGGTGGGGACACATCAGATATGGTAGTACAAGGCATAGAAAAAGTTTTTCTGCCTAAACGTGGAGGAGACTATAGAAGAAAATTATTAAACAGAGAATTCTTTTGGATTTTTTCGCTGAACACACGTCAACCTGAGGGGCTCAACAAACGTCTAGATCTGATTTTGCAGCAATAATCCACATACTAACAATTTTGGTATGTGAATTTCTCTTTTTCCTGAGAATGTTATAGTAACAATTTTTCTGGTGATCTGATTTTCATCACATTCCACCATAGTCTGCTAAAAAATTGCTACATATCCAGCTTATACCCCATGTATCCTATTTATATGTATACCCTTGTATGGCATAGCTTTTTGCATAGTCATTATACATTTATTTCTTCTATGCATACATATGGTTATATTTTTGTTTTTTCTTTCATTTAATTTTCATGAGAAGAGTTAACTGAAGGTGTGGCACCCTTTTCCTGGGGGCGGTTACAGGCCTGTGGAAACAATCAGTGAACACAGGTGCACCCTCCCCTTTAAAAGGTCTCACTTTTAATGTCTTTCTGTGTCATGAAGAAGGGCTGGAAATGTCTCTGGTAGCCCGAAACGCGTAGACAAGACTGCTAATATTTGTATTTCATGGATGAGTTTTTAACCGCAAGCTGAATAAACGCACATTCCTTTATCCAAGTGGAGCTGGATTTTTCTCAACTTCTTTTTGTTAATCCACACACAGTATTCAAACAATGAGAGCTGTTTCTCAATCTCACATGCCACGCAAATAGAGGTTGTTGTCCTCAGCAACTCTTCCCATACAAACTCATCCTGGGCATAGCGTTGTGGGGGCACACCAGCATTGGGCCTCGTTGACCTACATAGAGCAATAGGCTCAGAAGCACTAGTGACGTCAGGCACATTTAATGGGAGAGGAGCTGCTTACCGCTCAACACTTTCCTTGGGTGGAAAACTTGCCACGGCTGGCGCCACGGTAGGTACCGGGGCAGGGGCAACCCACCACTACTCTTCCTCCTCTAAGGGAATTTCTTCTGTATTCTGAGCAGGAGGAGGCATCTCCTCCGCTCACACTGGCTCATCAAAATTACAATGCCTCAACATGTTACATGCAAGTTTCGTGAGGGCTCCCCAGTCCCTATTGGCTTTACCTCATAGACCGGGATGGCAGGGTCTACTACCCTCCTCTTCACCATGTATGGGACCACCTCCCACCACCCATCCAACTTCCTAGATGGCCGCTTGGCTTTGACCATCACTCGATCACCTGGGGCATACCCATCCCTCTGCACTGGTCTTGGATTAGGGTGTACCACTTGTCCCAGGTGCTCCCCCACAACCTTGTGGATCGCTACCATAGGCAATGACTCTCTCACGTCCATCCTGGACTTGGGATAACACGGCCCACAGACCATGTAGACTTCCGTCAGTGTACAGCAGGTATAGGGGTGTCGAACCGCGCATAAACAAGAATCGGGGCACTGGTCAGCGCCTCTTTCACTGCTTTAAAGGTCTGTTGTTGCCGGGGTCCCCATTTGATGGGACGATTCTTTGGGCCCCCCGCAGTGCCTCTTAATAGGTAGTTTAACAGGCCCACCAAATGAGTGAATTTGGGTATAAACCTCCTGTAGTAGCTGGCCACTCCCACGAACGCCCACACCTCTCGTAGTGTACTCGGCTGGGTCCACTTCTGGACGGCCCCCACCTTGCTGGCACTTCTTGGGCTTGATCTTAAGCCCATGGTCTTGCAGCCGTCTTAGGACCTGTCGCAGCTTTTGAAGGTGATCCTCAAATGAGGCCCCAAACACTACTACAGTGCTCCATCAACCGTTGGAATGTTTCCAGGGCATTGGAAAGGACAACTGGCATCTGGTTGAACTCGTAGAGCCCCATGGGTAGGATGAAGGCATTAGTCGCTTTGTCCCTCTTGGCCACCGGTACCTGCCAATACCCCCTGGCCAGGTCAAGAGTCGAGAAGAACTTTGCATGACTCAGGGCGGATAATGACTCCTCAATTCGTGGAAAGGGGTAGGCATCCTGAACGGTCTGGGCATTCAGCTTCCGATAATCCACGTAAAACCGGAGACTCCCATCTTTCTTCCGCACCAAGACTGCTGGAGCAGACCAAGGGCTTTGACTCTCCTGGATCACCTGGTTTTCCAATATGCTGGCCACCATGTCCTTCACCTCCTGGTACATTTTAGGTGGGATTTGCCAGTAATGTTCTCTGATTGGTGCAGCATCACCAGTGGGGATTTTGTGCTCGGTGGCAGAAGCACAACCAAAGTCCTCATCATGTTTTGAGAATGTCTCCTGAAATTCCCAAAGGGTGTCTTCCAGCAACTTCTGTTGTCCTGGAGTCAGGGTCTTGCAGTCCACCCCCATCTGGGCAGTGATCACTCGACCGTTCCACTCCACTATTGGGGTCTCCCTTTGATGGACCTCTACAGCGTAGGTCCAAGCTGATCTCGAAGGATGTCCCCTTCAGACACAAACTTTGGCCAGCACAGTATTCCCAGGAACGGTTATCTTGCAGTCTTCAATATTGAGACAGCGTACAGGCACACATCCACCCTTCACAATAGCGAGGGCCCAGGCTACCAGTAGGCGAGTCTGCGTTTCCTATTGGTAAGTGGGCTCGATCAGGCCTTCCAGTCCATTTAGTTGTCATCCAGCCCCCACCAGCAGCATCAATATTTGTTCTTGTCGAGGTGGGATCTTCACCGGGGTCCTCGGCGGCACCTTCACGTGTCCAATGGGCCAACCGGACATGTTGCTCTTTCGTAGACTACAGCGCCTCACCATCTGCTGTAGAACCTCTGGGTTGGCCGGTGTGTGCTGGCCCGTTACCAATACTTCGGCCCTTCTTTGGCATAGAGTTGATGGTCTAGGTCTCTCAGAACATTGATACCTAGTGTCACATCCATTCCTCTACGGGACAAATGGTCCACCAGCACGACCCTGTTCTTGCAGACGTCTTGCCCAAATAGTCGGTCCCACATCCAGACTACCTCTCGGATGTCCATCTCTCTGTTATTGGCAGCTATCAGCCTTATGACGCTCCTGTCTTCTGGCTCCATCATATGTCCAAAGTGTCTTTCCAAGAACGCCAGAGGCATAAGGGTGCACTCTGACCCTGTATCAACTAAGCAGCGTACCTTCTGGCCTTCCAACTTGGCTTCCATAAAGGGGCTGCTGGCATACAGGTCATGTTCCTCATGCATAGGGCTTAGCTTCTGGTATACCACCGCAGGACGCCCAGCTACTGCGGAGGTCGGAAGTTTAACGTTGACCCGGACTTCATCTGTTCTTGGCACTCTCTGGCCATATGGCCGTACTGTTGACAAGCCCAACAGAGGGGCCCTCTTTTGAAGTGCCCTCACATCTAAGTTATCCTGGGTGGAGTGGTGCGAGGTGCTGGGGTCATTTCTGGAGGCCGGGAGATTCTGCCTTCATCTGGGACACTTCCAGCCGAAGTTCTCAAAATTCTGTCTGCAGGGCCTGGGCCACATCCTTTAAGGACTCAGTCTTCAGACCCCGACCGGTCCCCTGTAGCATGAGTGCTACTCACTACTCTCGCCACCACAGGCACTCTCTCTCCACGGGGGCTAGGTAGACACTGTAGAATGTCATGTCGGCTGTCATCTGGGTCATCTCTTGCAATTTGTCCTGTAAGAACTTGTTGGATAGCCCTGCTATAAAATGGTCTCTTAGTAGCCGGTCCACCTCCTGAAAGTCTCCCATGTCGCTGCTGTATTTCATTTAGCGTCTCCTGTAGGGCATTGGAGTACTGCATCAGGGTCTCGCCCTCTTGCTGTGGTCGGTTGAAGTGGCTCCTCAACTGCACTACAGTCGTGGCCAAAAGTTTTGAGAATGACACAAATATTAGTTTTCACAAAGTTTGCTGCTAAACTGCTTTTAGATCTTTGTTTCAGTTGTTTCTGTGATGTAGTGAAATATAATTACACGCACTTCATACGTTTCATAGGCTTTTATCGACAATTACATGACATTTATGCAAAGAGTCAGTATTTGCAGTGTTGGCCCTTCTTTTTCAGGACCTCTGCAATTCGACTGGGCATGCTCTCAATCAACTTCTGGGCCAATTCCTGACTGATAGCAACCCATTCTTTCATAATCACTTCTTGGAGTTTGTCAGAATTAGTGGGTTTTTGTTTGTCCACCCGCCTCTTGAGGATTGACCACAAGTTCTCAATGGATTAAGATCTGGGGAGTTTCCAGGCCATGGACCCAAAATGTCAACGTTTTGGTCCCCGAGCCACTTAGTTATCACTTTTGCCTTATGGCACGGTGCTCCATCGTGCTGGAAAATGCATTGTTCTTCACCAAATTGTTGTTGGATTGTTGGAAGAAGTTGCTGTTGGAGGGTGTTTTGGTACCATTCTTTATTCATGGCTGTGTTTTTGGTCAAAATTGTGAGTGAGCCAGCTCCCTTGGATGAGAAGCAACCCCACACATGAATGGTCTCAGGATGCTTTACTGTTGGCATGACGCAGGACTGATGGTAGCGCTCACCTTTTCTTCTCCGGACAAGCCTTTTTCCACATGCCCCAAACAATCGGAAAGAGGCTTCATCGGAAAATATGACTTTCCCTCAGTCCTCAGCAGTCCATTCACCATACTTTCTGCAGAAGATCAATCTGTCCCTGATGGGGTTTTTTTGAGAGAAGTGGCTTCTTTGCTGGCTGATTTCTCTTTAGGAGACGATCCTGGTGCTTGCTGGACTTTCTTGGACGCCCTGAAGCATTCTTAACAAGAATTGAACCCCTTTCCTTGAAGTTCTTGATGATCCTATAAATTGTTGATTAAGGTGCAATCTTAGTAGCCACAATATCCTTGCCTGTGAAGCCATTTTTATGCAACGCAATGATGGCTGCACGCGTGTCTTTGTAGGTCACCATGGTTAACAATGGAAGAACAATGATTTCAAGCATCACCCTCCTTTTAACATGTCAAGTCTGCCATTTTAACCCAATCAGCCTGACATAATGATCTCCAGCCTTGTGCTCGTCAACATTCTCACCTGAGTTAACAAGACGATTACTGAAATGATCTCAGCAGGTCCTTTAATGACAGCAATGAAATGCAGTGGAAAGTTTTTTTCGGGATTAAGTTATTTTTCATGGCAAAGAAGGACTATGCAATTAATCTGATTACTCTTCATAACATTCTGGAGTATATGCAAATTGCTATTATAAAAACTTAAGCAGCAACTTTTCCAATTTCCAATATTTATCTAATTCTCAAAACATTTGGCCACGACTGTACTTTCGCACGCGCCCCCCTGCCTTCTCTCCAGCAGGGAGAATATTTTCTGTAGGGTGTCTCTCTCAGATTCGGGCCTTACCATCACTGTCCATTTGACGTCACCATCTAGTGCCCCCAATGCAACCTTTGCCCGCAGCTCGGGGGTCAGGTTAAACATTTTAACCGCACTTCGCACCGTTTCAGTCCAGTCTCTCCAGCAAACATGAGGCCCCGCAGGGTATGCAGCTTGTTCCTTAGCTCTTGTCAGCCTTCCTGGAAACAATCCTTCTTTCCCCGGACAGAATCTGGGTCTTGGACAACGATCAGCTTCACTCAGCTGCAGCTCTGGTCACAGAGGAAGGCCTCTCACTCCTGGATCCATTAGCTTCTCTGCTCACACACAGTTCCCCAGCTCTCGGCTCGCTCCTAAGATGGCTGCAGCTCCTTTTTCATGCTCTGAAGAACCACAACTCTCATACATATGGAAATATATATATGCAGTCTGTCAGCTATGCCTAGGAAACAGCAGCATCTTCTGGCCAAACAGCAGAACGTCAGTCCAGAACATTTAATTTAATCCACACACAAACAGTGTTCAAACAACGAGAGTTGTTTATCAATCTCACACAGCCAATCAACAGCCAGCCATGATGTCACAGCCCTATAAATAGAGGCAGCCATCTTAGATTCTGCCATTTTCCAGTGTACTTAGTGCAGGGAGAGATGTCTGTAGGCGCTAGGCACAATGATAGAAAAAACGTCATTGTGCTAAAAAAAAACTATTTACAAGTGTAGGCAAAGATTATTCAAGGTGTAGGGAAAGGATAGGAAGGAATTGTTCCATAGCATTTCTATTGAACAGGGTTCAGTCGGGGAGGTGACAGCCTGGGTAATAGGAACATTCCTATTACAGCTTGCAGCACTGACTGGGGATCCAAATTGCCATTATACATCTCTGTAATTCCATCAAACCGTTCTTATTAGGGTGCAAGTGCTGTTTGATACAGGCATTAACAGGGGTTATTACACAGAACTATTTCTACATTTTATTTGCCCTTGTGCGATGCATTTATATGTTCTAAAGCATTTTTTGGCTTCTATTAGTGGAAAAAAAAGGCTTATTAGCCATTGTGTGGTGAAGTGAAAATTACAACCCTTTTTGTCGTGTATTAGTGGCAAAAGTAAAATATATTTGTCGCTCAGCGGAGCTATTATATGGTTTAAAGCCCCTTTTTGCGTGTATTAGTGGAAAAGGGAAAAATATCTTTGCCGCTCAGCGGTGCAGTGATATATTCTAAAGCCCGAAATAGAGTGGCAAAATAAAAATATATTCGCCGTTCAACGTTGCACTTATTTTTTGAAAAGCCTTTTGTGTAAAAGTAGAAAAAAATTAGGGCCTAATTGCCATTCTGCGGTGCAGTGAAATATTCTAAATCCCAATTTGCCGTGTATTACTGGTGAAATAAAAATATATTCGCCGTTCAGCATTGCACTTATCTGTTAAAAAGCCTTTTGTGTTGTGTAAAAGTAGAAAAAAAAAATTAGGGCCTAATTGCCGTTCTGTGGTGCAGTGATATATTCTAAAGCCCAGTTTGCCATGTATTACTGGAAAAAATTTAAATATATTCGCCGTGCAGCGTTGCACTTATCTGTTTAAAAGAATTTTGTGTGTTGTAAAAAAAAAAAAAAGAGGACCTAATTGCCGTTCAGCGGTGCAGTGATATACTCTAAAGCCCAGTTTGCCGTGTATTAGTGGCAAAATAAAAATATATTTGCCATCCAGCGTTGCACAGTGAGGAACAGAAGTATTTGAACACCCTGCGATTTTGCAAGGTCTCCCAAATTCACATTGCAGGTGCATTCCCACTCCGAGAGACAGAATAAAAAATAATAAAAAATTCAGGAAGTCACATTGTATGATTTTTAAAGAACTTATTTGTCTTGCACTGCTGAACATAAGCATTTTAACACCTGAGAAACAGCAAGAATTCTAGCTCTCAAAGACCTGTTACCGTGCCTTTAAAAAGTCCACCTCTACTCAACTCATTAATCTAACTTATTAGCACTTGTCTGAGCTCTTTAAAGACACCTGTCCACCCCACAGTCAGTCAGACTACAACTACTACCATGGGCAAGACCAAAGAGCTGTCAAAAGACGCCAGAGACAAAATTGTGGACCTCCACAAGGCTGGAAAGGGCTAAGGGGCAATTGCCAAACAGCTTGGTGAAAATAGACAAACTGTTGGAGGAATTGTTAGAAAATGGAAGAGGCTAAAGACGACTGTCAGTCTCCCTCGGACTGGGGCTCCATGCAAGATCTCATCTCGTGGGGTATCACTGATAAGAAAGGTGAGGAATCAGCCCAGAATTACAAGGGGGGAGCTGGACAATGACATGAAGAGAGCTGGCACCACAGTTTCAAAGGTCACTGTTGGTGTAACACTACACAGTCATGCTTTCAAATCATGCATTGCACAGAAGGTTCCCCTGCTCAAGTCATCACATGTCCAGGCCCGTCTGAAGTTTGCCAATGACCATCTGGATGATCCAGAGGAGGCATGGGAGAAAGTCATGTGGTCAGATGAGACCAAAGTAGAACTTTTTGATCTAAACTTCACTCGTCGTGTTTGGAGGAAAAAGAAGGAGGAGTTGCATCCCGAGAACACAATCCCTACTGTGAAGTATGGGGGTGGTAACATCATGCTCTGGGGGTGCTTTTCTGTGAAGGGGACAGGACAACTGCACTGTATTAATGAGAGGATGAATGGGGCCATTTGTTGTGATATTTTGAGCAACAACCTCCTTCCTTCAGTCATAGCATTGAAGATGGGTTGTGGCTGTGTAAGATGGAGAAACAGCTACTGTTTCTTGACTGCTGTTTCTGAGACTGTCATTCTGTTTTTTTTTGCCACAAGAGGCTGCTGTTTCTAGATATGCAAAGTAGATGATGACTCATGCTGCTGTGTGTGCTAAACAGAGCCGGAAATGGTGACCAGACATGCTTGGAGAGGCTCAGGCTGTAAGACAGGATTGAGTGCCATCCTCGGGTCTGTGAGCCTTGGAGCCATCAGAGTCACTGTTGGCAAGTGACTGATGCCTGTCAGCAATTCAGATGTTGCGCAATGAAGAAAGGATCGGTTCCCGGAAGGTCAATTGGACCGTGGAACGTGGTTACAGACCCTGTGAGGCATCATGGTGGATGGAAGGACCTGCAAGTTGATGTAAGTCGGCATCGGATAAAGACCAGGCCAGGGTCAGCGATTCAGAGGGCTTCCAAAAGAGAGAGAGAGGACTGGTTCCCGGAAGGCTGGAAGAGCCGTGGAATGGTTGGGGGTGCCATAAAAGGTGAAGTTGCTCAGCTTGGAGAAGAAGCAGTCCGCCATTTTGTGAACTGTAAGGGAGGACCGTGTGGATCTGGATTCTGTTCGCAGGAATGAGTATCTGCGTCAGGAAGCTGATTGGAACAGAAGGTCAAAGTTACAGGTTTTGCAGGATCACATGTTCGGTTTTGAGCAACCAGTATACAGTACATACTCAGGTCAGTGACTCAGTGGCATGGTAATTGACTTGTAGGCTCTGCCGTGTGCGCCATCGGTCGGTTCCGTTACCCTGCGGCACAGTATCGACTTGAGGGCTCTGCTGTGTATGCCGCCTTGGGTAGGGTTGTTCAGTTGGGCTGGGACCCTGACTCTGAACCTGGGGTATAGGGTATTCTGGACACTCCATTGTTACTTTACTACAAGGCTACTCCAGCGTCTAGGCTGAGAGTATTGAGGGCACGTGAGTGTTGTTTGGGGGCAAGACAAGGAAATGTGACGTTGTGTTGTTCATTGTATTTGATACTGTATGTGATATACTGTGTTTGTGACTACTGTTAATACTACTGTTCAGTAAAGTTTCTGTTTTTGCACAAAAGTTGGTGTCTGTTTCGCTTTCCTCGTCTGTGACTTCGCTGTATACTGGGGGTTTCCCCCTGGTTCACGGTCTTACAGCTGGGTCTTCCAACATGGCAACGACCCGAAGCACACAGCCAGGATAACCCCCATAAGAAGCATATCAAGGTTCTGGAGTGGCCTAGCCAGTCTCCAGACCTAAATCTAACAGGACATCTTTGGAGGGAGATGAAACTCCGTGTTGCTCAGCGACAGCCCCGAAACCTGACAGATCTAGAGGAGATCTGTGTGGAGGAGTGGGCCAAAATCCCTGTTGCAGTGTGTGCAAACCTGGTCAAGAACTACAGGGAACATTTGACCTCTGTAATTGCAAACAAAGGCTTCTGTACAAAATAGTAAAACTGATTTTCTCAGGGGTTTAAATACTTATGTTCAGCATTGCAAGACAAATTATTTAAAAATCAAACAATGTGCTTTCCTGATTATTATTTTTTTTTATTCTGTCTCTCAGAGTGGGAATGCACCTAAAATGTGAATTTCAGACCCCTCCATGATTTCTAAGTGGGAGAACTTGCAAAATCGCAGGGTGTTCAAATACTTCTGTTCCTCAATGTATCTGTTGAAAAGCCTGTTGTGTTCTGTAAAAGTTTATAAAAACTAGGGCCTAATTGCCCTTATGCGGTGCAGTGATATACTCAGTAGCCCAGTAGCCCATTTATTACTGGCAAAATACAAATATTTTTGACTTTTTTGTTGCACTTATCTGTTGAAAAGCCTTTTGTATAAAAGTAGAAAAAAATTAGGGCCTAATTGACGTTCTGCGATGCAGTGAAATATTCTAAAGCCCAGTTTGCCGTGTATTACTGGCGAAATAAAAATATATTTGCCGTTAAGCATTGCACTTATCTGTTGAAAACAGGGCTGTGGAGTCGGAGTCAGAGTCGGAGTCGAGGAGTCGGAGTCGGGGGAAATTTTGGGTACCTGGAGTCGGAGTCGGCAAACAATGCACCGACTCCGACTCCTACTAAATTTAGATTGGAATAAAAAAAAAAAAAGCAAGTTTAAATGTCCCAATTCACAAAAAGTTATAATTAATGACTTCTCTACTGTAAGAATAAAGACCAATGCATGCAGTGCCTCACGTAACCGCAAAACGAACACGTTAAGTGACCGTGAAGAAGCATGCTTTTCATGTGCTTCACTATATGGCACGCAACGCACAATTAGGAGCTGCAATACTTATACTTTCCATAGTGTTGTGTTCTGCTTTTATAGGGAACGCAGCGTCCATGTGTAACCTAGCCTCTCACTGATAAGGGATTAAATAAATATGTTTTTTGCAGGACTAGAGAGTGAGACACTTGTATAAGTGAAGGGAATGGAGGGCCAATAGTTCAAGACTGAAGCTGTAAACCATTGGAAAAACTGCTGTTATTTAGCTAAGGCTATAAAAACTTGTAAACTCTGATTGTTAGCTTAAACTTTAAACATGACTATGGAATTCTCCTAGGAAAATCATGTTTTAGAATAAATGCCCCTTCCTGGATCCTCCCACTGCCCTATCTTCAGCAGCAGATAAGCACACAAAGGAGAAAGCTTCCCAGCCAGTAGTCCTGTGGTAGGTTGCGTTTCTTTTCCTCAAGGAATGTATAAAATACATTTGCATATTAATACAGAGGAGTCGGAGTCGGGGAGTCGGAGTCGGAAGTACATAAAACTGAGGAGTCGGAGTCGGAACATTTATCTACCGACTCCACAGCCCTGGTTGAAAACCCTTTTGTGTTGCATAAAAGTAGAAAGAAATTGGGGCCTAATTGCCGTTCTGCAGTGTAGTGATATATTTTAGAGCCCTGTTTGCCGTGAATTAGTAGTGAAATAAAAATATATTCGCTGTCCAGCATTGCACTTATCTGTTGAAAAGCCTGTTGTGTTCTGTAAAAGTTTAAAAAAACTAGGGCCTAATTTCCCTTATGCGGTGCAGTGATATACTCAGTAGCCCAGTAGCCCATGTATTACTGGCGAAATACTAATATTTTTGACTTTTTTGTTGCACTTATCTGTTGAAAAGCCTTCTGTATAAAAGTAGAAACAAATTAGGGCCTAATTGACATTCTGCGATGCAGTGAAATATTCTAAAGCCCAGTTTGCCGTGTATTACTGGCGAAATAAAAATATATTTGCCGTTAAGCATTGCACTTATCTGTTGAAAAGCCTTTTGTGTTGCATAAAAGTAGAAAGAAATTAGGGCCTAATTGCCGTTCTGCGGTGTAGTGATATACACTGCTCAAAAAAATAAAGGGAACACTTAAACAACACAATGTAACTCCAAGTCAATCACACTTCTGTGAAATCAAACTGTCCACTTAGGAAGCAACACTAAGTGACAATCAATTTCACATGCTGTTGTGCAAATGGGATAGACAACAGGTGGAAATTATAGGCAATTAGCAAGACACCCCCAATAAAGGAGTGGTTCTGCAGGTGGTGACCTGACCACTTCTCAGTTCCTATGCTTCCTGGCTGATGTTTTGGTCACTTTTGAATGCTGCAGGTGCTTTCACTCTAGTGGTAGCATGAGACGGAGTCTACAACCCACACAAGTGGCTCAGGTAGTGCAGCTTATCCAGGATGGCACATCAATGCGAGCTGTGGCAAGAAGGTTTGCTGTGTCTGTCAGCGTAGTGTCCAGAGCATGGAGGCGCTACCAGGAGACAGGCCAGTACATCAGGAGACGTGGAGGAGGCCGTAGGAGGGCAACAACCCAGCAGCAGGACCGCTACCTCCGCCTTTGTGCAAGGAGGAACAGGAGGAGCACTGCCAGAGCCCTGCAAAATGACCTCCAGCAGGCCACAAATGTGCATGTGTCTGCTCAAACGGTCAGAAACAGACTCCATGAGGGTGATAGGAGGGCCCGACGTCCACAGGTGGGGGTTGTGCTTACAGCCCAACACCGTGCAGGACATTTGGAATTTGCCAGAAAACACCAAGATTGGCAAATTCGCCACTGGCGCCCTGTGCTCTTCACAGATGAAAGCAGGTTCACACTGAGCACATGTGACAGACGTGACAGAGTCTGGAGACGCCGTGGAGAACGTTCTGCTGCCTGCAACATCCTCCAGCATGACCGGTTTGGCATTGGGTCAGTAATGGTGTGGGGTGGCATTTCTTTGGAGGGCCGCACAGCCCTCCATGTGCTCGCCAGAGGTAGCCTGACTGCCATTAGGTACCGAGATGAGATCCTCAGACCCCTTGTGAGACCAGATGCTGGTGCGGTTGGCCCTGGGTTCCTCCTAATGCAAGACAATGCTAGACCTCATGTGGCTGGAGTGTGTCAGCAGTTCCTGCAAGACAAAGGCATTGATGCTATGGACTGACCCGCCCGTTCCCCAGACCTGAATCCAATTGAGCACATCTGGGACATCACGTCTCGCTCTATCCACCAACATCACGTTGCACCACAGACTGTCCAGGAGTTGGCAGATGCTTTAGTCCAAGTCTGGGAGGAGATCCCTCAGGAGACCGTCCGCCACCTCATCAGGAGCATGCACAGGTGTTGTAGGGAGGTCATACAGGCACGTGGAGGCCACACACACTACTGAGCCTCATTTTGACTTGTTTTAAGGACATTACATCAAAGTTGGATCAGCCTGTAGTGTGTTTTTCCACTTTAATTTTGAGGGTGACTCCAAAGCCAGACCTCCATGGGTTAAAAAATTTGATTTCCATTTTTTTTTTTGTGTGAATTTGTTGTCAGCACATTCAACTATGTAAAGAACAAAGTATTTCAGAAGAATATTTAATTAATTCAGATATAGGATGTGTTATTTTTGTGTTCCCTTTATTTTTTTGAGCAGTGTATTTTAGAGCCCTGTATGCCGTGAATTAGTAGCGAAATAAAAATATATTCGCTGTCCAGCATTGCACTTATCTGTTGAAAAGCCTGTTGTGTTCTGTAAAAGTTTAAAAAACCTAGGGCCTAATTGCCTTTGTACAGTGCAGTGCTATGCTCTGAAGCCCAGTTTACCGAGTATTAGTGTCGAAATAAAAATATATTTGCCGTTCAGCATTGCACTTATCTGTTGAAAAGCCTTTTGTGTTGTGTAAAAGTAGAAAAAAATTAGGGCGGAATTGCCGTTTTGCGGTTAAGTGATATATTGTACAGCCCAGTTTGCCATGTATTACTGACAAAATAAAAATACATTTTCCGTCTAGCTTTGCACTTATCTGTTGAATAGAGATGAGCAAATCAAAGCTGACAAAGTGGAATTTGTAACGAATTTCAGGAAAAATTCGAAACTGGCTTCTGCACGTGTGAGGACATGGAAAAAGGAAGTCCGGAAAGTCGGGATCACCCATACTGACATGCATGCAGCCAATCAGCAGCCAGCCCTGTGATGTCACAGCCATATAAATACAGCAGCCATCTTAGATTCTGCCATTCACCAGCATACTTCGTGCAGGAAGAGACGTGTATGCAGGACCTAGGGACAGTGATAGAAAAATCATCATTGTGCTAAAAAAAATTAAAAATAAAGATTCATAAGTGCAGGAATAGATTATTTAAGGTGTAGGGAAAGGATAGGGAACAATCATTCCATTGCATTTTTTTTTAACAGGGTTCAGTCGGGGAGGTGACATCCTGGTTAATAGGAACAATCCTATTACACCTTGCAGCACTGACTGGCGATACAAATTATATAGCTCTGTAATTTCAGCAAACGGTTCTTATTATGGTACAAGTGCTGTTTGATACAGGCATTAACAGGGGTTATTACAAGGAAATATTTCTAAGTACCCCCCTACCCACCCGCGATCCCTGGCCCTAAATGCCAGAATTTCAAAATTACTGTCCTTTGAAATGCTGTCATTCCGTCTGGTGGAGACGGAGAGTTTTAAAAGCCTTAAACCCACAGTGCGTTGTGCCCAGCCGCCACTACTTTTCCAGGCGTGCCATTCCTTCTCTGCACAACCAAGTGGGGGACAAAATCAGGTGTGCACTGTGCAACGCCATCTGTGGCAAGGTCCACCTAACTACGGATACGTGGACCAGTAAGCACGGTCAGGGATGTTATATCTCCCTAACGCTACACTGGGTAAATGCAGTGGCGGCTGGGCCTGAGGCGGATAGCAGTTTGGCGCATGTCCTTCCACCACCGAGGATTGCAGGGCGCTTCTCTTTGCCTCTTGTTGCTTCCTCCTCCTACTCTGCTTCCTCATCCGGTCAGCGTAACACCTTCACCACCAACTTCAGCACAGCCAGGGGTAAACGGCAGCAGGCAGTTTTAAAACTTAATCTGTTTGGGGGACAAACCACATACCGCGCAGGAGCTGTACACGGGCCTTGAACAACAGACCGATGAGTGGTTGGTGCCAGTGAGCCTCAAGCCCTGCCTGGTGGTGTGTGGTAATGGGCGAAATCTTGTAGCAGCTCTGGGACTAGCCGGTGTGATGCACATCCCTTGCCTGGCGCATGTGCTGAATTTGGTGGTGCAGAGTTTCCTTAAAAATTACTCCGATATGCCAGAGCTGCTGCATAAAGTGCGAGCCGTCTGTGCACGCTTTCGGCATTCTCACCCTGCTGCTGCTCACCTGTCAGCCCTGCAGCGTAACTTCGGCCTTCCCGCTCACCGCCTCATATGCGACGTGCCCACAAGGTGGAACTCCACCTTGCACATGCTGGACAGACTGTGCGAGTAGCAGGCGATAGTGGAGTTTCATCTGCAGCATGCACGGGTTAGTCGCTGTGCGGAACAGCACCACTTTACCACCAATGACTGGGCCTCCATGTGAGACCTGTGTTCCTTGTTTCGAGGACTCCACCAACATGGCCAGTGCTGATAATGCCGTTCTCAGCATTACTATCCCACTTCTTTGCCTCCTTGAAAGAACGCTGCTGGCGATGATGCAAGAGGATGTGTCACAGGAGGAAGAGGAGGAGGAGGAATAATTTCATAGGGTTTCAGGCCAGTCATTCACACGTGGTTCCGAGGGTGGGGTCCTGCTCCCACAAATGCCAGGTACACAATTGTCCAGCCAGGGCACAGTTCTGGAGGATGACGAGGAGGAGGAGGAGGAGGAGGAGAAGGAACCGTGTTCACAGCAAGGTGGCACCCAAACCATCACTGGTGCCTTCTGGGGAGAAAAAGAGGACCCAGAGAGTACACCTCCCACAGATGACAGCATTTTGTTGCCTCTGGGCAGCCTGGCACACGAGCGATTACATGCTGCAATGTCTCTGCAACAACCGCCGAGTTGGCCACATTCTAACTTGTGCTGATTACTGGGTGGCCACGCTGCTGGATCCCTATTACAAAGACAACGTACCGTCCTTAATTCCATCACTGAAACATGATCATAATATGCGCGAGTACAAGCGTACGCTGGTAGACGTACTGCTGGTGGCATTCCCACATGACAGCAGGGGCACAGTGGAAGCACAAGGCGAAGGCAGAGAAGGAGGAACAGGTCACCAACGCAGCAGGAGCACCACCAGCACCTCAGAAGGCAGGGTTAGCATGGCCAAAAAACTTTGTCAGCATGTCACAACAACCAGCACCACCAGCTGATTTGGAACGTCTTAGCAGGAGGCAGCATTTCATCAACATGGTGGAGCAGTATGTGTGCACACGCCTACACGTACTGACTGATGGGTTTGCCCCCTTCAACTTCTGGGTCTCCAAATTGGGCACATTGCCTGAGCTTGCACTTTACACCTTGGACGTGCTGGCCTGCCCTGCAGCCAGTGTATTGTCTGAACGTGGGTTTAGCACGTCAGGGGGCGTTATCACAGACAAGCGCAGCCGCCTGTCCACAGCCAATGTGGACACTCTCACGTTCATTAAAATGAGCCAGGCATGGATCCCACAGGACTTGTCCGTACCTTGTGCAGAATGGACATGTATACTGGCCTTAACCAGCCATCGTTATACAACAGCTCAATTGCTAATTCTTGTATTTTGGATATTTCACACTCTTTTGGAGTGTACCGTAATAAAATAAATAAATAAATAAATTTAAACCAAAAACTAGTGTTGGCTACCTCTTCCTCCTCCACCGCAGCTCCCACCTACACTTCTACGTCCACCGTCTACTCAAACTCCTACTTCATATGGACCTCCACTTCATAAATCAAGTTTATTTATTTTTTATTTGTACATATTTTATTTTATTTTATGTAATTTCACTAATTTGTCTGTTACATTTTTCGGTGAAATTCACCAATTTTGGGGTGTGATATATCCCGGCTGTACCTAGTAGACAGGTAAACAAATTTCACAAATTTGTCTGTTACATTCTCAGGTGAAATTCACCAAATTTGGCTGTGATATACCCCTGCTATACCTAGTAGACAGGTAAAAACATTTCACTAATTTGTCTGTTACATTCTTGGGTGACATTTGACCATTTTTGCCGTGATTAAACCCCTGCTCTACATAGGTGATAGGGACATAAATTTCAAAAAATCATCTGTTACATTGTCAGGTGACATTTTACCAATTTTGCCATATACAAACCCCTGCCCTGCATAGGTGACAGGGAATTACATTTCCCTCCTTTCATTCAATGCCTAAACTTTAACAACTTGTCCCACTTTTCCGCTCGATCATATTCATTTTAAAAACTTAACCTTCCTTGGATGTGGTCTCTTTTTCTCACGCTCCCTCTCCGGCATGGAACCTTGATTCGCCGATTGCCATGCGCCTTTCCTTCGATTCTTTCTTTTTAATAACTTTTCCCACATTTCTGCTCGATCAAAATTTAATTTCATCCATTGATCTCCCTTGGATGTGCTATCCCTTTCTCACGCTCCCTCTCCGGCGTGGAACCCTGATTCGCCGCTAACCGTGATCAACATGGTAGGCTCAGAAAAGAACATCGAATGTTGATAGAGAAGATATCCAATTGGACGTGAGACATGGTGGGGCAGTATGTGTGCACACGCCTACACGAACTGACTGATGGGTCTGACCCCTGCAACTTCTGGGTCTCCAAATCGGGCACATAGCCTGAGCTTGCCCTTTACGCCTTGGAGGTGCTGGCCTGCCCTACAGCCAGTGTATTGTCTGAACGTGTGTTTAGCACGACTGGAGGGAGTTATTACAAGTTATATTTCCCTATGTTTTGGGGTGTACCCTAATTAAAAAAAAATAAAATAAATGTAAAACCAAAAAGCAGTGTAGGCTACCTCCTCCTCCTCCACCGCCACTTCCACCTACACCGCCACATCGACCTCAACCTCCTACTCCATATGGACCTCATCCTCCTAGATCAAGATTATTATTTTTTATTTTTATGTATTTTATGTTATTTAAAGTCATTTCTCTATCCACATTTTGCCATGCCATGCTCTTAACCACATTTTGCTGGCATTTGCAGCCCTCTAGCCCTTTCCATGACATTTTTAGAGCCATTTTAGTGCTCAAAAGTTTGGGTCGCGGGGGCGGAGCTAGCACTTGCAGTGGATGGCTGTGTGAAGCTGCTGCTCCGTGTATAAAATCACCCACTAAGCCTGGTCATACTGCCTGGTGGATCCAAAATGGTAAAGATCGGAGGATCTAAAGCTGGTGACTCCTCAGGCCACCCTAAATCATTTGTAAGCAGTGGTGAAATGGAGAAATTTATCAAGAAAGCCGCCTATACATTCATAGCTTGTGAGACCAAGACGGCGCCGACCTCGCCGCAAGTTTCCAGCCGCAAACAGACAGAACTGTCGGACCAAGTGCAGGGAGGTGAGGACGAGCCGGGAGATTTTCCCATATCTCGTACATCCCTGAAAGAGGCTCTGGCATCTTCTCTAGCTTCTTTACTTGAGCCACTGAGCTCCGATCTAGCGGCAATTAAACAAGATGTCCGCCACATAGGGAGACGTATGGAGTCCCTGGAGGAGTCTCAGTCTACTCTATTCCAACATCAAGCTGCTTTGTCCTAGCGAATGCACACCATCCAATCCAGCCTTAACTCACTATACAGTGCCCTGGAGGACCAGGAAGACCGTGGGAGGCACAACAACTTACGCTTCAGAGGCATACCAGAATCAGTTGCCGCAGGAGACATTTCCAAGACAGTGGTCCAAATTTGCCTCTCTGCTGGGCCCAGACTCGGTCCATGAGGTGATCCTGGACAGATCTCATAGAACTCTGAAACCTAAATCAGCAGCTACTGCTCCACCAAGGGATGTCATATGTAAACTCCTAAGCTTCCCTGTAAAGGAAGCCATACTTGCTAAAGCACGGGAGACCAGCTCAATAAACAGTCATGACATCTTGGTCTTCCAGGACCTAGCTCAGTCCACTTTAAAAA
The DNA here is from genome assembly GCF_905171765.1 of Bufo bufo. Taxonomy (NCBI): domain Eukaryota; kingdom Metazoa; phylum Chordata; class Amphibia; order Anura; family Bufonidae; genus Bufo; species Bufo bufo. Next base: position 121,482,081 of record NC_053395.1, on the reverse strand, counting down.
AAAATAAGGGCACTGAAGCCTCTGACAGACTGGCTTAGAGCCCCCAATACGCCATATAGATGGTCTTTCCCCTTTGGCTTTTCCTTCATGTATGAAGGTTGAAGAATGTCTTTAAATACATACCTGGACTTGGACCCGATATACGACCATTTGAGTATTAAACCGTTGGACATCCAAAACTGGAATCCCATCCAGGATCTGACATCTTTCCCAGCGCTACCTCCGATTGAACCCTGGGACAGACAGATTACTCCACATAAACCAAGGAGAGGCACTATGGGAGCTACCCCCAAAAGACTACCTATGGGATAATGAGTTAAATTTGCCTTTTTGTTTTTCTACAAGAATGCCCCAGGGTATATGTTTGCCTACTCATTTGATCTCTCATGACCTCTACACTAAATCTTAACATGGGCTGTCACTTTTTTAATCTGTTTGCACAAACTATTCCTCCTGATATTTTCCTACTAACGGTTCCTTCCCTATATTGGGTGATAACACACGTTACTTTCACCCCTCTATTCTTTCTACCTATCCTAGATACGCCTATCCGCAGATACGCCGCTGATACTTTCAATACCTATGTCATATTATTGTTATGGGCTAAACACTGTTTTCGTTGATAAATGTTTAAGGGGATACTCACCTGATGGTACAATTAATAGATATATGTATCAGAAATGGATGAATATCCCCAATACTATTATAGAATTTTCCAAAGAATCTCTGTTTAGCTTGAAACTCAAAACCATCCCAATTAGAAATGGCTGATCTACAGATAGCATCATTTAATGTTAAGCCCCCTCTAAAAATTGTCAAATCCTTTCCCATTTAAAAAAGAAAAATTGCTCAGTACTTTTCTTACAAGAGACACATTTTACGTTTAATCAATACCCAAATATGTCACACTCTCACTTCCCCATATGGTACCACTGTGGCAAAAATTCCTCAGCTTCCAGAGGAGTCAGTGTGGGCTTTCACAGAGGTACCCCATTTAAATATTGTGCACATTTACAAGATGTTGATGGAAGATATATTTTGCTCAAAGGCACTATAGCAAACCAAGTATACACGTTTATTAACATATATGCACCTAACACTAACCAAGTAATATGGTATAAAGCCCTTTTTCTGATAATTGAATCCTTTAAAGAGGGCGTGGTCATTATGGGAGTAGATTTTAATATTACCATGGAGCCTAATCTAGACTCCTCTTCACAGAGATCCTCTCTCTCTCATACAAGGCTCTGGGCTTTCTGCGTAAAAAACTTCATGACCTACACATGGTTGATATATGGAGAATTATGAATCCCTCCGTAAGAGACTACACCTTCTTTTCAAATGTACATGCGTCATACCAACGTCTGGACTATATTTTAATTTCTAAATAGCATCTCCAATTTTGCTCAAAGGCCATAATTGACTCCATTCACTTGTCAGATCACTCTTCCATCAGGGTGTCCATCTCCACACCACATATGCCCCCTAGAGCATTTAAATGGCGGCATAATGAACAATTAATATCATCTACCGAACTTATAAACAAAGTTACCCAACTCCTAGACAATTTTTTTCTATTAAATTCCCTCCCAAACACATCTACTCATATGGTCTGGGACGCCCATAAAGCCTATATGTGTGGCAAGTTCATTAGTATAGGGTCCTACAAAAAAAAAAGAAAAAAAAAAAAAAAGAATGGCCCGTATTGAAACGATTTTATCTGCGATTCAGAAAATTGAAGCTATACTTAAAAAAAATCGATCTCATAAACACATATACCACAACTTAATGCTCTTCGCGCTGAAATAAAAAAATCACCTAAATATTACCTCAGCCAAACACTTCTTACATTCACAATACAAATATTTTGCGCATGGAGACAAGGCCTCTAAATTTATGATGAGCCACATAAAACAAAGGAAGGCCCATAACTATATTTGTAAAATCAATAGAGAGGGAAAAGGTATTGTCATAAATACTAAAGATATAACCCTCCAATTTATGACCTTTTATCAATTACTATACAATATCCCTCAAAGCAAACCAACATCAAATACCATATACAAAATAGAAGCATTTAATACATTTCTACATTCAATAACACTTCCCAAATTAGATGAGGATCAAAAAATATCTTTAGAAAAACCCTGTTTTCTCCCAAGGAACGCCTAGCCATTAAACAGCTTCCTAAAGGGAAATCCCCGGGCCCAGATGGCCTTTCAGCTCTCTATTACCAAACTTTTAGTAAATCTCTTACTCCATACCTATTGGCCATTTGCAATCACTCCCTTCAGGGTGTTCCGCTGTCCCTAGATATGACTAAAGCCCATATAACCATTATCCCCAAGGAGGGTAAAGACCCTACTCAATGCGGCAACTACCGCCCCATTTCTTTACTAAATTTAGACCTGAAATTACTGGCCAAAATGCTGGCAAACTGCCTTTCTTCATTTTTACCACAACTGATACACAGAGACCAAACCGGCTTTGTCATGGGAAGGGAGGGGTAAGACAACTCAGACAGGATCTTAAATGCTATATATCATGCAAAAAAATACTCATGCCCCCTGGTACTTCTCAGCACCGATGCTGAGAAGGCCTTTGATAGGGTCCACTGGGACTTTAAGCGTCTGACACTTGATAAGCTTGGCCTCCCAAACTCTTCTGTACAAGCTATCTTCTCTATGTATATCAATGCCTCAGCATCGGTGCTGGTCAATGACACCATCTCCAATCCATTCCCCATTAGAAATGGCACTAGGCAGGGCTGCCCATTATCTCCACTAATTATCTCCACTAATCTTCGTAATGATCATGGAGCCATTGCTTCAAAAAATATGTCACAATGACAATATCAAGGGAATTAGATTAGGTAACCAAGAACACAAAATTGCAACTTTCACCGACGACCTTTTAATTCTAACAACTAATCCGGTAAATTCCTTGCCTCTCATCTATGATTTACTAGAGAGGTTCAGCCCTCTTTCCAACTTTAAAGTCGACATTAAAAAGTCATATCTTGAGCGTCAGACTTAAAGCCTCACTCAGATTAGATTTGGCAAAAATCTCCTCCTTCAACTGGAATGCCCCTTATATTACATACTTAGGTATTAAGATTTGCCCAAATCTTTCAAAACTTTTTGACCTAAATTACATCCCATTACTGCAGTCCATACAAGACCAAATGGCTGAATTACGCTCCCCCATGCTCTCCTGGTTTGGGTGCAAAAACGTATTCACCTTATTAGTTCTACCAAGACTAACTTATCTACAACAAGTATTGCCTCTTCCTATCCCTAACTCTTACTTCAAAACACTAGCTAAAAATATTCGCTCTTTCATATGGGGAGGGAAGAAAGCACGTATAGCACTAATTACCCTACAAAGACCTAGGGCATTTGGGGGTATGGGCCTCCCTGCTCCCTTACTTTATAATAGAGCAATTTTGCTGTCAAGGGCCATAGATTGGTTTAGACAGACGCCGCACAGGTCATGGGTGGAAATAGAATCCTCAATCTCGCACTCATCTTTTAGAGACCTACTGGTGGAGACCCAAAACAACCCTATTACCACACAAACCACATGTCCAACAATTAAAGCTACTACTGACGCATGGAGGTGGTTCCACTGCTCAGAATGGGGTTTCCCACTGCCCTCCCCCCTCATACTGTTGAGAGACTTGATTGACCTAGCTCCTATTGAGCTGAAACTACGTAAGTCTAAATGACCTGTTCTCTCCATGTTTGATGAGAAAGGGATATTGAGAGATGGCCATTCCCTTACTTTAACACTCCCTGGAGCGGGCTTATACCCCAGTTTAATCTCCTTCCTGCATTCTTACATATCTAAACACATTCCTTTACAAACACTACTCAGACCACTCACATGGTTTGAAAGTTTGATTAGTAACAATACTCCCCCACATAAACTGATATCACCGCTATATAAAAAACTTAGCTCCCCTATTTTGATGCCAAAACCCTCTTTCATTGGTCAATGGGAAAAAGATCTGGAGACCTCGTTCTCATCTGAAGATTAATACAGAGTACTCATAAGTCCTCACACCTCCTCAAGGTGTGTGAGAATGCAGGAAAACGTCTATAAAGTGCTCACGAGGTGGTATAAGACCCCTGACATCACTTGTAGTTATGATACGACCAAGACAGACACATGCTGGCGCGGTGGAGAGGAGAGAGGTACTTTCTATCATATCTGGTGGAATTGTCCACTAGATAAAAAATGGTGGTCTGAAATTTTTGAGAGAAGCAATGGGATATTGTCACGGAACCATGAACCAGACGTACAACAAGAGATAAGTGAAAATAAGAAGGCTTTATTGAAAATAAAGCTGTAAAGCAAAAGTCCAAACGAATGGTGAAACCGAAGCAGAGTCTTTGAGAGGCCAGAGATCAGGAACCAGAGGGGTAGTCAGACGAAGCCAGGATCAGGAACCAGCAGGGTAGTCAGACGAAGCCAGGATCAGGAACCAGCAGGGTAGTCAGACGAAGCCAGGATCAGGAACCAGAAGCAGCAGCAGTCTTAGAAGCATGTGAACACAGGAGGACCAAGCAAGGAACTGAAGCCACAGACCTCCTATATATATATGAGCTAGGCATCCAGCTCCTCCCAGTGGGAAGGAGGAGCCGCAGGGTGGAAGGCTACAAGAAACCCAGAAACCAAGATGGCCGCCAGCACATGTCAAACGAAGGAGAACAGCAAGAAGGTAAGACCATGACAGTAACTCCCCCTCAAGGGCCCCTCCTCCGCGGAGCAAAAAACGGTTTCTGAGGGAAGCGTGCGTGGAAGGCTCGGAGCAAGGCAGGAGCATGGACATCTGCGGAGGGAACCCAGGAACGCTCCTCTGGACCATAACCACGCCAATGGACCAAAAACTGCACCCGACCGCGGACCAGGCGTGAGTCCAGGATATTGCTCACCTCATACTCCTCATGATTGCCCACTCGGACCGGACGAGGCCGAGGAACCGAGGAAGTGAAACGATTACACACCAGTGGCTTCAACAGGGAGACATGAAACACGTTAGAGATCCGCATGCCAGGAGGAAGCGCAAGGGCATAGGCTACCGGGTTTACCCTGCGAAGCACTCGGAAGGGACCAACAAAGCGAGGCGCCAGCTTGGGAGTGGGCACTCGAAGGTTGAGGTTGCGGGTGGACAACCATACACGGTCTCCGACCTGGTAGGAAGGAGCAGGCGCTCGTCTGCGATCAGCCTGGAGTCTCTGGCGCTGCGCAGAGGCCTCAAGGGACTTCTGGATCTGTACCCAAGAAGCACGTAGGACGGAAAGGTGATCCTCCACAGCCGGAATATCCTGAGGAGAGAATACCTCCGGTAACACGGCAGGTTGGAACCCATAATTGGCCATGAAGGGAGACGTCCCAGAGGAAGAGTTCACCGCCGTGTTCCTGGCAAACTCAGCCCAAGGCAGAAGGTCAACCCAATTGTCTTGGTGATCGGAGACATAGCAATGAAGGAATTGCTCCAAGGCCTGATTGGATCGTTCTGCGGCCCCATTGGACTGAGGGTGGTAGGCCGAGGAGAAGGAGAGATGAATCCCCAACTGGGAGCAAAAGGCGCGCCAGAACCTGGACACAAACTGACTCCCCCGATCCGACACAATCTCCTTGGGCAAACCGTGCAACCGGAAGACCTCCCTGGCAAAAATCGTGGCCAACTCTTGTGCAGAGGGTAACTTCTTGAGAGGAACACAGTGGCACATTTTGGAAAACCGATCCACAATCATGAGAATGACCGTATGGCCTCGGGATGCAGGGAGGTCCACAATGAAATCCATCCCCAGGTGTGACCATGGGCGCTCCCCGGTGGCTATGGGTTGCAGAAGGCCCAACGGAAGGTGCCGAGGGGACTTACTCTGGGCACAAACGGAGCATGCCGCTACATATGCGGCGATGTCGGAACGTAGGGAAGGCCACCAGAACAGACGTGAAACAGCCCAGGACAGCTGATTCTTTCCAGGATGCCCCGCGGTCTTGGAGTTATGGTAGGTTCGCAACAACCGAGTGCGCAACTCCTCAGGCACAAAACATCTGCCGTTGGGTCTCCCAGGGGGAGCACCAGATTGAGCCGCCAAAATCTGCTCACCCAGGGGAGAGGTCAGGCTGGTGCGAATGGCGGCCAGGATCTGATTCGGAGGTATGACCGAAGTCGGAATCGACTCCTCCCTGGACAGCTCGGAGTACTGCCGTGATAGGGCATCCGCCCTGATGTTCTTGGAACCGGGTAGGTAGGAGACCACGTAATTAAAACGTGACAAGAACAGAGCCCATCTGGCCTGACGTGGTGTCAATCTCTTGGCCTCAGAAAGGTAGGTCAGATTCTTATGGTCCGTCAGGATGAGAACCGGAACCACCGAACCCTCGAGCAAGTGCCTCCATTCTTTAAGGGCCTGCACGATGGCCAATAACTCCCTGTCACCAATCTGATAGTTGCACTCCGCGGAAGACAGTTTCCGGGAGTAAAACCCACAAGGAAGCAGAGGACCCTCTGGTGTTCTACGCTGAGACAGAAGGGCGCCTACTCCCGTCTCAGACGCGTCCACCTCGAGGACAAAGGGCAACCCAGGGTTGGGATGCGACAGAATCGGAGCCGACACAAAAGCGGACTTTAGGGCCTCAAAAGCTCGGATGGCCTCGAGCGGCCAGACCTGGGAATTACTGCCCTTCCTGGTCAGATCCGTGAGAGGCTTGGCCAGCATGGAAAAGTCCCTGATGAACTTCCAATAATAATTGGCGAAGCCCAAAAAGCGCTGCAGGGAACGAAGACCACTGGGCTGGGGCCACTGTAAGACAGCCGAAACCTTCTCAGGATCCATGGAGAACCCCTCAGCGGAAATGATGTAACCTAAGAAGGTTACCTGGGATCGGTGAAATTCGCATTTCTCAAGCTTACCGAACAGCTTGTTCTCTCGTAACCGTTGCAACACTCGTCTGACATCCAGAATGTGGGCCTCCATGGATTCAGAATATACCAAGATGTCATCCAAATAGACCACCACACACTGCTGCAACAGGTCACGGAAAACATCGTTGATGAATTCCTGAAAGACTGCGGGCGCATTGCACAACCCAAAGGGCATAACCAAGGATTCATAATGTCCGGTCCTGGTGTTAAACGCGGTCTTCCACTCATCGCCCGCCTTGATCCTTACCAGGTTATATGCCGCCCTCAGGTCGAGTTTGGTAAAGACCGTGGCCCCTTTAAGGCGATCGAACAGCTCGGAAATCAAGGGTATCGGGTAAGCGTTCTTGATCGTGATGCGATTGAGACCCCTGTAATCGATGCAAGGCCTCAACTCACCGCCCTTCTTTTTCACAAAGAAAAATCCAGCCCCTGCCGGGGACGAGGATTTGCGAATGTGTCCGCGTGAAAGCGCCTCCCTCACGTTCTCCTCCATGGCCTCATTCTCCGCTACCGACAGTGGATAGACTTTGCCACGAGGAGGAACGGCACCAGGTTGTAACTCTATGGCACAATCGTATGGGCGGTGCGGAGGTAGGGCAACCGCGCGCACCTTATCGAATACATACCGGTACTCCTCGTATTCAGGAGGCAACAGAGAGTCCGAGGAAATACACAGCAACTTGACAGACCCATGGATGCAACTAGCCCCACACTGCGGTGACCACGAGAGGATCTCGGCCGATCTCCAATCGAAAGTCGGATTATGCTTCTGGAGCCAGGGGTACCCCAAGACCACCGAGTAGTGTGGAGACGAAATAACCTGGAGACAGACCGCGACTCTCTGTGAACGGCACCAATGGCTATCCCCACTGGAAGGGTCTCATGAGTCACGTGTGACGACAGAAGGGGTCTGCCGTCTATCGCCTCAAGAGCCAGTGGGGAACCTCGAGCCTGCAGAGGAATGGAATTGGCGGCAGCGAACACACTATCAATGAACAAACCACCAGCACCAGAGTCCACCAACGCCTGGGTCGTCACCGAGCCCCCGACCCAGGAGAGGACAACAGTGATCAGTGGTTTGTCAACACGGGAAACCGGGGACGAGGAGACTCCACCCAAGATCTGCCCCCGACAGGATCTCAGGTACGAGCGTTTCCCGGACGGTTCGGACATGCCAACCGAAAATGCCCACCGAGACCACAGTACATGCATCGACCCTCGCGTCTCCGGAGTACCCTCTCCCCCTCGGACAGGCGAGCAAACCCCAGCTGCATGGGTTCACCCCCAGACAAGTCATCCCCAGGAGGCGTGGGAGGAGAGGGAGGCACGGGTGGGACAGCAAACGTAGGCGCCAATCTGTTAGAAGACCTCCGCAGGCTCTCCTTAAAGGAAGGTCTCTCCCTGAGTCTGGTGTCAATCAAAATCAGGAAAGAAATAAGAGACTCGAGCTCCACTGGTAGGTCCTTAGCTGCAACCTCATCCTTCAAGGCATCCGAGAGACCATGAGAGAAAGCAGCGACCAGAGCCTTATTATTCCAGCCCACCTCTGCTGCCAGGGTACGAAACTCAATGGCGTATTCAGCTACGGATCGTGAACCCTGTCTGATGGACATAAGGAGCTTCGCAGCAGAGGCAGCACGAGCCGGCACATCGAATACCTTCCGAAGAGAAGCAACAAAACCGGAAAACTCGGCAACCATCGGATTGTTGTTCTCCCATAAAGGGCTGGCCCAGGCCAAGGCCTTGTCCGAGAGCAGCGAGATCAAGAAGCCCACCTTTGATCTCTCAGTAGGAAAGGCATGTGGCAGCAACTCAAAATAAATGCCCACCTGGTTAAGGAAACCTCGGCACTGAGTTGGCTCTCCCCCAAAGCGCTGTGGAAGAGGGGCAGAACCGGTCATACCCCGAAACACCGCAGGCGCAACAACAGGTGTCGGGGTAGACTCTGGCGCAACAACCGGAGCGGCAGTAGGAGCGACAACCGACCCATCGGCAACGGGAGCGAAATGAGCCGTGCGTTCAAGCAGGGTTTGCAACGCCACAGCGAACCGACCCAACAGGTGATCCTGCTGATCAAGTCTGGCAACCAGCATGGGTAGCGAGGATGGCCCTGTACCGTCAGAACTCATGGCTTGGTCCTAATGTCACGGAACCATGAACCAGACGTACAACAAGAGATAAGGGAAAATAAGAAGGCTTTATTGAAAATAAAGCTGTAAAGCAAAAGTCCAAACGAATGGTGAAACCGAAGCAGAGTCTTTGAGAGGCCAGAGATCAGGAACCAGAGGGGTAGTCAGACGAAGCCAGGATCAGGAACCAGCAGGGTAGTCAGACGAAGCCAGGATCAGGAACCAGCAGGGTAGTCAGACGAAGCCAGGATCAGGAACCAGAAGCAGCAGCAGTCTTAGAAGCATGTGAACACAGGAGGACCAAGCAAGGAACTGAAGCCACAGACCTCCTATATATATGAGCTAGGCATCCAGCTCCTCCCAGTGGGAAGGAGGAGCCGCAGGGTGGAAGGCTACAAGAAACCCAGAAACCAAGATGGCCGCCAGCACATGTCAAACGAAGGAGAACAGCAAGAAGGTAAGACCATGACAGATATGCAGATCTTCTGTGTTATGTCCCCAACTAGCTCTCTTACACTTGTCTCCTCCAACGGTGCCACTTTATTTAAAAAGCTATTATTAGCAGCTCGCCTCTTGTTACCTCGACACTGGTTATCGTCAGATCTTCCCGCAATTGACCATTGGATCAAAAGGATTGATTCTTTATATACAGGGTGGGCCATTTATATGGATACACCTTAATAAAATGGGAATGGTTGGTGATATTAACTTCCTGTAACAATGGAAAAATGGGCGAGCACTCATACACTTGGCAACCAAATTGACATATGCAGAAAATATTTATTATTAAATCCCCATAAAATTCAAGTAATAAAAATAATAAAAACAGTGTATTATAGCAATGACATACAAAAACTACAATCACATAAACTATAGTAGATATAATAGTATGGTCGATATTGTATTGAATGCTAAAATATATGATAATAAAATGTTCAATACTAGTCTATAGTCGATAAATTCACTGATATAAATCACACACCAAAAACTTCAAGTGTTGTCCAGGTCTTATATATGCTGTTATTGTGAAGGGGGAGGTAATTCCTCTGTGAATCTATCTCAGATTGGGAAAATGAGTGTCACTTTAAATATTGTAGGTGTATTTCCCCTGGGAACGTAATGTATTCATAAAATGTCCACAGGAATCCTGATAATGTTGGAATAAAAGCAACAGGGAGACAGCAGATACCAGACGGTAAGCCAAATACCGATTTAAAGTTTACCTCGACTTTAAAAGGAAATACCATAAGAGACTTTTTATTCCAACATTATCAGGATTCCTATATGGGCCTATATGGTCCCATCAGAATTGGCTTGTGATTTGGTAGCCAAAAGCAGGAGTGGGTACAAAACACAGAAGACTTGCAAATATTCTGTTCACATGTCAGCTCTGTTTTGGATCCACTCATGTTTTTTTTGGCATTATCAATACTGATGGATTACTGACCAAATGCTGACCGAGTGAAGGAGGATGCTCCACAGACAGGATCAGTTTTTTGTGTGTTATTGGTCTGACGGATTAGAGGAAGGGCAAAATAATCAGTGACGTCAACACTAACTTACTGCTGACACCCTCTCCACTCTTTCGGGGGCTCTACTTGTATAAGAGTTTAATAGAACAGGTTCTGTAGACATCTATGTGGAATCAGCTGACTACGATGTAAAAGGAGTGCGCTTCTTCTTGGCGCTAACATCATTCTACCAGAGCAGACTCCCTATACATGTTACTGCAAGGCACAGTGTTCTACATCCCTATAAAGGCTCTCTGCAGCCAGGAAATAGCCGTTTTTTTTAACATAATTCACCGCAAATAAATCTGGATCAAATCAAATTTTTCCCAAAAAATTTGGAAAACCGGCAAATCAAATTTTTGAAAAATTCGCCCATCTCTAAGAACAACCAATCAGAGATCTGCAATGCCTTTATGAACAATTATCTGTTTAGCAATTGTCTTTCCACAGTCAGACTTTGCTCAGGCTTCTGTGGTTAGCAGAATCTTTAGAACTCCCGGGGCTACACCCTTTTACCCTATTACAGGGATATGGTCTCTAATGCTAGGAGTTCTCTGGTTTTGCTGACAGCGTAGCTGCTCATTGGTATTGCAAACAGATAAAAGAGGAATCAAACAAGTCAGGGGTTGATACCAGATAATCAAATAAGAATGTCAGAGCCAGAGTTAATCCAAACAAAAAGTCAGGGTCAGAGATGGGTCTAATAACCAGGAAGCACTGCAAGTGTCAGAACAGCAGTGAAATGGGAATTTAGAAAATCCATATCAGAACAAAAGAAGTTAATCCAGAACAGCAAAGGACTAGCGAAACAATAAAGGTCTGCGACTTAAAAGCTGTTGGATTATTTTAATCTAATTTCCATGTATTTTGGTGTGCTGAAAATAAAATATTGAAAAAACTCCTAGACATCATGATTTGCCACAAAATGCAAAATGGTCTTCAAATTTATAATTTATTTTTTATTTTTTATTTTTATTTTTTATATTATGGATTTTTAACCAAATTTAAAGTCAACATTACTATTAATTAATTCATTCACATAAGTGCATTTAAGATATAAAATACCCCAAAAAAGGGGTTTTCCGAGTTATGTAAAAAAAATAAAAATATAAATATAGCACTGTAAATCTGATGGTCATCAATATATACACTGCTCAAAAAAATAAAGGGAACACAAAAATAACACATCCTAGATCTGAGTTAATTAAATATTCTTCTGAAATACTTTATTCTTTACATAGTTAAATGTGCTGACAACAAAATCACACAAACATTAAAAAAATAGAAATCAAATTTTTCAACCCATGGAGGTCTGGATTTGGAGTCACACTCAAAATTAAAGTGGAAAAAAACACTACAGGCTGATCCAACTTTGATGTAATGTCCTTAAAACAAGTCAAAATGAGGCTCAGTAGTGTGTGTGGCCTCCACGTGCCTGTATGACCTCCCTACAACGCCTGTGCATGATCCTGATGAGGTAGCGGACGGTCTACTGAGGGATCTCCTCCCAGACCTGGACTAAAGCATCTGCCAACTCCTGGACAGTCTGTGGTGCAATAGAGCGAGACGTTGGTGGATAGAGCGAGACATGATGTCCCAGATGTGCTCAATTGGATTCAGGTCTGGGGAACGGGCGGGCCATTCCATAGCATCAATGCCTTTGTCTTGCGGGAACTGCTGACACACTCCAGCCACAAGAGGTCTAGCATTGTCTTGCATTAGGAGGAACCCAGGGCCAACCGCACCAGCATATGGTCTCACAAGGGGTCTGAGGATCTCATCTCGGTACCTAATGGCAGTCAGGCTACCTCTGGCGAGCACATAGAGGGCTGTGCGGCCCTCCAAAGAAATGCCACCCCACACCATTACTGACCCAATGCCAAACCGGTCATGCAGGAGGATGTTGCAGGCAGCAGAACGTTCTCCACGGCGTCTCCAGACTCTCACGTCTGTCACATGTGCTCAGTGTGAATCTGCTTTCATCTGTGAAGAGCACAGGGCGCCAGTGGCGAATTTGCCAATATTGGTGTTCTCTGGCAAATGCCAAACGTCCTGCATGGTGTTGGGCTGTAAGTGCAACCCCCACCTGTGGATGTCGGGCCCTCATATCACCCTCATGGAGTCTGTTTCTGACCGTTTGAGCAGACACATGCACATTTGTGGCTTGCTGGAGGTCATTTTGCAGGGCTCTGGCAGTGCTCCTCCTGTTCCTCCTTGCACAAAGGCGGAGGTAGCGGTCCTGCTGCTGGGTTGTTGCCCTCCTACGGCCTCCTCAACGTCTCCTGATGTACTGGCCTGTCTCATGGTAGCGCCTCCATGCTCTGGACACTACGCTGACAGACACAGCAAACCTTCTTGCCACAGCTCGCATTGATGTGCCATCCTGGATAAGCTGCACTACCTGAGCCACTTGTGTGGGTTGTAGACTCCGTCTCATGCTACCACTAGAATGAAAGCACCGCCAGCATTCAAAAGTGACCAAAACATCAGCCAGGAAGCATAGGAACTGAGAAGTGTCTGTGGTCACCACCTGCAGAACCACTCCTTTATTGGGGTGTCTTGCTAATTGCCTATAATTTCCACCTGTTGTCTAACCCATTTGCACAACAGCATGTGAAATTGATTGTCACTCAGTGTTGCTTCCTAAGTGGACAGTTTGATTTCACAGAAGTGTGATTGACTTGGAGTTACATTGTGTTATTTAAGTGTTCCCTTTATTTTTTTAAACAGTGTATATAAGCTAAGCAAGTTTTAGGGGGAAAACAATTCTATTTCCCCATTTCCCTAGTTCTCTTCTTGGCCCTTTGCAGGTAAATAATCTCTGCCCCAACCCCCTGCAAAGGGGGTGAATACAAGTGCTGCTCTGAGTGACATGTCTGACTACTGGGATACTCAGCAGCATGCTGTATGTGTAAGCCTCAGCCCTGAGTCTGTGCTTCTAATGGTAGAAGGGATTCATATTTCCTGAAGAATCCAGTGGGAGGGAGACACAGGGCAGATAGCAGCAGCTCTGGTCGTGGCCAGCACTGTGACGTCTCGTGTACAGACAGAGAGCTGCTCTCTCCTGTAGTCTACACTCGCCAGACAGTTTCTGTTTCATCTGTGGTAAATATACAGTGTTGAAGCAACAGCAGAATATTACAGACTTTGTGAAAAAAAGTATACTTTGCATACTGTGGACTAAAAATTGGAGATCAAGATAAAGTTTATGTGCCTTTTAAAAAAATGTCCCATCCCCCATGGCACAGATATACCAGTACCCAAGCCCCCTGCTACCTTGGAAGAGATACCTAGCTCAAATAAGGCCAAAGTCATACCTGAACTAGATGAATTAGGTTCTGACTTTGAAGAGGATACAAGACCAAAATTGTTTTCTCAGGAGGAGATGAATGATTTGGTAAGAGACTTGAATCTTCCCAAAGATGTCGCTGAGTTACTCGGATCAAGGCTGAAAAGCAGGAATTTATTGTTGCCAGGAGTGTCATCTTCATGGTTCAGACATCGTCAAAAGGAGTTTGTTCCTTACTTCGCCCAGAAAGACAAGTTGGTTTATTCCATTGATGTCGAATGTCTGATGGGTTAATTTAAAATCCAATATGATTCAGAGCAATTACGTATTTTTATAGATTCTTCAAAAATAAGTCTCAAAGCCGTTTTACTCCACAATGGTGGTTTTTACGCTTCCATACCTGTGGGTCATTCAGTACACTTTCAGGAAACCTACGAGAACTTGGAATTGGTTCTTTTTAAACTTAAATATGAAGACCATAGTTGGCAAGTGTGTGGGGACCTGAAGGTCTTGTGCATGCTGCTCGGGCAACAAGCTGGGTATACCAAATACCCTTGTTCTCTGTGTCTATGGGACAGTTGAGACCGAAAAAATCACTGGACCAAGAAGAGTTGGCAGCCGAGGGTGCTAACAGTCGGTGAAAAAAAATGTCCTCCGAGAAACTTTGGTACCTTCCCATAAAGTTCTTCTACCACCTCTCCACATAAAGTTGGGATTGATGAAGCAATTCATAAAATCACTTCCAAAAGATGGAGAATGCTTCAAATACTTGGTCACCAAGTATCCAGGCCTGTCAGAGGCAAAATTGAAGGAAGGAGGGGGGGGGGGGGGGGGAGATTGCGCCGTTCAGAGATGGCTGCATACTTCTGAGCTCCGCTACACAAGCCGTCATTAGCACCTGCTAACTGAAGCTACCAGCCTGAATATGGTGAAAATTGGGAACCCTAAGACGGGGGAAATGGACAAATTCATTAAAAAAGAGGCCTCCTCTTTTGTGGCACGAGACTCCAAGATGGCGCCGGCACAGCCATACAGAGCCAGCGCGCCGGAGAGATCGGAAGAAGACAGCGATGCTGAAGAGCCGCAAAGTAAAGGGGCCCTCCCCATAACCAGGCACTATTTAAAACAAACCTTATGCAAGGCCATGGAGCCGATCCTAAGCGAAATCGCGGCTATGCGCCAGGAAATGAGGCAAGTGGGAGATAGGGTGGAGGCACTTGAGACTCACCAGTCTATGATTTTAGAGCGTCAGAAAGCTACCACCATCTCGCTTCAAAAGTGCAGCACATACCTCAACGAGCTGCATAATGCCCTGGAAGACCAGGAAAACAGGGGGCGCCAAAATAACTTACGCCTAAGGGGGATCCCAGAAACAGTCACCCCTGGAGACATACCGGCAGCGGTGAAAAATCTCTGTGCCTCACTTTTG
This sequence comes from Bufo bufo, assembly GCF_905171765.1. Taxonomy (NCBI): domain Eukaryota; kingdom Metazoa; phylum Chordata; class Amphibia; order Anura; family Bufonidae; genus Bufo; species Bufo bufo. The sequence goes on along the minus strand of NC_053395.1, from coordinate 121,466,783 downwards.
GGCCCGGATTTTGCTCTCGGCATAACTATTGAGTTAGGGGCACAGAGCACTGCGCCCCAAACCCAAGCCAGAGGACCCTACTAGGGACGTGATCTGCAAATTCCTCAATTTTCAAGTTAAAGTGGCAGTCCAAGAGGCTGCTAGGAATCATCCGGAAATTTTATTTGAAGGTGCGCAGGTATCCATATACCAATATCTAGCCCCTTCCACACTTAGAAAACGCAGAACCCTGAAACACCTGAGAGAATGGCTACGCTCCAATAGAATTCAGTATAAATGGAACTTTCCGTTTGGTCTCTCCTTTTCCCAGGCTGGGTGTCGATTCAACATCTCGACCCACTCTGATCTGGATGAAATGTATGAAGTTCTACAAATTCCACCTCTGAAGATTGAAAACTGGGACTTCTTTCAGGGGATGTCAGCTAACTCCAAAGAGACTTGCTCAAGAACCATAAGTCCTTTTCAAGTTAGTTCTACCTTACTTCGGTTCGCCACCTGAGAACTTTTCCTAAGATGACGTCGCCCACACCGGGACCAGACGACATATAGTCTCCTAGTCACACAAATGTTTTCCTCTATTGTATTATGATTACTTTACCATACTAGCTGTGCTACAATGTGCTTGACGGCACACAATCAGGTCTTCTGAGCTCATCCCCCTCATGATTGGTGTAGGGGTGACCCTACGTTTGAATTGTTATTATTTGGTTCTAGCTTTTGTTCTTATGTTTTCCCCTTTTCCCCTGTTTGATTTAAGGTACATGGCACTTCTACCTCATCTCTGTAGAGGACGGCACTTTAAATTTTGGACCTAGGTCTTGCCACCGGATCAGATGAGTACCACCCAACCTGTGAGTGCTTTCTTCTGGGGGACCAACACACTGCTGCGTTTTGTATTCAACCTAACCCATGACCATGGTTGATCTTCATATCGCCACTTACAATGTAAAGGGTTTTAACTCCCCATATAAAAGAAGCCACATTTTTGCTCCAGGAGACGCATTTCAGGTTTAACCATTACCCCAACCAGGAATTCTCACATTATCCTTTGTGGTTCCACTGTGGGGGGAGCTCATCGGCATCCAGGGGGGGGGGGGGGGGGGAGTATAGGTTTTAAGAGAAAAGTTCCCTTTAAATATATCAATCATACCCAAGATCCAGAAGGGAGATTTCTTTTGGTCAAGGGGAATATAGGTCCTCAAATATACACCTTCATAAATCTATATGCTCCAAACAAGCCTCTTGGCTGTCCAACATCTCCCAGACTATTGCGTCCTTCAAATAAGGTATTGTGATAGTAGGAGAAGACTTTAATGTTGCACTTAATCCTCAAATAGACTCATCCTCCCGCAAATCGGGCCACTCATTACGCTCTCTAAGACTGATAAGAGACACATTCTGGAGCCTGCCCTTGGTGGACGCCTGGCGTACACTATACCCAAATGATGTAGACTATACCTTCTTCTCCCATGTCCATAACACTTACCATACCATTGACTATATATTTGTTTCCAAGGAGCACCTCCAGCATTGTCCTGAAGCCAAGATTGGCTCTATCCATATTTCCGACCATGTACCTGTATTCCTCTCGATCCTATCGCCCTCACGCAACCCCACATGCTTTAATTGGCGCATTAACGAATCTATTTTAGGAGATCCCAATACCATCAACAAAGTCTCCTCCTTATTAGATGAATACTTTAAGTTAAACAACCACCCTCCTCTTTCTCCCCAGACCCTATGGGATGCTCATAAACCTTTTATAAGGGGACAATTTATCAGTATAGGATCTCACCTAAAAAAACTTAGAGAAAGAAATATTGAAACCCTCCTTTCTAAAATAAAAAATCTTGAAACTACGCACAAACGCTCTCTGGCCGATTCACAACTTCAAGACCTTTCTAATCTAAGAGCGGAATTAAAAGTTTTACTTCAAGCTAAATCTGCCAAATATTACCTCAACTCACAGCATAAATTCTTTGCTCACGGTGACAAAACCACTGAGTTCCTGATGAGTAGAATCAGTGCCAGAAGAGCAGATAACTACATACATCAAATATCTTCACCTAATGGAGACCCCCTTTTCTCTACTAATCAAATAGCCAATCAATTCAAAGACTTTTACGAGGAACTATATAATCTTCCCCCTCCCTCATCCCCTGACTCTCATCTTTCCCTTAATCTCCTCTTTCCTTGAGGCGACCACTCTTCCTTCACTCACCGAACCTCAAAAAAGCTCATTAGCAGCCCCCTTTGCTTTTGCGGAATTATATACGGCCCTTTCCCAGATGCCTCTAGGCAAAAGCCCTGGTCCTGATGGCCTCCCAGCATCCTATTACAAAACATTCAAGAAACAACTTCTACCTCATCTTCCTACTGTCTGCAACCTATCACTCCAAGGCAGTCCACTTTCAAGATACATGACAACAGCACACATAGCATTGATACCCAAAGAGGGAAAGGATTCTAAACTATGCTAGAACTCCCTACCTCTCTTACTACATGGAGACCAGGTGGGCTTTGTTCGCAATAGAGAGGGCAGAGATAACACGACTAGAGTAATCAATGTGTTATGCCATGCCAAGCACACTTCCTCTCCACTTCTACTTCTTAGCACTGATGCTGAGAAAGCATTCAACAGAATTAATTGGAACTACCTGAAACAAGTATTAGTGGGCTTTGGTCTACCTGGTCCCTATGTTCAAGCAGTCTTTGCGATGTATGCACAGGCTACAGCTTTAGTCATAGTCAATGGCGGTCTGTCTTTGCCCTTCCGCATACACAACGGTACCCGCCAAGGTTGCCCCCTATCCCCCCTCCTTTTTATTTTAGCAATGGAACCCCTTCTAGCTACCCTACGCTTCAGCCTGGGAGGCAAGGAACATAAAATAGCGGCATTTGCCGACGACGTGATGATATTGACTACCAACCCAAAAGTCTCTCTACATAGCATACAAAAACATCTACCCCAGTATAGTATCATCTCTAACTTCAAGATTAATGCTAGTAAATCCCTGATTCTTAGTACTGGGATATCCACCCAAACAAAATGCCTACTGATGAAAGATTCTCCTTTCAACTGGTCTTCCCCGACCATTACATATCTAGGAGTAAAAATCAGTCCCCATATCCCAGACCTCTTTTCTCTCAACTATACCCCTCTTAAGACATCATTATTCAAAGCCATCGATAAACTACAAACTTCTGCCCCCACGCTCGCCTGGTTTGGACGCAAAAATCTTCTTACCTCCCTAATCCTCCCTCGCCTCACATACCTTCAACAGGTTTTACCAATTCCTATACCTAAATCCTATTACACCTCTCTAAAACAAAAATTTCGAACCTTCATCTGGAATGGTAAGAAAGCACGACTCTCTTATAAGCTTCTATCCCATCCGCGCCAGTTAGGAGGTATTGGACTTCCTGACCCGGAACTGTATGGAAAAGCTATACTGCTGGCTAGGGTAGTGGACTGGCTATGGAACTCAAGCCATAAAGCCTTGGGTAGATCTGGAACAAGGCATACTAGGCCTGCCGTTCCGAACCATCCTTTTGGGTCACCAAGCCCTTCCTCATATCCCATTGCCTTCTTATCCATTCATAAAAGCTATATTGGACACATGGAGGTGGTTGAGTACCTCCCACTGCTCAGTACCCTTCCCCTCCCCATTACTGACAGTTAGATATTTTAGGCATATCATCCGCAACTATGCTTGAATCCTCTTCCAAAGGGGTTAGATCATCCACCGTACCTATTAACCACCTCCTTGAATCACCAGGAACGCTGATCAACGCAGATGCCCTGCAAACATTACTCAACCCCCACCCCTGTGACCTTACCTTAATACCGCACATCAAATCCTTCATTATTGGTAATAACACTAATGGGGAACTTCTTCGCCCCCTGGGGTGGTTAGAAGCCCTAATTACAAATCCTAAACCCCCCAAAAAATTAATCTCACAACAATATAGCAGATTACGCTCCCCCCCCCCCTCACCACCAAACCGGCTTTCATACGTAATTGGGAAAGAGAAACTGGAATAGACAAACCTACTCCTGTACTCCCAGAAATATTCAGCCTTCCACATAAAGCTTCACGTTGTGTTTGTATCCAGGAAAATGGATATAAAATCCTAACCCAATGGTATATCACTCCTGCTAGATCCTCACACTTCGTTGGTGCTTCTTCGGACAAATGCTGGAGGTGCTCAAGGGAAATTGGAACCTTCCTCCATGTCTGGTGGAACTGTCCGTCGATAAACAAATGGTGGTCAGATATCTTTCAAATTAGCAACCAGATTTGTTTGACCTCAGTGAAGATGTCTCCATATGGAGCCTTATTATCTTACCTTAATGAGGAAAATCACCCCCCTCCTACTTACCTTTTTAAACAACTACTAATTGCAGCACGCCTCTTGGTTCCCAAGTGCTAGCTCCAGACCTCTTTACCATCCATAGTCATACTTCTAACTCTAGATCTTTAACGGTCTCATTAATAGTAGTCCTATTACATACTCTCTCTACCCACGGATGCTAGGCTAGACCCACCCTGGCTCCATTCCAGATGCCTGTTTTCATAAACCCCCTCTATACTTTATCCTTGCTCCAACATAATCAGACATATGTAAGCTTTCTAGAAACATGTTTAAAGAGATAACTCAAATACAAGCTTTAATGAGTGTTCTAATCTTCATTCTGCTTTTAATTTGAACCTGTAGAACCGTGTCATTTTATATTTGCCACCCTTTACATACATGATGAATCCTGTTTTTCGCTGGTATTATGTACCTTGTACCATGTTACACTTTATTCTGTAACTCATTGCTATGTTTCATTGAATATGAAAATAAAAACTATAAACAAAAAAATAAATAAATAAATAAAAATTTAAGGAAGGAGTGTTCGTCGGACCAGACATTAGAAGGCTTATAGTTGATCAAGAGTTTGTCAATACCATGACGGATCCTCAAAAAGAAGGGTGGATTGCATTTAAAGAAGTCGTACAGAAATTTTTAGGCAATAACAAAAGATCCTCACTACAAAAAGATCGTCGGACGAATGGTGAAAACATTTCAAGCTTTAGGTTGCCTGATGAGTTTGAAAGTGCATTTCCTCCAGTCCCTCCAGGAGTAGGAGAGGTAAGTTATATTTTATTTTATATGCGCTGATGGCTGACATGGGGGGGCATGATGGCCGACAATGGGGGGCATGATGGCCGACAATGGGGGGCATGATGGCCAACAATGGGGGGCTGATCTGAGGCATTGGGGATCTGATCTGAGGTCTGATTAACATTGGGGGTCTGACTGCTGGTCTGACCTGAGGTGTAATGTAAAATATTTTTTTCTTATTATCCTCCTCTAAAACCTAGGTGCGTCTTATGGGCCAGTGCATCTTATAGGGCGAAAAATAAGGTATTTCATGTGTTTTCACCAATATGTAATATGCTACTCTCTGAATTGTACAACACACATCACAAACTTGCATTCTTCTATATTTCACAAAGCAAAACAAAGAACTCACACATATTTCGGACTAGTATTTCACATGTTTTCACTTAGAGATGTAAAACATTACCTTCTGTATTGTAAATCACACATTGTACACTTGTATTGATATTTTGCACAAAATAAAATAAAAATATAATCTGTTTGAAGATGGCCTGAAATAGATTAGGTATACTGCTTTAAAAAAAAAAAATCAACTGTCTGGAGAGGCTGTATCCCAGATTTCTGACTATTATTTCAGGTCTTTTCACTGAGATTTAAAATGCCGTCTATTCTCTGGATGGTAAAACCCTTGCTTTACAGTTATATTTAGTTTATTCACCCCACATCAACACTTGAGAAAAAAAAAAAAAGCTGTATTTCTGTTCAAAAATAAATAAAATGATTTCAGGTATCTGGTTTTGAGTTTCTGCAGTAGCTGCAACTATGCTAGGAGGCACACCCAGCCTCAGCTCCTCACTTCTCACTCACTGGCTTAAAGCTTTCCCTGCCTTTCGCTTTATTGAACAATTCTTTTTTCTAGCCTCTCTTCACTATCCCTGACACTAGAATAGAAACTTGATTGTGACTGTACACCAGGGGCATTGCTAGGGTCTGAAAACATCCGGGGCACAAGCCCACCGTTTTAAAATTGCACATTAAAGCATGCTTAAAGGGGTGTTCTGGTTTACGCAAATGAAGTGCAGACTGCAGTCATTATATAATACAACATTCGGTAACTTTCCAATATCTGTTACGTTTCATTTCCTCACCACTGCAGAAATCTTTTCTTGGGCCCTTTAATATTGATGGGAGTGGACCCTGGGCGACCCCACAGATCATCACTCCACCCCCTTGTATTTGTTCCGCTGATCTGCTACTTGCGGGCGGCGCGGGCATGAGTTCAGTCACTTTGGTGCGCAATCCCGTCCTGGATCACGCGCCACGGGACAGGATTACGCACCGAAGTGACTAAACTCATGCCTGCGCAGTCCGCAAGTAGCGGATCAGCGGAACCAGTACAAGGTGGGTTGATCTGTGGTGGGTTGCCCAGGTCCAATCAATATTAAAGGGCCCTGAAATAGCCGGAAAAAAAAAGTGCTACCACGCCAGCATAACCTTCGGGGCACTGGACAAAACATCCGGGGCTTAAGCCCCAAATGTTTTGACCCAATGACGCCCCTGCTGTACACTGTCCCTAAGATTGTTTTCTGTCAGACACTGCATAGACACATCCATCCTCATTCACAGCTCTGATATGTACATCAATGAGGTTTAGCATACTATGGGCCAGATTTATCATTAGCTCAAGTCAGAATAATGGAGTGAAAAAGTCACAAAATTTTGCGCAATCGCTTAAACTGCACAATAATTTGCGACTTTTATTGGCTCTGCACTATGCTTGCCAGTTTTCTGAAAGTGGGCGCAATTTCTTCTATAAATGAATCTCTAGACAGATTTACTATTGCGACTATTTAAAAAGTCGCAAAAAGTCACAAAAGATGCGCAATTTCACTCCAGTGAGGCCCATGCTTATCTTATGCGACTTTAATAGAACATGCAACTTTTTCGTAAAGACGTGCGACTTTTATAAAGCTGCTTACTGACGGATAAACTGCTACCGTCAAACCACATTTATTACAGTCTTAAAAGGGCAGATCATAAATCTGACTTGGCTAAAACTGACTTTAGACATATGTGAAAGTGGAGTGAGCTGTCAGAGTAATGATAAATCTGGCCCTATGTGTTTACATTTCTTGATACACGATGTGGGCGAGCAGCGGGATCCTCATGAGGATCACAGGTAATTGTCAGGTTACACCTGCACTTGCTGGTCTGCACCTGTACCATGTAGTATGTATAGGTGTGCCTAGAAATTACAGTTGCATCCTGGCAATTAGCAGTGATCTGCATGCAGATCCTGCTGTCTGACCGGACCTTGTATGGGCAGCATAAGCGATCCCACTTAAAAATGCGGATGCACAGCATTAATAATTCTCAGTATAATTTAACAAATATATTGCAAATATGTTCGATTTTGCTTTGTTTTTCATGTTCCCACATGGCAACTGTATTTGACATTAAATCCTCTTAAGGTGTACCAATAGCAGATTTAAAAATACAATTTTTTGTGATTGACCTGGAAAACCCGGTCTCCCAGGCCGACTGCAGCTCACCTGATCCAAACGGACAGTCATTGTAATTTATGATACAGCCAGACTATCTGATCACGGGGCTGTTGCTGTGTACTGACATGATGTGAGTAAGGTTACTTTCACACTTGCGTTCGGGGTTCCGCTTGTGAGTTCCGTTTGAAGGCTCTCACAAGCGGCCCCGAACGGATCCGTCCAGCCCTAATGCATTCTGAGTGGATGCGGATCCGCTCAGAATGCATCAGTCTGGCACCGTTTGTCCTCCGCTCCGCTCAGCAGGCGGACACCCGAACGCAGCTTGCAGCGTTCGGGTGTCCGCCTGGCCGTGCGGAGGCAAACGGATCCGTCCAGACTTACAATGTAAGTCAATGGGGATGGATCAGTTTGAAGTTGACACAGTATGGCTCAACTTTCAAACGGATCTGTCCCCCATTGACTTTCAATGTAAAGTCAAAACGGATCCGTTTGCATTATCATGAACAAAAAAAAAAATTATAATATTTTTTTTTGTTTTTTTGTTCATGGTAATGCAAACGGATCCGTTCTGAACGGATCTAAGCGCTTGCATTATAGGTGCGGATCCGTCTGTGCAGATACCAGACGGATCCGCACCTAAACGCAGGTGTGAAAGTAGCCTAAACAATGCTGAATGCTAAACTTCTTTGTATTGTGCACATACAATTAACATAAAAAACAGCAAACAATGCTGAATGCCAAACTTCTTCTTTGTATTATGCACATAACAATAAACATAACAAGGACTTGACCCAGAGTAAATGAGAGATGTATTATATTATCTCTTCAAAATACTTAGCTCTGTTCTATCTAGACATTTGTATTTTTGAAACTCTACTTAACCACTTAAGGACCACAGGTTTATACCCCCCTAAAGACCAGGCCCTTTTTTACAAATCGGCACTCCACAACTTTAGCGGTTTATTGCTCGGTCATGCAACTTACCACCCAAATGAATTTTACCTCCTTTTCTTCTCACTAATAGAGCTTTCATTTGGTGGTATTTCATTGCTGCTGACATTTTTACTTTTTTTGTTATTAATCGAAATTTAACAAAATTTTTGCAAAAAAATGACATTTTTCACTTTCAGTTGCAAAATTTTGCAAAAAAAAACGACATCCATATATAAATTTTTCTCGAAATTTATTGTTCTATATGTCTTTGATAAAAAAAAATGTTTGGGTAAAAAAAAAATGGTTTGGGTAAAAGTTATAGCGTTTACAAACTATGGTACAAAAATGTGAATTTCCGCTTTTTGAAGCAGCTCTGACTTTCTGAGCACCTGTCATGTTTCCTGAGGTTCTACAATGGCCAAACAGTACAAACACCCCACAAATCACCCCATTTCGGAAAGTAGACACCCTAAGGCATTCGCTGATGGGCATAGTGAGTTCATAGAACTTTTTATTTTTTGTCACAAGTTAGTGGAAAATGATGATTTTTTTTTTGATTTTTTTTTTCTTACAAAGTCTCTAACTAACTAGTCTAGTCCACTAACTTGTGACAAAAAATAAAAACTTCTATGAACTCACTATGCCCATCAGCGAATACCTTGGGGTGTCTTCTTTCCAAAATGGGGTCACTTGTGGGGTAGTTATACTGCCCTGGCATTCTAGGGGCCCAAATGTGTGGTAAGGAGTTTGAAATCAGAATCTGTAAAAAATGGCCGGTGAAATCCGAAAGGTGCTCTTTGGAATGTGGGCCCCTTTGCCCACCTAGGCTGCAAAAAAGTGCCACACATGTGGTATTGCCGTACTCAGTAGAAGTTGGGGAATGTGTTTTGGGGTCTCATTTTACATATACCCATGCTGGGTGAGAGAAATATCTTGGTCAAATGCCAACTTTGTATAAAAAAATGGGAAAAGTTGTCTTTTGCCAAGATATTTCTCTCAACCAGCATGGGTATATGTAAAATGACACCCCAAAACACATTCCCCAACTTCTCCTGAGTACGGAGATACCACATGTGTGACACTTTTTTGCAGCCTAGGTGGGCAAAGGGGCCCATATTCCAAAGAGCACCTTTCGGATTTCACTGGTCATTTTTTACACATTTTGATTTCAAACTTCTTACCACACATTTGGGCCCCTAGAATGCCAGGGCAGTATAACTACCCCACAAGTGACCCCATTTTGGAAAAAAGACACCCCCAGGTATTTCGTGATGGGCATAGTGAGTTCATGGAAGTTTTTATTTTTTGTCACAAGTTAGTGGAATATGAGACTTTGTAAGGGTAAAAAAAAAAAAAAGAAATCATCATTTTCCGCTAACTTGTGACTAGTGTTGAGCGAACAGTTCGAGCATAGTTCGGGTCCGTACCGAATTTTGGGGTGTTCGTGACACGGACCCGAACCCGAACTTTTTCGTAAAAGTTCGGGTTCGGGTTCGTCGTTCGGCATGTATTTTGGCGCATTTTGAAAGGCTGCAAAGCAGCCAATCAACATGCATCATACTACTTGCCCTAAGATGCCATCGCAGCCATGCCTACTATTGGCAAGGCTGTGATTGGCCAAGTGCAGCATGTGACTCAGCCTCTTTATAAGCTTGTGCGCACGTCGGGACGTGCTCACTCCCGATGTGAATAGAACAGGGATAGACGCAGCTGATGCTAGGGCGAGAATAGGCAGGGATAATTGAATAACTGGAAGCAAATTTCTCTCCTCCACCTGTGATTCATCTGAACAACTGCAGCTGAGCTGCTTTTTTGATAGGGATTGGCTATTTTTAGAGTGGCCAGAGTGATTTTTCCATCCACATGTACCTGGGCTGACCACCGGCCGCCATTTTGCGACTTGTAGTGCTGCAGCAGAAGCTGCCACAGTGTGCATTCCAAAGCTCCAAACAAGTCAGACATCTACACCTGGGATTCAGACCAATAGCGATTTAGCAGCACAGTCCAAGGCTATTTTTTTTAAAGGTTGTGCAGACCATTTTGTGGCACATGTTACTGGGCTGATAGGCGGCGGCCATCTTGGGACTAGTGCTGCAGCACAATCTCTCCCAACGTCCATTAATCACTTGTAATAGTGGTCTGTGCCATAGAAATCCTACATCAGGGACTTGGGTGTGCTTGTGTCACCCCTACTAATACCAGTCCACCTGTAATCCATACAGTGAAAAGCCATAAAGTATTCCAGTGAGGGAATTTTTTTTTTATTTAAAAAAGGCCAAGTTAGTTTATCTGGCGTTCAATATACTAGATACAGTTAGGCCTGCGTTTCATACATCTGGAATTAGCAAACTAATGTGCTGGGGTTGGGAAAACATATATGTACCCATACTAGAATCTGTCAAAGAAAGCGGTACTCACATATAACAGTCATTCCATCTGTAATCCATACAGTCAAAAGACTGAAAGTATTCCAGTGAGGGAATTTTTTTTTTATTTAAAAAAGGCCAAGTTAGTTTATCTGGCTTTCAATATACTAGATACAGTTAGGCCTGCGTTTCATACATCTGGAATTAGCAAACTAATGTGCTGGGGTTGGGAAAACATATATGTACCCATACTAGAATCTGTCAAAGAAAGCGGTACTCACATATAACAGTCATTCCATCTGTAATCCATACAGTCAAAAGACTGAAAGTATTCCAGTGAGGGAATTTTTTTTATTTAAAAAAGGCCAAGTTAGTTTATCTGGCGTTCAATATACTAGATACAGTTAGGCCTGCGTTTCATACATCTGGAATTAGCAAACTAATTTGCTGGGGTTGGAAAAACATATATGTACCCATACTAGAATCTGTCAAAGAAAGCGGTACTCACATATAACAGTCATTCCATCTGTAATCCATACAGTCAAAAGACTGAAAGTATTCCAGTGAGGGAATTTTTTTTATTTAAAAAAGGCCAAGTTAGTTTATCTGGCGTTCAATATACTAGATACAGTTAGGCCTGCGTTTCATACATCTGGAATTAGCAAACTAATTTGCTGGGGTTGGGAAAACATATATGTACTCATACTAGAATCTGTCAAAGAAAGCGGTACTCACATATAACAGTCATTCCATCTGTAATCCATACAGTCAAAAGACTGAAAGTATTCCAGTGAGGGGATTTTGCTTATAAAAAATAATATATTTCATTGTGGTGCGAGTTGAATCGCAACAATGAAGAAAAATACTATTAAGGGACGAGGACGCGGTCGTGGTGGTGTCCGTGGAGCCTCTGTTGCTGGTAGAGGACGTGGCCGTTCGGCCCCAGGCGCACACAGTAGGGAACGAACTCCCTCAACTAGCCGGCAGAATGTACCGCAATATCTCGTGGGGCACAATGCCGCTCTTAGGATGGTAAGGCCTGAGCAGGTACAGGCATTAATCGATTGGGTGGCCGACAGTGCTTCCAGCACGTTCACCACATGGTCTTCCACCCAGTCTTCTGCGGAAAGCGCACAGGTGGCACCTGAAAACCAAGCCCATCAGTCTGTCACATCACCCCCAAGCATATCAGGGAAACGGTCTGAGCCACAAGTTATGCAGCAGTCTCTTCTTCTGTTTGAAGACTCTGCTTCCAGGGTTTCCCAGGGGCGTCCACCTAGCCCTTCCCCAGTGGAGGAAGACATACCATGCACTGACGCACAACCACTTATGTCTCCAGATGAAGAGGACATGGGAATACCACCACAGCAGAGTCACCGACTCTCTGATGATGACGAAACACAGGTGCCCACTGCCGCGTCTTTTTGCAGTGTGCAGACTGAACAGGAGGAGGTCAGGGAGGGAGACTGGGTGGAAGACGATGCAGAGGACGATGAGGTCTTAGACCCCACATGGACTGAAGGTCGTGGCGATGACTTTCACAGTTCAGAGGAAGAGGTAGTGGTGAGACCGAGACAACAGCGAAGCCAAAGAGGGAGCAGGGGGCCAAAGCAGACGAGCCGCCGCCCCCAGAGTTCGCCTGCTACTGGACATCGCCAACAGGGACCCAGCCCCACAAAGGCAGCTTCAAAGAGTTCCCTGGCATGGCACTTCTTTAAACAATGTCCTACCGACAAGACCCGAGTGACTTGCACGCTCTGCCATCAGAGCCTGAGGCGAGGCATTAACGTTCTGAACCTCAGCACAACCTGCATGACCAGGCATCTACATGCAAAGCATGAACTGCAGTGGGGTACACACCTTAAAAACCAGGCACTCGCTGAGGCTCCCCCTGCTCCCTCTACCGCTGCTGCCTCGGCTTCCGCCTCGAGACGAATGTTGCCACCTGCCGAGCAGCAAACAGAGGATGTGCCACCGACACCACCACCACCGCCACCGTCAACTAGCGTCTCCACTATATCACACAGCAGCGTTCAGCTCTCAATATCTCAAACCTTAGAGAGGAAGCGCAAATTCCCCCCGAGTCACCCTCGAGCCCTTGGCCTGAACGCCAGCATTTCTAAACTGCTGGCCTTTGAAATGCTGTCATTCCGGCTGGTGGACACAGACAGCTTCAAAAAGCTGATGGCCATGGCTGTCCCGCAGTATGTGGTTCCCAGCCGCCACTACTTCTCCAAGACAGCCGTGCCTTCCCTGCACATGCAAGTGTCCGATAAAATCAAGTGTGCACTGCGCAACGCCATTTGTGGCAAGGTCCACCTAACCACAGATACGTGGACCAGTAAGCACGGCCAGGGACACTATATCTCACTAACTGCACACTGGATGAATGTAGTGGCGGCTGGGCCCCTGGCGGACAGTTCCTTGGCGCACGTCCTTCCGCCCCCTAGGATCGCAGGGCATCATTCTCTGCCTCCTGTAGCCTCCTCCTCCTACTCGGCTTCCTCCTCCACTGCTTCCACCAGCTCATCCGGTCAGCCACACACCTTCACCACCAACTTCATCACAGCCCGGGGTAAACGTCAGCAGGCCATTCTGAAACTCATATGTTTGGGGGACAGGCCCCACACCGCACAGGAGTTGTGGCGGGGTATTGAACAACAGACCGACGAGTGGTTTCTGCCGGTGGGCCTCAAGCCAGGCCTGGTGGTATGCGATAATGGGCGAAATCTTGTGGCAGCTCTGGGACTAGCCGGTTTGACGCACATCCCTTGCCTGGCGCATGTGCTGAACTTGGTGGTGCAGAGGTTCATTCACCACTACCCCAACATGTCAGAGCTGCTGCATAAAGTGCGGGCCGTCTGTGCGCGCTTCCGCCGTTCACATCCTGCCGCTGCTCGCCTGTCTGCGCTACAGCGGAACTTCGGCCTTCCCGCTCACCGCCTCATATGCGACGTGCCCACCCGGTGGAACTCCACCTTGCACATGCTGGAGAGACTGTGCGAGCAGCAGCAGGCCATAGTGGAGTTTCAGCTGCAGCACGCTCGCGTCAGTCGTACTGCCGAACAGCACCACTTCACCACCAATGATTGGGCCTCCATGCGAGACCTGTGTGCCCTGCTGCGCTGTTTCGAGTACTCCACCAACATGGCCAGTGGCGATGACACTGTTATCAGCGTTACAATACCACTTCTATGTCTCCTTGAGAAAACACTTAGGGCAATGATGTTAGAGGAGGTGGCCCAGGTGGAGGAGGATGAGGGCTCGTTTCTAACACTTTCGGGCCAGTCTGTTCGAAGTGGCTCAGAGGGAGGTTTGTTTAAGCAGCAGAGGACAGGTTCACAAGTCGCCAGCCAAGGCACTGTACTGGAGGACGAGGAGGATGAGGAGGAGGAGGTGGAGGGGGACGAGGATGACGCAAGTTCACAGCGGGGGGGCAGCCCAGGCCCATCACTGGTGCGTGGCTGGGGGGATACGGTGGACGATGACGATACGCCTCCCACAGAGGACAGCTTGTCCTTACCCATGGGTAGCCTGGCCCACATGAGCGAATATATGCTCCAATGCCTGCGCAACGACAGCAGAGTTGCCCACGTTTTAACGTGTGCAGACTACTGGGTGGCCACCCTGCTGGATCCCCGGTATAAAGACAATGTGCCCACTTTAATTCCTGAACTGGAGCGCGACCGTAAGATGCGCGAGTACAAGCGCACGCTGATAGAGGCGCTCTTGAGAGCATTCCCACATGTCACAGGGGAACAGGTGGAAGGTGAAGGCAGAGGAGTGGCAAGAGGTCGCCAACGCAGCTGTGTCACGGCCAGCTCATCTGAGGGCAGGGTTAGCATGGCAGAAATGTGGAAAAGTTTTGTCTCCACGCCACAGCTATCTGCACCGACACCTGATACGGAACGTGTTAGCAGGAGGCAGCATTTCACTAACATGGTTGAACAGTATGTCTGCACACCCCTCCACATCCTGACGGATGGTTCGGCCCCATTCAACTACTGGGTTTCGAAATTGTCCACGTGGCCAGAGTTAGCATGTTATGCCTTGGAGGTGCTTTCCTGCCCGGCGGCCAGCGTTTTATCTGAACGCGTATTCAGCACGGCAGGGGGCGTCATTACTGACAAGCGCAGCCGCCTGTCCACAGCCAACGTGGACAAGCTGACCTTCATAAAGATGAACCAGGCATGGATCCCACAGGACCTGTCCCTCCCTTGTGCAGAGTAGTCCTTATTAACTGCCTAAAACATGTCTTGTTGTGCTACGGGCCACTTCTTTATTTGATACAAATTTTATGAAACCCACAGTTGAATGAAACTCTTCTCTGTCTGGGCGCCGGGGCCTAACCAGATGAAAGTGGCCGGTTAAACTAACGGGTGACATGAAGCCATAACCTCTGCCATGCTACCTCTGTCTTCTGTCTGGGTGCTGAGGCCTAAGTCAAATAAAGCGGTCTTCTGCTGTGCTGGGGGATATGAAGCTAATCTCTGACCTCTCTCCTCTGTCTGGGTCCAAAGGCCTAAATCACTGAAAGAGGCCTTCTCCTGTGGTGTGTGATATGATGCCAGAATATGTGCTGTGGGGCCTCTCTCCTCTTCCTGGGTGCAGGGGTCAAATAAACTAAATTGTGGCCTACTCCTGTGGTGGCTGATATGATGCCAGAATATGTGCTGTGGTGCCTCTCTCCTCTTCCTGGGTGCGGGGGTCAAAGTAACTCAATGGTGGCTTCTCCTGTGGTGGCTGATATGATGCCAGAATATGTGCTGTGGGGCCTCTCTCCTCTTCCTGGGTGCAGGGGTCAAAGTAACTCAATGGTGGCTTCTCCTGTGCTGATTGATATAAAGCTGATGGTTGTGCCATCTGACATGGTTGCCAGGGTCTGATTCAATGGGGGCCTACTACTGTGGTAGGTGATCTAAATGCCTGATTCTCTGCTGTGAAACCTCTCTCCTCCGTCTGGGTGTAGGGGTCAAAGTCTTTCAAAGTCGCCTTCTCCTGTGCTGATTGATATGAAGCTGATGGTTGTGCCATCTGACATGGTTGCCGGGGTCCCATTAAATTGTGGCCTACTCCTGTGGTGGTTGATATGATGCCTGATTCTCTGATGTGGAACCTCTCTCCTCTGTTTGGGTGAAGGGGTCAAAGTAACTAAATGGTGGCTTCTCCTGTGGTGGCTGATATGATGCCAGAATATGTGCTGTGGGGCCTCTCTCCTCTTCCTGGGTGCAGGGGTCAAAGTAACTCAATGGTGGCTTCTCCTGTGGTGGCTGATATGATGCCAGAATATGTGCTGTGGTGCCTCTCTCCTCTTCCTGGGTGCGGGGGTCAAAGTAACTCAATGGTGGCTTCTCCTGTGGTGGCTGATATGATGCCAGAATATGTGCTGTGGTGCCTCTCTCCTCTTCCTGGGTGCGGGGGTCAAAGTAACTCAATGGTGGCTTCTCCTGTGGTGGCTGATATGATGCCAGAATATGTGCTGTGGTGCCTCTCTCCTCTTCCTGGGTGCAGGGGTCAAAGTAACTAAATGGTGGCTTCTCCTGTGGTGGTTGATATGATGCCTGATTCTCTGCTGTGAAACCTCTCTCCTCCATCTGGGTGTAGGGGTCAAAGTCTTTCAAAGTCGCCTTCTCCTGTGCTGATTGATATAAAGCTGATGGTTGTGCCATCTGACATGGTTGCCAGGGTCTGATTCAATGGGGGCCTACTCCTGTGGTGGGTGATCTAAATGCCTGATTCTCTGCTGTGAAACCTCTCTCCTCCGTCTGGGTGTAGGGGTCAAAGTCTTTCAAAGTCGCCTTCTCCTGTGCTGATTGATATGAAGCTGATGGTTGTGCCATCTGACATGGTTGCCGGGGTCCCATTAAATTGGGGCCTACTCCTGTGGTGGGTGATCTAAATGCCTGATTCTCTGCTTTGAAACCTCTCTCCTCCGTCCGGGTGTAGGGGTCAAAGTCTGTCAAAGTCGCCTTCTCCTGTGCTGATTGATATAAAGCTTATGCTTGTGCCATCTGACATGGTTGCCGGGGTCTGATTCAATGGTGGCCTACTCCTGTGGTGGGTGATCTAAATGCCTGATTCTCTGCTGTGTAACCTCTCTCCTCCGTCTGGGTGTAGGGGTCAAAGTAACTAAATGGTGGCCTACTCCTGTGGTGGGTGATATGATGCCTGGTTCTCTGCTGTGGGACCTCTCTCCTTTGTCTGGGTGCTGTGGTCAAAATAATAGTAAGCGACCTTCTCCATTGGTGGGTGACTTGAAGCCTGATTCTGTGCTATGGGACCTCACTCCAATTAATATTGTTTAATTTTTATTTATTTTATGTTAACTCATCATTTCCCTATCTACATTTGTTTGCAGGGGATTTAACTACATTTTGCTGCCTTTTGCAGCCCTCTAGCCCTTTCCGGGTGTGTTTTACAGCCTTTTTAGTGCCCAAAAGTTCGGGTCCCCATTGACTTCTATGGGGTTCGGGTTCGGGATGAAGTTCGGGTCGAGTTCGGATCCCGAACCCGAACATTTTTCGAAAGTTCGGCCGAACTCGTCGAACCCGAACATCCAGGTGTTCGCTCAACTCTACTTGTGACAAAAAATATAAAATTCTAGGAACTCGCCATGCCCCTCACGGAATACCTTGGGGTGTCTTCTTTCCAAAATGGGGTCACTTGTGGGGTAGTTATACTGCCCTGGCATTTTCCAGGGGCCCTAATGTGTGGTAAGTAGGTAAATGACCTGTGAAATCCTAAAGGTGCTCTTTGGAATGTGGGCCCCTTTGCCCACCTAGGCTGCAAAAAAGTGTCACACATGTGGTATTGCCGTATTCAGGAGAAGTTGGGAAATGTGTTTTGGGGTGTCTTTTTACATATACCCATGCTGGGTGAGAGAAATATCTCGGCAAAAGACAACTTTTCCCATTTTTTTATACAAAGTTGGCATTTGACCAAGATATTTATCTCACCCAGCATGGGTATATGTAAAATGACACCCCGAAACACATTGCCCAACTTCTCCTGAGTACGGCGATACCACATGTGTGACACTTTTTTGCAGCCTAGATGCGCAAAGGGGCCCACATTCCAAAGAGCACCTTTAGGATTTCACAGGTCATTTACCTACTTACCACACATTAGGGCCCCTGGAAAATGCCAGGGCAGTATAAATACCCTACATGTGACCCCATTTTGGAAAGAAGACACCCCAAGGTATTCAATGTGGGGCATGGCGAGTTCATAGAAGTTTTTTTTTTTGGGCACAAGTTAGCGGAAATTGATTTTATTTATTTTTTTCTCACAAAGTCTCCCTTTCCGCTAACTTGGGACAAAAATTTCAATCTTTCATGGACTCAATATGCCCCTCACGGAATATCTGGGGGTGTCTTCTTTCCGAAATGGGGTCACATGTGGGGTATTTATACTGCCCTGGCATTCTAGGGGCCCTAAAGCGTGAGAAGAAGTCTGGAATATAAATGTCTAAAAATTTTTACGCATTTGGATTCCGTGAGGGGTATGGTGAGTTCATGTGAGATTTAATTTTTTGACACAAGTTAGTGGAATATGAGACTTTGAAAAAAATAATAATTTCCGCTAACTTGGGCCAAAAAAATGTCTGAATGGAGCCTTACAGAGGGGTGATCAATGACAGGGGGGTGATCAATGACAGGGGGGTGATCAGGGAGTCTATATGGGGTGATCACCCCCCTGTCATTGATCACCCCCCTATAAGGCTCCATTCAGATGTCCGTATGTGTTTTGCGGATCCGATCCATGTATCCGTGGATCCGTAAAAATCATACGGACATCTGAATGCAGCCTGACGGGGGGTGATCAATGACAGGGGGGTGATCAATGACAGGGGGGTGATCAGGGAGTCTATATGGGGTGATCACCCCCCCTGGAAGGCTTCAGGGAGACGCCTGTATGTGTTTTGCGGATCCGATCCATCTATCAGTGGATTCGTAAAAATCATGCGGACGTCTGAATGGAGCTTTACAGGGGGGTGATCAATGACAGGGGGGTAATCAATGACAGGGGGGTGATCAGGGAGTCTATATGGGGTGATCACCACAGTCATTGATCACGCCCCTGTAAGGCTCCATTCAGACGTCCGTATGCGTTTTGCGGATCCGATCCATCTATCAGTGGATCCATAAATATCATGCGGACGTCTGAATGGAGCTTTACAGGGGGGTGATCAATGACAGGGGGGTGATCAGGGAGTCTATATGGGGTGATCACCACAGTCATTGATCACGCCCCTGTAAGGCTCCATTCAGACGTCCGTATGCGTTTTGCGGATCCGATCCATCTATCAGTGGATCCGTAAAAATCATGCGGACGTCTGAATGGAGCTTAACAGGGGGGTGATCAATGACAGGGGGGTAATCAATGACAGGGGGGTGATCAGGGAGTCTATATGGGGTGATCACCACAGTCATTGATCACGCCCCTGTAAGGCTCCATTCAGACGTCCGTATGCGTTTTGCAGATCCGATCCATCTATCAGTGGATCCGTAAAAATCATGCGGACGTCTGAATGGAGCTTTACAGGGGGATGATCAATGACAGGGGGGTAATCAATGACAGGGGGGTGATCAGGGAGTCTATATGGGGTGATCACCACCGTCATTGATCACGCCCCTGTAAGGCTCCATTCAGACGTCCGTATGTGTTTTGCGGATCCGATCCATCTATCAGTGGATCCGTAAAAATCATGCGGACATCTGAATGGAGCTTTACAGGGGGGTGATCAATGACAGGGGTGTAATCAATGACAGGGGGGTGATCAGGGAGTCTATATGGGGTGATCACCACAGTCATTGATCATGCCCCTGTAAGGCTCCATTCAGACGTCCGTATGCGTTTTGCGGATCCGATCCATCTATCAGTGGATCCGTAAAAATCATGCAGACATCTGAATGGAGCTTTACAGGGGGGTGATCAATGACAGGGGGGTAATCAATGACAGGGGGTGATCAGGGAGTCTATATGGGGTGATCAGGGGTGATCAAGGGTGAATAAGGGGTTAATAAGTGACAGGGGGGGGTGTAGTGTAGTGGTGCTTGGTGCAACATATTACTGAGCTACCTGTGTCCTCTGGTGGTCGATCCAAACAAAGGGGACCACCAGAGGACCAGGTAGCAGGTATATTAGACGCTGTTATCAAAACAGCGTCTAATATACCTGTTAGGGGTTAAAAAAATCCCATCTCCAGCCTGCCAGCGAACGATCGCCGCTGGCAGGCTGGAGATCCACTCTCTTACCTTCCGTTCCTGTGAGCGCGCACGCCCGTGTGCGCGCGTCCACAGGAAATCCCGGCTCACGCGAGATGACGCCAATCGGCGTTAGCGTAGCCTGGGGGAGCCGCCGCAATGACGCCTTTCGGCGTTACAGTTGCGGCAACTGGTTAAAGGGGCTGTCCACTTTCTTATTACTGTTGGCCAATGTGTATTTGAGATTACTATATGGCACTTACTAATACAGCC
Source organism: Bufo bufo (assembly GCF_905171765.1). Lineage (NCBI taxonomy): Eukaryota > Metazoa > Chordata > Amphibia > Anura > Bufonidae > Bufo > Bufo bufo. The sequence goes on along the minus strand of NC_053395.1, from coordinate 121,446,389 downwards.
TTTGTTGATATTTTGGGCCATCTTCTAGATTTCATAAGCCATGTCCCCTCATTGGACAAATATTCTTTGCTGTCCACATAGAGGTCTTGTCCATAAAATGGCCACGGATTGAGGGTTCTCTATTCAATCACACTGCACCTGCACTAAGCTCCCAACAGTGCACATGCAGACGGCAGGTGCAGTGTATATGAATGGGGGAGACTGAGTGATTTGCCTGGTCACATGACCCTCCATCAGCAGCCATTGTATGGACAGGACCTGTCTGAGGACAGTAAAAAAAAAAAATACTTGCCCAAAAAGGAGGCATACATTATGAAATAAAGAAAATGGCAGAGAATATTAAAGGTTATATTAGTAAGTGTCATATAATCATCTCATAAACACATTTATCAACAGATAGTAATAGAGAATGAGGGGCACTCCTTATAAGGGAACAGAAGGCGGTAGTCAGGATAAGATATTTTGCAATTAAAATTTAATGCACACAACATACATCACATCCAATTGTCATATAAAAACTTCAATTCAATAAATTCAATTCCAGAAGAAATTGATGGAAAAGTTTGCGTCTCTCTGAATATATATTTTTTCAGAGTTTTATTTGATGCTATTTACTATCCAGTATGCTTTTTTAACCTTTAATAGGTAGATTTTATAGTTTTTATTATTTTTGGAAAAAACGCATCAGAAACGCATCAAAAACGCACCTGACCGCATGTGCGTTTTTCATGCGTTTTTTCTCCAATTGTTATTGTGATAACATCTGCATTGTCATTTTTATGTTTTACTTATTTATAAGCTATTTTATGTAAAATAAATATTTTATAGTTATTTTATGTGGGGGAATCTCCATATTATTACTGGATCCCTATATAGATGTTTATGTATGTGATTGGACACATGGGAGCGCATATACTGATGCGGGGGTTGATGGATGCGTCTCCTTATGCGGTTATAGTACCCATATTATTTTATAATGTCTTTGAATATGCTATGAATGCTGTAGGATATGTTGTCCTACATGGATTAGAACTGATTCCCATATCGGGTTTTCCTGAGGTCCCAATTAGTACAGTCTCACCTGTGGCTGGCTTCCTGGGAGGATATAAAAAGCTGTCCAGAGCTCACTGTCTTTACCACTGAGGAAGGGGTGTATACCCTAATACGCGTTTGGGCAAGTTTGGACAGTGAGCCTTCTCTCTCCCCCAAGTATTGCAAGTGACCGAGCAGTGACTACGTCGGTCGGGGTGATCTGCAGAGCCAGTCTCGCATTGAGGTGGTGTTTGTAAAGCACAACAAGATACGCCACTACAGCTCCAGCTGGTAAAACACGTGAGACGTCACGCTTTGACTCCACACCACGTGGGACGCCGCGTTCAGCTGTGTTTGGCTGTTACTTCGCTTCACTACAACGAGCGGACTAAAGGCATATGGTAAGAAGCATTCACTGCCATCATTTTGCTACATCAGAAAGGCGCTATATTTTGCCACATTTTCGCTAAATCTGTTAAGCGATTATCTCCAGGACTTGATCTAACCATCTATCCTCCTGCCCTGGAGGTTTGAGGCTGGACATTGTGTGGCAACTATACCTTTACTTGATACTATTTAACCACACGCTCTTGGAATTGCATTCAGGTATTATTAACCTGCTGGGACTTTATCTCATTGTGGGCAGTGTCCCATGAACCTTGAACTTTCTTTTGTACAGGTTTTTTCAGGACCCCACCTTTTGGTTCTCCTTTTTTTATTGAATTGAAGTTTTTATATGACAATTGGATGTGATGTATGTTGTGTGCATTAAATTTTAATTGCAAAATATCTTATCCTGACTACCGCCTTCTGTTCCCTTATAAGAAGTGCCCCTCATTCTCTATTACTAATTTTTGTCTACCGTGCGGTCTGGGTGGACCGAGAGGTGAGCACCCATTTCCATCCGGTCTATAGGTTGAGCCGCTGGTTCCTATCACATTTATCAACAGCAGCCAGAAAGTGGCCAACCCCTTTAAACACATGGTTAAATCTTTAGCCACAGTTGCTAAACTATTCACACAGACAGTAGCTTAGATTCAATCCCATTTTACATGCCTTAAATGTTTCATGTTTAACTAACTTTTTCGTTATCATTCCAATCCCCAATATCCCTTTTATTTTTTGTCCTTCCCATCCAACTTCCCTTGAAGATTTTCTAATCTTTATATTGTTAAGCCTTACTGTGCAAAGTATTATTTTATTCTTCATAAATAATAGCACACAGGTTTTATAGTTACCAGGAGTTAAAGAAAACCTGTCATCAAATCTACCTGAGAAGAGTCAGGGTTATTCATAAGCCCCTGCTGTCGCCACCCATATGCTGATGATTGACCAGTCTTCTCCCTAGAAGAGAACTGTCGATCATCAGCAGAAGGGTGGGGACAGCAGAAACTTATGAATAAGGCTTAGTTCACGCTTTAGTTATTTGGTCAGTTATTATGAGCCAAGACCAGATGAGGGTCAAAAATACAGAATAGGTGCACATATTTAAATTACGCCTGATCTCAGAGTAGGCATCACTACTGGTTTTGGCTCACAATAGCAGATGGAAATAACTGACCAAATAACTAATGTGTGAACTCAACCTAAGGCTTCATGCACATGACCGTATGTATTTTGCAGTCCGCAAAAAAAAGTATCAGCAAAAAATATGGATGACGTCCGTGTGCATTCCGTATTTTGCGGAACAGAACAGCTGTCCCCTAATAGAATAGTACTATCCTTATCCGTAATGCGGACAAAAATAGGAAATTCGGAAACGGAATGCACACAAAGTAACTTCCGTCTTTTTTAAAGACCCATTGAAATGAATAGTTCCATTTACGGTCCTAAAAACAAAAACGGAACAGACGCGGAAATAAAATACGTTTGTGTGCATGATGTCTAACTCTGACTCTTTTCAGGTAGATTTGACTCTTTTCAAGGCCTTTGCTGCAATAATTATGATGCTGATGTTCTTCAACCTCTTACTTTTAGCTCATGAATGACACACAGCTGAAATCAGCTAATTTGTCACTACTTTATGAGGGAAAAGTGGCTGGGATGCTAGTTCTCAGCTGGATCACCCTAGTAAGTATGCCTGGCATTGCTCCTAGCAACCATGAGGATGACTGCTGTAGGAAGGATGGGAAGAGAAGTGCAGCAAAGGTCAGGCAGATGCTGGTGGTAGGGGACTCCATTATTAGGCTAACAGACAGGGTCATCTGTCGCTGAGACCGTGAGTGCCAAACAGTGTCTTGGAGCATCTCCTGTAGCATACTGTAATAATACAGAGGGTAAATGGGAGATCTTTAAATCTACATTGGGTAATTTCACCGCAAAAATTATTCTTGTATGTACCAAGTACAGTATAAAAGGCGAAAAGTAAACCCCACATGGCTTGTAGCTACTGTAAAAAGGGCAATAAAAACACTAGTCTGAGGTGTCAGCTGTACCCTTTACAAAGGGCCTAAAAAAAATCTGTAAAAAATGATGGATTAAGAGAGCAAAACAAATCTCCAAAAAATATTTAAATACAGTATATAAATGGGTACCCTATTATTCAATTTATTAATGATAACAAGGATGGGATAAATAGCACCATTTCTATTTTTGCAGATGACTCCATGCTATGTTGTACTGTACAGTCTATGGAAGATGTCCAAAAACTACAAGCTGACTTGGACACTCTTGAGTGATTGGGCATCAACTTGGCAAATGAGTTTCAATGTGGATAAATGTAAAGTTATGCATCTGGGTAGTAATAATGTACAGTAGGTGCATCATATATCCTAGGGCAAGTAACACTGGGAGAGTCACTTGTAGATACGTATTTGGGTGTACTTGAAGATCATAGACTAAATAACAGCATACAATGTTAGTTGCCTGCTTCTAAGTCTAGCAGGATATTGTCATGTATTGAACGAGACATGAACTCGCAGGTCAGGGATGTAATATTACCACTTTACAAAGATTTGGTGTGGCCTCATCTGGAACATGCAGTTCAGTTCTGGGCACCAGTCCACAGATAGGATGCTTTGGAGCTTGAAAAGGTACAAAGGAGGGCAACTAAACTGGCATGGAGGGTCTTAGGAGGAAACATTAAAATAATTCAATGTATTTAGTCTTGAGAAGAGCTGCCTAAAAGGGGAAATCATTAACTTATACAAACATATAAATGGGTTGTATAAAAAAATATAGCGAAAAACTGTTCTATACAAAATCACCTCAAAAGACAAGGGGACACTGCCTCCGACTGGAGATGAAAATGTTCAGTCTCCAGAAGCGTCCAGGTTTCTTTACTGTAAGAATTGCTAATCTGTGGAATAGTCTACCTCAGGATGTGGTCACAGGAGGAACACTGGTTAGTTTTTAAAAATGGCTTAGATGAATTGTTAAAAGTAAATTACATAAATGATTATGAAAATGTGTAGAAATCTGGGTCTCGCTACCTCTCACATAACCACCCACCCCTTAGTTAAACTTGATGGACTTTTTTTCATACGTATTAACCATATGTAACTATATGTAATATCGCAAATTCAAAGTTAATACATTTGTACTCAGACTTCATGCTTTATTTCTAGTAATATATATATATATATATATATATATATATATATATATATATATATATATATATAATTAAAAGTAACTTACCCCAGCCTATAAGCGTAAAGCCCCATAAGTATTTTGTGTCTGAAAAGAATGCTACAAAAATCAAGCTGTGCAGGTAGAGTCCTTCAACCAGAATCCAATAGTAATTAGTTGCCAAAAAATAAATGAACATTACAACGGCAATTTTACATCCAACCTATAAAGAGAAAAAAAAAAAAAAAGAAATCCTATGATTAATATAGTTTTCCACACCAAAATGTAAAAAAATAAGTTAAAACAAAATGGGGGAGATTTGCATTTACTAAACCTTGTGTAACCCTTGTACTAGGATTGTCACTAGAGATGAGCGTATCTAAGTTGACGAAGTGGAATTCTGAATTTCTGGAAAAATTAAATTTGCACTGAATCCGAATTTCCTCCTGCAATCAAATAGGAAGGTTGACTATAGAGACAGCTGTGTTTAATTCGCTATGCGATTATATCACTTTGCTTTTTTTAAAAATAAATAGAATCATTATAATAATCAAGTATTATAATTAGTCTATTTATTAAAAAAAAAAGCTAAGTAATATTATCGCATAGCGAATTAAAAACTTAGCTGTCTCTAGTCAACTTTCCTATTTGATTGCTAGAATTAGCGAAGTTGACGAATATGGAGCTAAAACAAAGATGGAGAATATTTTGTTATCTTCGTTTTGAGGAATATGACGAATACATTCGTCATATTCGTCATCTTCGCTAATTCTACCAAGCCAACCATAGTAAACCAGGTCTAATTTGAAATCGTAATGCGATTAATTCAAGTTATATTAATCGCATTGCAATTTCAACTTGAGGCTGCTGCTAGGTCTCTAATGGAATGGGTCAGCTTTCTAGAATTAACGAACTTAACTAATATTGAATCTAGCAGTGCTAATTTGTAATCACAATGCGATAATATTTGCCATTATTATTAACCACAATGCGAATCCAACTTTTATAATGCACTATTCTGACATACAGTACTACAGGGCTCGACAAATCCCGGGCGCCAGGTCGCCATGGCGACCAGGAATTTGGTCCTGGCGCTTGGGTATTTGTCAGCCCGTTTTCAAAGATGCGCTCTCGGCGCGCACCATGGTTTCCTGAGCCGGCACAGTGGAGAAGGAGAGGAGTCCCTCCCTCCCCACTGTGCGCGGCTGCCGCTGGCCACTAAGAACAGAGTAGGAGGAGGGACTGTAGCCACTGCGCCACCAATGAATGTTCCGGCCATATCCCGGCCCCTATGACTGCACGCTGTGATCCGCGCGATTAACTCCACAGTTGAGGGGTTATTCGCGCGGATTACAGCGTCCTGTCAGAGGTCGGGTGCCGGGTTCTTCAGTCTCGACTCTCTGCATCGGTGGGCAGTGGGCAGTTCCGATCGGAGTCCCAGCAGTGTAATGCTGGGGCTCCGGTCGGTTACCATGGCAGCCAGGAGTCACGCTACTGAAGTCCTGGCTGCGATGGTATGTTAGTAAGCAGCATTATACTCACGTGCACCGTGGCCGCCGGGCGCTCCTTCTTCTGTCTGTGCGGCTCATTGCTAATGCTTATAGCATTAGCAATGCTCCGCACAGACCTATGAGAAGAAGGAGCTCCCGGCGATCACGGCGCACGTGAGTATAATGCTGCTTACTAACATACCATCGCAGCCAGGACTTCAATAGCGTCCTGGCTGCCATGGTAACCATTACACTGCTGGGACTCCGATCGGAACTGCCCACTGCCACCAATAATTAATACTGGGGAGGGAGGCGGGGATGGGGCTGATCAGAGGGAGGCTGTAGGGGCTGATCAGAGGGAGGCTGGAGGGGCTGATCAGAGGGAGGCTGGAGGGGCTGATCAGAGGGAGGCTGGAGGGGCTGATCAGAGGGAGGCTGGAGGGGCTGATCAGAGGGAGGCTGGAGGGGCTGATCAGAGGGAGGCTGGAGGGGCTGATGAGAGGGAGGCTGGAGGGGCTGATGAGAGGGAGGCTGGAGGGGCTGATGAGAGGGAGGCTGGAGGGGCTGATGAGAGGGAGGCTGGAGGGGCTGATGAGAGGGAGGCTGGAGGGGCTGATGAGAGGGAGGCTGGAGGGGCTGATGAGAGGGAGGCTGGAGGGGCTGATGAGAGGGAGGGGCTGATCAGAGGCTGGAGGGGCTGATCAGAGGCTGGCTGCCATGGTCAGCTCCCTGCTGTGTGTACTATGCACAGGGCAGCAGGGAGAGTGTAAAGTTCTATTCACCCTAATAGAGCTCTATTAGGGTGAATATGACAAGGGTTCTAGCCCTTAAGAAGGTTAATAGTTATTAAATAAAGTAAAAAAAAAAAAAAAAAAAGTTTAAAGACCCCCCCCCCCCCAAATATAGAAAACAATATATTGCGATATACATGCTTAAAATTATATCGCAATATAGATTTTATGACGCGTCTCCGCCTGGCTCCTAACTTTTTTAGCTGGCTCCTAGATTCCAAGGAAATTTGTCAAGCCCTGCAGTACTATATTTGTTTTATTAGTTAATTCTACCAATACCACCTATAGCAAAATCGCAAAAGCTGGAATTGCAATGCAATAATATTAGTTGCATTTTGAATCCAACACTATTGCTAAAAGATTTGTATTGCTTGTATTGTTAGTTAACAAGTGACCACTACATCTTATCGGTTAAATGTCCACCATCGGTATTACTGACGGTCAAGGACAGTAGCTGTGGGTGTATGCAGCCACACAAAGCAGGTGGCCACGGCGCCCGCATAAGGATTGATCCATGGTTTAATTATTCTGCTAGATGAAGTATAGCTACGTCATTGGGTGTGAAGCGGTAAATGATTATGGCACAAATTATAGTGGTTACATCACACTACAATGTCTGTAACATGTATGTATGGATAGCAGACAAATATCTCTCATATGCACATAGCACCTCTATTTACGTGCTACACACTGTATATTCCACGCTATAAAACCCACACCAACCCCCCCTCCCCACTTAAACCCTCCACCACCTTAAAGCCCCCTCCATCACGTCCCCCCCACCTCCTCACTCACACACAGTTAATGAGAAGTAATGTTTGATCTCCAGTATTTCAGTATTCGCTGGTTCATTTACCACAACCCAGGGTGCACCACGTGGAGGCGAACCAGCTGTACACCCCATACCGTACCGTCACTTCACTACACAGGTACACCTCTCCTCAGATGGCCATTGGCCAATACCCCATTGCTCATACCCCACACACCTACAATATAAATACAATGTAATGTTATAACGGTAACCTAAAATCAAATATTTTCCATTTATAGCCATAATTTTTTATTTTTTTTTATGACCTGATCACATTAATTACTAATACTTGTATTTTAAAAGTTTTGGATTACATGTATGCATGTTGTACAAGGTCTATGATTGGACCTGGTCCCGTCAACCGTGCTGCTAAGAGCGGCACAGTCCACAGTATTCCGTTTGAATTGTGGCACACACATGACCACCGGCACAAGAAAATAGTCATAGTAAATAAGTCGTGCGACCATAAGCGGCGCCATGTCTATTACCCTGTTTCCATGTAACGGCGGCTACTGGATGTAATGATAATGAATTATTACTTTGGCCCAGACTAAATTGTCCGTACTGTAACCCCATTGGTTACAATAAAACAAAACACAACAAATTTTATAGAACAATAAAGTTTAATAAAACAATCTTTAAATAAAGAAAAATATTAATAACATAAATAACAGAAGCCAAAAAAAAATAAGAAAAAAATTATGGTGAACTTTTCATTTTTTGGATGTCGTATATCTGGACTTCTCCAAAGCATTTGACACTGTACCACATAAAAGGTTAGTATATAAAATGAGAATGCTCGGACTGGGAGAAAACGTCTGTATGTGGGTAAGTAACTGGCTCAATGATAGAAAACAGAGGGTGGGTATTAGCGGTACACACTCAGATTGGGTCACTGTCACTAGTGGGGTACCTCAGGGGTCAGTATTGGGCCCTATTCTCTTTAATATATTTATTAATGATCTTGTAGAAGGCTAAGGCCTCTTTCACACTTGCGTTGTTGGGATCCGGCATGCACTTCCGTTGCCGGAGGTGCCTGCCGGATCCGGAAAAACGCAAGTGTACTGAAAGCATTTGAAGACGGAACCGTCTTCCAAATGCGTTCAGTGTTACTATGGCACCCAGGACGCTATTAAAGTCCTGGTTGCCATAGTAGGAGCGGGGAGCGGGGGAGCGGTATACTTACAGTCCGTGCGGCTCCCGGGGCGCTCCAGAATGACGTCAGAGCGCCCCATGCGCATGGATGACGTGATCCATGCGATCACGTGATCCATGCGCTTGGGGCGCCCTGACGTCACTCTGGAGCGCCCCGGGAGCCGCACGGACGGTAAGTACACTGCTCCCCCGCTCCCCGCTACACTTACCATGGCTGTCAGGACTTTAGCGTCCCGGCAGCCATGGTAACCACTCTGAAAAAGCTAAATGTCGGCTCCGGCAATGCGCCGAAACGACGTTTAGCTTAAGGCCGGATCCGGATCAATGCCTTTCAATGGGCATTAATTCCGGATCCGGCCTTGCGGCAAGTGTTCCGGATTTTTGGCCGGAGCAAAAAGCGCAGCATGCTGCGGTATTTTCTCCGGCCAACAAACGTTCCGTACCGGAACTGAAGACATCCTGATGCATCCTGAACGGATTACTCTCCATTCAGAATGCATTAGGATAATCCTGATCAGGATTCTTCCGGCATAGAGCCCCGACGACGGAACTCTATGCCGGAAGACAATAACGCAGGTGTGAAAGAGCCCTTACACAGTAAAATAGAAATTTTTGACAGAAGCCAAAAAAAAAAAAAGAAAAAAATTATGGTAAACTTTTAATTTTTTTCTGCTCTAGGAACAGTTCATCAAGGGCCTTTTGGTTGGCCTCCTCCATTAGGGTGAGCTGGTGGGATAATTCGAGCTTCAGCTCCCTTATCTTTCTCATCTGCAGCGGCCTGAACTCCTTCATTCTTTCGCGCTGCTCCCGCTGCACTTTTTTAATTTTTTTTAATCATGTTGTTGTGAGCTGTAAAAGTAAAGGAAATAAAATTTTTTAATGTACTTTAAAAGACAATCATTGATTGGTGTATAAAACAGATGAAGTCCTGTCTGACCCAGGAAGAAGTACATCAGCGACTTAAAAAGATTAAAATAGACAAATCGCCAGGACCGGATGGCATACACCCCCGTATCCTAAGGTAATTAAGTTATGTCATAGCCAGACCCTCATTTCTGATATTTGCGGACTCTATACTGACAGGGAATGTTCCACAGGATTGGCGCATAGCAAATGTGGTGCCAATATTCAAAAAGGGTCCAAAAACAGAGCCTGGAAACTATAGGCCGGTAAGTTTAACATCTGTTGTGGGTAAACTGTTTGAAGGTTTTCTGAGAGATGCTATCTTAGAGCATCTCAACGGAAGTAAGCAAATAACGCCATTTCAGCATGGCTTCGTGAGGGATCGGTCATGCCAAACTAATTTAATCAGTTTCTATGAGGAGATGAGTTCTAGACTTGACAGCGGCGAATCAATGGATGTCGTATATCTGGACTTCTCCGAATCATTTGACACTGTACCACATAAAAGGTTAGTATATAAAATGAGAATGCTCGGACTGGGAGAAAACGTCTGTATGTGGGTAAGTAACTGGCTCAATGATAGAAAACAGAGGGTCACTGAACTTTTTAAAGTATGCGACTTTAAACGAAAAAGATGGCTTACGGCAAACAGACCAGACAAGTTTGAGAAGATTTGGAGAAGATGGCTAGATGCGGATAAATCAGATATCTTCTCTGCTTAGATTAAAACAGATGATCGTTATAATGTACCTAGTTAGTTTTAGGCTCACGAGTAATTAGCTTTTTCCAACAAGTTATTCACTTGTATGAGCAAGCTATGTCAGATTTTGTATTACATTTTTCTAGTTTGTGACAGGGCGTTATTGATTAGTAACAATGCTTTCCCCCCCACCCCCCCTACCCTATTTCCTTCCCAATTAACTGAATGCTGTTCTTTATGATTTACATTGTAAATCGATGTTATCTATGCTACAAAATTGTTTACTGTTATGATCAGATGGTTTATGTAACCTTTTTGTACTTATGAAAAAAATAAGTATAAAATGTGAATAAAATAATAATTTACACAGAAAACAGAGGGTGGTTATTAACGGTACACACTCAGATTGGGTCACTGTCACTAGTGGGGTACCTCAGGGGTCAGTATTGGGCCCTATTCTCTTCAATATATTTTTTAATGATCTTGTAGAAGGCTTACACAGTAAAATATCATTTTTTGCAGATGACAATAAACTGTGTAAAGTAATTTACACTGAAGAGGACAGTATACTACTACAGAGGTATCTGGATAGATTGGAGGCTTGGGCAGATAAGTGGCAGATGAGGTTTAACACTGACAAATGTAAAGTTATGCACATGGAAAGGAATAATGCAAGTCACCCGTACATACCAAATGGTAAAACACTTGTTAACACTGACATGGAAAAGTATCTGGGAATTTTAATAAACAGCAAACTAAGCTGCAAAAACCAGTGTCAGGCCGCTGCTGCCAAGGCCAATAAGATAATGGGTTGCATCAAAAGGGGCATAGATGCCCGTGATGAGAACATAGTCCTACCACTTTACAAATCACTAGTCAGACCACACATGGAGTACTGTGTACAGTTCTGGGCTCCTGTAAACAAGGCAGACATAGCAGAGCTGAAGAGGGTACAGAGGAGGGCAACTAAAGTAATAACTGGAATGGGGCGGACTACAGTACCCTGAAAGATTATCAAAATTAGGGTTATTCACTTTAGAAAAAAGACAACTGAGGGGAGATCTAATTACTATGTATAAATATATCAGGGGTCAGTACAGAGATCTATCCCATCATCTATTTATCCCCAGGACTGTAACTGTGACAAGGGGACATCCTCTGTGTCTGGAGGAAAGAAGGTTTGTACACAAACATAGAAGAGGATTCTTTACGGTAAGAGCAGTGAGACTATGGAACTCTCTGCCTGAGGAGGTGGTGATGGTGAGTACAATAAGGGAATTCAAGAGGGGCCTGGATGTATTTCTGGAGTGTAATAATATTACAGGCTATAGCTACTAGAGAGGGGCCGTTGATCCAGGGAATTATTCTGATTGCCTGATTGGAGTCGGGAAGGAATTTTTTATTCCACTAAAGTAGGGAAAATTGGCTTCTACCTCACAGGGTTTTTTTTTTGCCTTCCTCTGGATCAACCTGCAGGATAACAGGCCGAACTTGATGTACAAACGTCTTTTTTCGGCCTTATATACTATGTTACTATGTTAATCTGTTATATATTGGTTTATTTAGGATTAATAATAGTTCTTTTGACTTTTGGGTTATGGACTTAGTAGTTAAGTTAATGCTTTTTATGTAGATTAATTACTTTATACTGTTCATGTTTTATATTACTGTTGTGTGTTGTATGTTCTTTGTTGCCTGTGTTATAGTTTTTACACCATTTTTTAGATAAATATTAATATAGTTTTGTGCACTTTATCTTTTAGTCTAAGAAAAATGTTATATATTGGATGCTCGTTACATCTTAATTAAATTGTATGCCTCATTGTGATACTTTACGGAAATCAGTACACCAGTAACAGCAGCTTGCTTTAAAATAAACTTTTTACGTGGATTTAATTAGGGTCTGGGTTTTTGGACTGAGTGCCCAGACAGATATAGTGGCACAGGTCACTCCCGTACTCCATCAAGCTATTTTATAAAGTTTGGATTAAAAATGCTGTTCTTTTCAAGTGTGGACAGGAGATGTGAAAACTGAACCTGCCGAGAAATGAGCATGGTCTCTGACAGACCCTAAAGAGTGGTGATAAACTAATCTTTTTGTTACACTGCTTGGAGTGAACGCAAAGTGGGTGACTTTAGGTCTGAAGTTTAAATAAAAATTAGAGGTTGAACTTGAACTTGTTTATAATTGTTTGCTTGAATAAAATCTGCCTGTGGTGAAGACTAAACTGACACCTGTATGTGTGTGGGGACATTTTTAAAATTAAAACATCAACAGAATATTTTTACCCTCCTGGCGGGGGGTGGTCACCACCTCGTCTTCTTCCTCCTGATCATCTTCCTAAACATCATCTGCCTCAGGTGGGCTATGGGCCTGATGCCCTGATGGTCCTGCCTGTTCCTCTTCCTGCTCCTCATTCTCAGTCATCTCCTTCTCTTCCACCACCACCTTCTTTTTTGAGTGCTTAGCTCGTACTTTTGGAAGAGGAGCCCCTGTAATGAACAAATTTTCAAAAAATACCAAGATAAACAAGGAAAGCCCAAAAAAGAAAAAAAGGCCGGTACACAAAAAAAAATCTATGGTGAGATCTGGATGCATAATGATTACCCCTATGTTTGATTTCACTTGATTTGTTGTTAGATGAAACTATAAATGAAGTCTTTCAGATGGTTTACAGTTGAGTACGTTAATAGCTAGGATGAGGTACCGGGGGGTATTGGTTCGCAAGGTACTGTTGCAGGGTTATTCAAATGAGGTGGACCAAGTCAACTGTTTTGACATTGGATAAGGGTTTACATCATATATCTGTATTTCGCTGTGAGTGTATGTATATATTTCAAAGGAATAATTAGTTACGTGTCCCAGCATTTACTAAATCCGTGCTGGAGAATTTTGAGGCAGAACAGAAAACCAACTAATTTATTTATCGCAAATAGCCAACGTTACCATTGTACCTGAATACCAGTATAGTCTGTCTTCCACACAATTATCATTTTGCTGTAACAGCCTGTCTACATTCAATATGCTGACTGTGCTGTTAATAGTGTGCCTGCGAAGCTGTATAGTAGGAAATGTCTAAAGCCGATTAGTACGCCTCAGACCTTTTCATGGGTATGCGGCCCACAGAGAGGGCTCTGAGTGCCGCCTCAAGCACCCGTTCCATCGGTTCAACACCACTGAACTAAATTATCAGTTGTAAAGGGATAGAAATACTTATTTGCATAACTGAACACAAAAAAATATAGGTGGGTGATAGAAAATTAATGTAAGCATCGTACCTGGACAATTTTTGCTTCTGACCTCTTTAATCAGATCCATCCTGTGTCTTTTAAGGTCTGACCATTTCTTTAAAAAATCATCTTTAGAATGACTCCTGCCACAGCCTGTATGCTATTCTCCGTACTATGCCCTGTTTCTCTGTACGGGAACCTAGCTCGTCATATTTTTTTCTCCAACATAGTCTGCAAGATAACAATTAAAGGATGTAATCCCAAAGTTGTAAAATACAATTATTAGTAAATATAGTCATCTCAACTATAAAAAATTAAATGTAATATCAAAATGGTAAAAGAGTAGATATTTGTATAGTTCCCTATGGAACTATATGAAAGTAAAATAAAAATAAAAAGATTTTTATTCAAGGCAAATAAAAGAATTAAACTCCACAGTGGACGCCACTTTAACAGTGACTTTGACAATGGCCTCACCTTTAACAATGACTAGAACAATGGCCGCCCCTTTAAGAGTGACTTGAACAGTGGCCTCCCCTTTAACAGTGACTTTGACAATGGCCTCCCCTTTAAAAGTGACTTGAACAGTGGCCTCCCCTTTAACAATGACTAGAACAGTGGCCGCCCCTTTAAGAGTGACTTGAACAGTGGCCTCGCCTTTAACAGTGACTTTGACAACGGCCTCCCCTTTAAAAGTGACTAGAACAGTGGCCGCCCCTTTAAGAGTGACTTTGACAACGGCCTCCCCTTTAACAATGACTAGAACAATGGCCTCCCCTTTAACAATGACTAGAACAGTGGCCTCCCCTTTAACAGTGACTAGAACAGTGGCCGCCCCTTTAACAGTGACTAGAACAGTGGCCGTCCCTTTAAGAGTGACTTTGACAATGGCCTCCCCTTTAGCAATGACTAGAACAGTGGCCTCCCCTTTAACAGTGACTTTGACAACGGCCTCCCCTTTAACAATGACTAGAACAGTGGCCGCCCCTTTAAGAGTGACTTAAACAGTGGCCGCCCCTTTAACAGTGACTAGAACAGTGGCCTCCCCTTTAACAGTGACATACTTGTTAGGTAGAATTACTTACAATGATCATAAATTCCAGCTCTTCTGGATTGAAATAGCTTTTTGCCATTTCCGAATTAAGTTTTCCAAATCTGTGTCTCTGTAGAATCGGTCTCTCTCCACTCTTTCCGATCCAAAGACAGGCACGCATGCACAGACGCATGCACGTACAGACGCACAAGCACGATTATTTAAATGACGTATTATCGAGATAACGAACCAAACATAGACTGTATAGCCAGGCAAATTTCATATTGGTACCTTGCTCTAAGTTGTATTCGCGTATGAATGAAACTTAATTCTATTGAGCCAACCAAAAGTAAATCTGACTAATAGCTCTAATGTTCCATTCGAACGCGATTACAAC
This sequence comes from Bufo bufo, assembly GCF_905171765.1. Classification (NCBI taxonomy): domain Eukaryota; kingdom Metazoa; phylum Chordata; class Amphibia; order Anura; family Bufonidae; genus Bufo; species Bufo bufo. The sequence goes on along the minus strand of NC_053395.1, from coordinate 121,431,276 downwards.
TTATAGTGGGGGACCAATTGGAAAGTTGACTAATATGAACAATTAATCACCAAAAAAAATTAATCAAAATAACTTACATATGTATGAAGATCCAAACAACTTTATTGTAAGTATATATAAACAATACATACATATATAATAAAACAGGCAGCACAAGGCAGGACACACAGATGAGTAGCAGGACCCAAGGAGAGGCCGGGAGATCGATGCACGAATTAACAGGGAAAAAGAATGCTAGCTGAAAGAGCATACTTCAAAACCTCATAGCAGCAACACCCCAAACAAAGTGCAAAGGAGGCGATTGTAGAGATTGAGGTTAAAAAAAAAAAAAAAAGGACAAAGTATAAACATACCCTGGATGGTGTAGAGATCTCTCGGCCGACTCCTGACCCAACACCGTTTCGCCAGCAGATCTGGCTTCTTCCGGGGATACGGAAACACATAAAAACATCCCCCCTATATAGTGCCCACACAGGTGTGTGGAGGATAATTAAAATTGCAGGACCTGAATGACGTCAGCACCAATGGAATTGGAGCCCCAGTGCCTAAAAGCCAATCAATAGAACCAGAAGCACCTAATGGAGGCAGGACTGAGATGACAGAGCGAGCATGTGAGCAAGCACATGACCGCAGTGTCAGAGGTGCATCATACGACACGCCCTGACCATACCAGGAAAAACAATCAGTAGCACATGTGGTCATACGGAGGAGGAACCGGGGGCAGTGCAGTAGGTGCGGCCAAACATCTGAGTGACAGCGGCACCAACAGAACATGAGGCCTCAGACTCCAAGGGGCGGAGAACTAGTGATGCGGCGATCACAAGACACAGCACGCAACCGCAATGTCACGCGATGTGGCACACGACCGCGGCGGCACATTTGAGGCAGCTCTCACACCCGCGCTCAGAGTGGATCCGTCTAGTGGCTGCACAGATGGATCCGCTCCCACAGTGCAGATATAGGAATCCGCTCGAAGACGGATCCGTCTGCACCATGGTTCAGAGGAGTTCCAAGTGTGCAAATTAACCAGACGGACCCGTCCAGACCCCACACCGAAAAGCCAGCAGGAGACGGACCTGCTCGAGATCGTGCCACATTGTGTCAACCTCAAACGGATCCGCGCCCACCGACCCACACTGCAAGCCCGGACGGATCCGTCTGGCTCCGCGCAACCAGGCGGACACCCGAACGCTGAAAACTGCGCCCGGGCGGAGCCAAACCGCTGCACTCCGAGCGGATCCGCATCCACCCAGAGGACACCGGGGGTCCACGGATCCGCTCTGGGCCGCCCGCAAAAGCCCCAAAATGGAACTCACAAGCGGAACCCCGAACGCCAGTGCGAAGGCAGCCCAAATGCGGATACACATACCAGCCCACAGACTTGTCTAAAAATGGGCAGATGGTCAGAATGCATGGAAACTTGTTAAATATAGGTCAGGGTAAAAAATACCAGGCCAGTGGCTGGGAGCTGGACATGACATAAGAGACATAGAATACGACAACACACAGTTAACCCCTCATTATCCAAATGGACAGCAGATAACTACATTGCGCTGTGGACGGTGGATTACACCCCACCACACCGCGATGTTGTGTTAAGAGACTGTGTTCAGACTCATTATCATCCCACCGTGTACAGTATAAAAAGTGCGTACCATACATAATAAAGAGGAATAATGGCACAAATGTCAGTATTCCAGGACAACAGTTGACTTAGTTTGGCATAAAGTGCTAATGCATAAACCAGAAATAATATATATATATATATATATATATATATATATATATATACATACATACATAAGTATTGACAGGAGCATCCAACCTAGGGGGCTGAATTATTGCAATACACAATTGCTAGAAAGATAAGTGCCAATGGAGTACAAATTCAATTGTAATAAAACACACACAAGATAATTATATACTAAAAAGGGGAAGAGAGGCGCACGTGAAAAGTAAGTGAAAAGAGTGCTCGGTGCAGTGATGGAAAGGAAACAGATGAAAACTATAAAATTATTATTATACATCATGGTGAAAATATATGGTCGGAACGTCTCGAGAGAAGGGGAGTTATTGTGTAATATTGATGGAACAGGCGTAGTTGTATAGCCAGCATATGGCCCGGGGAAGTCCAGAATGTATCCAAAAGGCGCCATGCACACAGACATAACTCAGTATGGAACCATGACTCCACTGGAATGGTCCTCCACTGCGACAGACGTCATCGGTAGTGCTAAAGATAAATTAGGAAAGCACAATACGTTAAAAAACAGGGGAATGACAGACAAGGGATTAAAAACACGGGACCTGGGATGAGCAGAGAGACCCCAAGAAGACTCAAAAACAGGGAACGTTATTCAGGACATCCACCACGGGATGTATCAATTATAAAAAAGGAGCAAAAGAGAGGTCCTCATTTAACCCCCTAGGGGTCATGCTGTCTAATTCATGAATCCAGCGTACTTCTTTTTGCGCCAAAATTGCGATTTATCACAATTGTGAAACAATTTAAAATGTTTGGGAATCGTTTTTAATAGGGTCACATCATTTTCATCTTAGGCAGCCTCAATACCCAGGATGTGTTCTCGTATCCTCCTCTTGAGCTCCCTGGATGTCAGCCCAACATAAATGAGGTGGCATGGACACTTCCCCACATATATCACCCCTGGAGTATTACAGGTGACAGTATGTGTGATGGTGTATTGTTTACTGTTGGTGAATGGATTGCTAAAGGAAGTAATCCTGTCGACATTGGGGCATGCCACGCACCTCCCGCATGGGGTACATCCCCACTTGGGACCTTTAGAGTCGGGATTAAATTTGGTCTGATGACCTGGATGGTAACTGTTTACCATGGTGCAGACGGATCCGTCTTAGAGCGGATCCCTATATCTGCACTGTGGGAGCGGTTCCGTCTGTGCAGCCACTAGACTGATCCGCTCTGAGCGCGGGTGTGAGAGCTGCCTCAAATGTGGTTTTCCTGGTATGGTCAGGGCGTGTCGTATGATGCACCTCTGACACTGCGGTCATGTGCTTGCTCACATGCTCGCTCTGTCATCTCAGTCCTGCCTCCATTAGGTGCTTCTGGTTCTATTGATTGGCTTTTAGGTACTGGGGCTCCAATTCCATTGGTGCTGATGTCATTCAGGTCCTGCAATTTTAATTATCCTCCACACACCTGTGTGGGCACTATATAGGGGAGATGTTTTTATGTGTTTCCGTATCCCCGGAAGAAGCCAGATCTGCTGGCGAAACGGCGTTGGGTCAGGAGTCGGCCGAGAGATCTCTGCACCATCCAGGGTATGTTTATACTTTGTCCTTTTTTTTTTTAACCTCAATCTCTACAATCACCACCTTTGCACTTTGTTTGGGGCGTTGCTGCTATGAGGTTTTGAGGTATGCTCTTTCAGCTAGCATTCTTTTTCCCTGTTATTTCGTGCATCGATCTCCCGGCCTCTCCTTGGGTCCTGCTACTCATCTGTGTGTCCCGCCTTGTGCTGCCTGTTTTATTATATATGTATGTATTGTTTATATGTTTATATATACTTACAATAAAGTTGTTTGTATCTTCATACATATGTAAGTTATTTTCATTCATTTTTTTGGTGATTATTATGACTCCTTGGGGGTCCGATGTTTTTGATATTAATATGTCCGGTTAATATTGGTTGACTAATGTGAACAATTGACTATTAGAATTAACAAATAAGAAAATAGAGCAGGATTCTCTTTATTGGTTGGTTAGGTTAAATCTGGAGAAGCTGTAAGTTAAAAGAGCAATGCGAGTAATTTAAGTTCAAATAATCGCATTGCGAAAACAACTTAGAATTGCCAGGATTAACGCAGATATCAATCCAACCTATAGGGTGAGTTGACTAAAAGTTGTAATCGCAATGCGATTGTAACTTTAATATGGTGTTAAGCTAACTTTTGTGGAGCATTAAAACATAGCGAGTTAAATCGCCTTACTCGATAATTACGTAGTTGTCATTATCGCGTAATGCGATTGTAACTTTAATATGGTGTTAAGCTAACTTTTGTGGAGCATTATACATAGAAAGATAAATCGCCTTACTCGATAATTACGCGAAATCGAATATGGCACCTCCAGCGAGCTCAACACTAATTGTTAACTTTGTTAATTGTAGCAAGCTGACCCATTAGAAACACAACTCTAAGTTGAAATCGCAATTTGATTAATATAACTTGAAGTAATCGCATTGCGATTTCAACTTAGACCTGGTTTACTATGGTTGGCTTGGTAGAATTAGCGAAGATGACGAATATGACTAATGTATTCGTCATATTCCTCAAAACGAAGATAACAAAATATTCTCCATCTTCGTTTTAGCTCCATATTTGTCAACTTCGCTAATTCTAGCAATCAAATAGGAAAGTTGACTATAGAGACAGCTGTGTTTAAATCGCTATGCGATTATATTACTTTGCTTTTTTTTTATAAATAGAATCATTATAATACTTGAAAATTATTATTATGATTCTATTTATAAAAAAAAAAAAGCTAAGTAATATAATCGCATAGCGAATTAAACACAGCTGTCTCTAGTCAACTTTCCTATTTGATTGCTAGAATTAGCGAAGTTGATGAATATGGAGCTAAAACGAAGATGGAGAATGTAACGGAACTCCTAGCACCCCGACCGGGTACCTCCGTCGATAGATGCTTCTAGTGCTTCCAGAGGACTCCAAGCACTCCACTTGACACCGTCAGCGCTGCAGACCCCACGAACCGCCGAAGCTTGGTGGAAGTCTCACCGTCTCCTACCCACCCTGGACCTACGACAAGGCTCCAGGCTCCAGTGGCGGAACCTCTCCTACATCCAGAGAGCAGGAACCATGAACAAGCTTTTACAAGAGCTTCTACTCAGGGGAGTATTGTGATATAGCAATCCCCAAGAGTGTAGTTATCGTATTCCCCAAACATGAGCCAAAACTTCATGAAGGTATAAAGCAGCACACTTTATTGAGGGCTACCCGCCCGTATTTATGCAGGTCCCCATCTCGTGGACACGCCCCTAGGGGACCAGAAGGAAGACTGTGACACAGGACAGATACGTAGCAACTCAGGATACACAGACACAACACATCCCCACAATGCATCATGGTTTCCTCCTCTCTGTCCTGGAGACACCCGAGGAGCAATTCAATTATCTCTCAGGACAAAGGGAAATCGCCAATACACATGTGGGGAACACAGGACAGAAATCACCAACCAAACACACAATGTCACACCCCCACAGCAAGCACAGACATTTAACATATCCCCAGATAGCTCAAGTCTGAGTGCATATCATTAGGTGAATGGCACTCAGAATACACAAATACAATAATATTAGCTATCTGGGTACCCTCACATAACATACAACAAAATTCCAAAGACAGAAAAATACATGAACTTATATAACTATGCCGCTATTGCATAAAACCGGTGCATACAACATGGGACCGTAATCACATTGTAAGAGGCTGGCAAGTAGTCCTCCCCAAGCACTCGTGGCAACCTCAAAAGAGGGGAGTTTGTCACAGAGAATATTTCGTTATCTTCGTTTTGAGGAATATGACGAATACATTTGTCATATTCGTCATCTTCGCTAATTCTACCAAGCCAACCATCTTTAAAGGAAGTATGTATTGTTTCAGTCCAGCACACACCTGTGTTACGATTAAGGACTTCATCCGAAATGCATCAACATAGTACAGCTTGTGTCTGCATTGTCTGTATGTGGATTTATGTTGCTGTAATAAATGGAAGATTTCTACAGCAAAGCATCTACAGTGCCAGATTTTTTCTCTTTCTCATTACATTATGGATCCTTCCATGCACGCAGAGTATTCATGCACAGGTGAGCTGGATTTGTAACTTATCGCATATCACCTTACCACTCTGGTCTTCTGATGATGCTGCTGCCACCACCTAAACACTATGTCACTTTGCCGCTCTCTGGTCTCCTGATGCTGCTGCCACCTCCAAACTGTGTCACCTTGCCACTCTGTGGTCTCCTCCTGGTGCTGCTGCTGCCACCTCCACACTCTGTCATTGTTCTACTCGTTGGTCTCCTCATGCTGTTGCTGCTGCTGCCACCACACTGTCATTGTGTCACCCTGTGCCTTCCTCCTGATGCTGCTGCCTCCACCTCCACACTCTGTTATTGTGCAACTCTGACCTCCTAATGCTGCTGCTGCTGCCACCACACTGTCATTGTGTCACCCTGTGCCTTCCTCCTGATGCTGCTGCCTCCACCTCCACACTCTGTTATTGTGCCACTCTGTGGCCTCCTGATGCTGCCGCCACCTCCACACTGTCATTGTGCCACCCTGTGTCCTTCCCTGATGCTGCTGCTGCCGCCGCCACCTCCAGACTCTGTTATTGGGCCACTCTGTGGTCTCCTCATGCTGCTTCCACCTCACCACTATGTCATAAGGCCACTCTGGACTTCTCGTGCTGTTCCCACCCTCCCCACTTCATGACTCGGCCACTATTTTGCCTTTCACCCTGGCTGGCATTTTTTTGCCCCTTCTTCTGATCTGTCATAATGAAGGAAAAATGAGATGCACAATGGATCCTGTCCATGTAACAGCTATAAGGCTTGCATAACATGGCCCCTATTTTGTATCAGAATTGGCTTATGATTTGGTAGCCAAAAGCAGGAGTGGGTACAAAACACAGAAGACTTGCAAATATTGCATTCACGTGTCATCACATGCTTTGGATCCAATCCTTTTTTTTGGCTTTAGCAATATTGATGGATTACTGACCAAATGCTGACAGAGTGAAGGCGGATGCTCCACAGACAGGATCAGTTTTTTGTGGGTTATTGTTCTGATGGATCAGCGGAAAGGCAAAATAATCAGTGACGTCAACACTTACTTACTGCTGATACCCCCTTTACTTTGTCGGGGGGGCTCTACTTGAATAAGTGTTTAATAGAACAGGTTCTGTAGACATCTATGTGGAATCAGCTGCCGACGGTGTAAAAGGAGTGCACTTCTTCTTTACGCCAAAATCGACCTGTAAAGCTGAGTTCACACTTGAGTTATTTGGTCAGTTTTGACCCCGTAACTGCCCAAATTAGTGAAGTGTGCAGTGATTCTAAGAGAGATGCCTGTCATCTGCATGTCATGCTGACTCACAGTATTATTTCACTACCACAACAGACTCCCTATGCATATTACTGCAAGGCACAGTGTTCTACACCCCTATAAAGGCTCTCTGCAGCCAGGAAATAGCCTTTTTTTTTTTTTTTACGCAATTCACCACAAATAGATTCGGATCGAACCAAATTTTTTCGAAAAATCTCATTTTTTAGAAATTAGCTAATCTCTAATTGAAACACCCATCAACACAAATCCTGTATTGATGAACAGGGACTAGGATACATTAATTTCTTAACATTTGATGGCAGTTTTCTGGCACCTCCCTCTCCACATTTACAAAAAGTGGGTGGGTGTGTGCAGAAAGAGACAGGCCCTGAACAAGGAGTCCACGGCCCGACTCATCTACCAAAATGTGCTACAGTATTTTGACCATAGACCATAAATTTATGTCAGCTTCTTAATGGCACAGATGTAATTTTTCTGGCACACACAATTTCCAGTGAAGTTATTATTTCTTAATAATTCTAGCCCATCATACACCTGGGGGGTTTGCTATTAAGCCTGGCATAAGAAATGCTTGTCTTAACACATTCCCACCAATGATTTTTGTGATTTTTCTGCAACATTAATAATACTAAAAGTATCAGAAATACTTTTCTAGACACATGTGCTCTTTTACAAATTTGTGCCGCTTTTGCAGATGCATAAACCAGAATCATGTTGCACCCAAGTTTGGCATCCACAAAGGTCTAAGTTGAGGACATGTCTCTATGTTTCTTCACCATATTTTTTCTAGCTTTTTATAATTTTTTCTATGCAATGGATCAGTGGTAAACAAACATAACATGGATGGCATCCAAATTCTACCTGCAGGTTTTCACAGACCAATAGTTTTCTATGGGAATGTTTTGCTTGTAAAATGGATCTGCTGTAAGTAGTGCATTTCTTCATTGTTTTTACACTGTCACACTATGTTTGAATAAACAGACTAAAATCAATTAATGAATGTGCTGACCTTCGTGAACATGAACAGCACATGTCCCTGAATCACTAAATAATCCCTTACTTTGGCAAGAAAATTACACAATTTAAGATCTTACCATTATATAAACAGACTATATAAAGTTACACATCAATCTGCAAACAAAGAAGCAACTCAATTAGGCTGGTGGGGGTCTATATATTGTGAGGGATTTGCTCTCTGGGGGTCATTCTCACAATCATCTCCACAACAGCCGGGTTGCAGGTACAAACGTGAGGTTTATTTTCACAGAACAAAACACAAAACAACAAAACAAACACCTTGCCCGTCTGGGCTCTAACTAAACAGGAGTATTCCTACCTCACTTATAACACCGTTCACACACGGTACGACCATGCGGCTTTTCCAGCCTGTGCTCCAGCACTTTCTAGGCTTTAACAAAGTCCAGTCCTTTTGGAGGATTGTGGCCCAGAAGTCCGCCTGTCTCTGGCCTTGCTACAGTCACTTCCCGGACCTCGCAGAGAACCCCAACATTTGGCTAACACCTATCCCCGTGGCCCCTCAGCCAGCCCCGCTGAGACCACTCTCCCAGAGACTCCAGCAAGCCTCTGTTGCACAATGAATCTCTGATAATACACACTCCCCTGACTGACACACTGGGAGGTGCTTTATCGCATCCTGATTAGAGCAGGCCTCACCTGTGATCACCTCAGGTAAAAGGGAATACCCGTGTCGGAAGAGTGTGGACTGGCAGCTCCCTCATCCAAGCCTAACTGCCAGCCCAAGTAAAATCCAGCCCAAAGAATTTATACAAAACTGTCTCAGCAAACTATGCTTTTTCTGAGACCACTGCCACTCTCTGGATTCTATCTGTCTCACCCATCTGAGGTATCCGAGTGTGGGACAACACGCCTTCCAGCACTGTACACTATATATATATATATATATATATATATATATATATGTGTGTGTGTATTTTAGTAGACGCATGCAATGGTGATTTCCTCATCAATGTCTCAAAAACATGTCATGTGGCCTTGAGCATCAATTACAGCATGACAACGACATCTCATGCTGTTCACAAGTCGACTTATTGTCTGCTGAGGCATGGCATCCCACTCTTCTTGAAGGGCGGCCCTCCGGTCATTGACATTCTGGGGTACATAGTTAAGAGCCTCTGCACGGCGACTCAGCTGATCCCATAGGTCAGGGGTCAGCAACCTTTGCCACTCCAGCTGTTGTGAAACTGCAGTTCCCAGCATGCTCCATTCACTTCTATGGGAGTTCTGATAAACACAGAACAAGTATGAATGCTGGGTGTTGTAGTTTCACAACAGCTGCAGTGCCGGAGGTTGATGACCCCTGCCATAGGTTTTCAATGGGATTCAGGTCTGTAGAAAGTGCAGGTTACTCCATTTGAGGTACGCCAGTCTTCAGCAGCCATTCCCTAATGATGCAACCTTGATGGGCTGGCGCATTGTTGTCCATAAAGATGAATTTAGGCCTGTGTTGTTTAAGATTAGAGTGCATTTTATGGGTGAACATCACTGGAGGTGCGACCTTACATCCCCTCAGGACGACTATTCTAGGATTGGACTATCCCATATAGACGTTGCATCAGCCCTATGTCCCCTGATGAGTTTTGGGCTATATAAATAAATGAAACGCGTAGGGTCAGCATTTTTCTTTTTATCTGAGCACCTATGAGTAGGTTTCTTTAGCACCCTTTAATCATTACGGATAGGGGTCTATCTCTTCACTGTCCTCTGATACACCATACATTATCATATAGATGATTAAGGGGCGACATGTTTGAGGATTGAAAACAACTGGAGCCGAATTCATCTGTGTGTGAGGACGTGATTTATTTGGTGTGGATGCTGGTTCTGTCCACCTTTATCTACACATCTATCTGGGTAAGCGGTGTATATACTACAGTATACCTATCCAAATACATGTGTCCGACATGGAATTTGTGATGCTTATTGCCTTATCAGTGTGGCTTCATGGTTACAATTTGGGCTATTTGACTTTTTAGATTTATTATTAAAAGTTATATTTTACTACTGCCTTTTTAGATTTTGGTTTTTGTATCTGGTGGTAGCCTTGTCGGACTATATTTCTGACCTATGAGCAGTAACAGCTCCTGTGGTGGCTGTATTGATTCTTTTTAGTGCATTTTAGGTTCATCCTGAAATTTCAACCGAAAGTCAAATATCCCTAACTTTTTTGAGTAATGTGTATATACAGTGGGATGCGAAAGTTTGGGCAACCTTGTTAATCGTCATGATTTTCCTGTATAAATCGTTGGTTGTTACGATAAAAAATGTCAGTTAAATATATTATATAGGAGACACACACAGTGATATTTGAGAAGTGAAATGAAGTTTATTGGATTTACAGAAAGTGTGCTATAATTGTTTATACAGAATTAGGCAGGTGCATAAATTTGGGCACTGTTGTCATTTTATTGATAACAAAACCATTAGAACTAATTATTGGAACTCAAATTGGCTTAGTAAGCTCAGTGACCCCTGACCTACATACACAGGTGAATCCAGTTATGAGAAAGAGTATTTAAGGGGGTCAATTGTAAGTTTCCCTCCTCTTTTAATTTTCTCTGAAGAGTAGCAACATGGGGATCTCAAAATAACTCTCAAATGACCTGAAGACAAAGATTGTTCACCATCATGGTTTAGGGGAAGGATACAGAAAGCTGTCTCAGAGATTTCAGCTGTCTGTTTCCACAGTTAGGAACATATTGAGGAAATGGAAGACCACAGGCTCAGTTCAAGTTAAGGCTCGAAGTGGCAGACCAAGAAAAATCTCGGATAGACAGAAGCGACGAATGGTGAGAACAGTCAGTCAACCCACAGACCAGCACCAAAGACCTACAACATCATCTTGCTGCAGATGGAGTCACTGTGCATCGTTCAACCATTCGGCGCACTTTACACAAGGAGATGCTGTATGCGAGAGTGATGCAGAGGAAGCCTTTTCTCCACCCACAGCACAAAAAGTGCCGCTTGAGGTGGGCTAAAGCACATTTGGACAAGCCAGCTTCATTTGGAATAAGGTGCTGTGGACTGATGAAACTAAAATTGAGTTATTTGGCCATAGCAAGGGGTGTTATGCATGGAGGAAAAAGAACACAGCATTCCAAGAAAAACACCTGCTACCTACAGTAAAATATGGTGGTGGTTCCATCATGCTGTGGGGCTGTGTGGCCAGTGCAGGGACTGGGAATCTTGTCAAAGTTGAGGGACGCATGGATTCCACTCAGTACCAGCAGATTCTGGAGACCAATGTCCAGGAATCAGTGACAAAGCTGAAGCTGCACCGGGGCTGGATCTTACAACAAGACAACGACCCTAAACACTGCTCAAAATCCACTAAGGCATTTATGCAGAGGAACAAGTACAACGTTCTGGAATGGCCATCTCAGTCCCCAGACCTGAATATAATTGAAAATCTGTGGTTTGACTTAAAGAGAGCTTTCCATACTCGGAAGCCATCAAACCTGAATGAACTAAAAGATGTTTTGTAAAGAGGAATGGTCCAAAATACCTTCAACCAGAATCCAGACTCTCATTGGAACCTACAGGAAGCGTTTAGACGCTGTAATTTCTGCAAAAGGAGGATCTACTAAATATTGATTTAATTTCTTTTTTGTGGTGCCCAAATTTATGCACCTGCCTAATTTTGTTTAAACAATTATAGTACACTTTCTGTAAATCCAATAAACTTAATTTCACTTCTCAAATATCACTGTGTGTGTCTCCTGTATGATATATTTAACTGACATTTGTTATCGTAACAACCAACGATTTATACAGGAAAATCATGACGATTAACAAGGTTGCCCAAACTTTCGCATTCCACTGTATACTGTACATCAGCGACTTAAAAAGATTAAAATAGACAAATTGACAGGACCGGATGGCATACACCCGCGTATCCTAAGGGAATTAAGTAATGTCATAGCCAGACCCTTTTTTCTGATATTTGCGGACTCAATACTGACAGGGAATGTCCCACAGGATTGGCGCATGGCAAATGTGGTGCCAATATTCAAAAAGGGTCCAAAAACAGAGCCTGGAAACTATAGGCCGGTAAGTTTAATCTCTGTTGTGGGTAACCTGTTTGAAGGTTTTCTGAGAGATGCTATCTTAGAGCATCTCAACGGAAATAAGCAAATAACGCCATATCAGCATGGCTTCGTGAGGGATTGGTCATGCCAAACTAATTTAATCAGTTTCTATGAGGAGGTAAGTTCTAGATTTGACAGCGGCGAATCAATGGATGTCGTATATCTGGACTTCTCCAAAGCATTTGACACTGTACCACATAAAAGGTTAGTATATAAAATGAGAATGCTCGGACTGGGAGAAAACGTCTGTATGTGGGTAAGTAACTGGCTCAATGATATATATCTAATATATAACAGAGGGTGGTTATTAAGGGTACACACTCAGATTGGGTCACTGTCACTAGCGGAGTACCTCAGGGGTCAGTATTGGGCCCTATTCTGTTCAATATATTAATGATCTTGTAGAAAGCTTACACAGTAAAATATCAATTTTTGCAGATGACAATAAACTGTGTAAAGTAATTTACACTGAAGAGGACAGTATACTACTACAGAGGTATCTGGATAGATTGGAGGCTTGGGCAGATAAGTGGCAGATGAGGTTTAACAATGACAAATGTAAAGTTATGCACATGGGAAGGAATAATGCAAGTCACCCGTACATACCAAATGGTAAAACACTCGGTAACACTGACATGGAAAAGGATCTAGGAATTTTAATAAACAGCAAACTAAGCTGCAAAAACCAGTGTCAGGCAGCTGCTGCCAAGGCCAATAAGATAATGGGTTGCATCAGAAGGGGCATAGATGCTCGTGATAAGAACATAGTCCTACCACTTTACAAATCGCTAGTCAGACCACACATGGAGTACTGTGTACAGTTCTGGGCTCCTGTAAACCAGGCAGACATAGCAGAGCTGGAGAAGGTCCAGAGGAGGGCAACTAAAGTAATAACTGGAATGGGGCAACTACAGTACCCTGAAAGTTTATTAAAATTAGGGTTTTTCACTTTAGAAAAAAGACGACTGAGGGGAGATCTAATTAATATGTATAAATATATCAGGGGTCAGTACAGAGATCTATCCCATCATCTATTTATCCCCAGGACTGTGACTGTGACGAGGGGACATCCTCTGCGTCTGGAGGAAAGAAGGTTTGTACACAAACATAGAAAAGGATTCTTTACGGTAAGAGCAGTGAGACTATGGAACTCTCTGCCTGAGGAGGTGGTGATGGTGAGTTCAATAAAGGAATTCAAGAGGGGCCTGGATGTATTTCTGGAGCGTAATAATATTACAGGCTATAGCTACTAGAGAGGGGTCGTTGATCCAGGGAGTTATTCTGATTGCCTGATTGGAGTCGGGAAGGAATTTTTTATTCCGCAAAAGTGGGGAAAATTGTCTTCTACCTCACAGGTTTTTTTTTTTTGCCTTCCTCTGGATCAACTTGCAGGATAACTGGCCGAACTGGATGGACAAATGTCTTTTTTCGGCCTTATGTACAATGTTACTATGTTACTATGTTAAAATGGCTGTATTTCAAATGGCTGTATTTCTAATGCCTGATTCAAACCCCTGTATGTAGGGGGGTATCTCACACGGTCTGAACCAGTGTAGGCCTGAAGTAAATATATCTTTGCACAAAATAGCTGTATTTCAAATGGCTGTATTTCTAAAGCCTGATTCAAACCCCTGTATGTAACGGGGGTATCTCACATGGTCTGAACCAGTGTAGGCCTGAAATAAATATATCTTTGCACAAAATGGCTGTATTTCAAATGGCTGTATTTCAATAGAGATGTTGCGAACATCAAATTTTCCGTTCACGAACGGCGAACGCGAATTTCCGCAAATGTTCGCGAACGGGCGAACCGCCATAGACTTCAATAGGCAGGCGAATTTTAAAACCCACAGGGACTCTTTCTGGCCACAATATTGATGGAAAAGTTGTTTCAAGGGGACTAACACCTGGACTGTGGCATGCCGGAGGGGGATCCATGGCAAAACTCCCATGGAAAATTACGTAGTTGACGCAGATTCGGGTTTTAATCCATAAAGGGCATAAATACCCAGCTCCTCTTTTTTTTTTGATTAGAAAAATCTGTTCTTACCAGTTTAATCTCTGTTTTGTCCCCTATCAGGGGCCAGTGTGGTGTATGGAATAGATTTTAGGAACGGGGAGATGGAAAAAGATGCTTGGTCGGTCCTCTTACTTCCAATTTGGGGCACTGCGCGTGCAATGTACTGTGCTACCCGATATGAGTGGTATGTTAATTAGTACTATTCCTATCAGTTTAATCCCTGTTACGTCCCCTATCAGGGAACGTGTATGGAATAGATTTTAGGAATCGGGAGATGGAAATAGATGCTTGGTCGGTCCTCTTACTTCCAATTTGGGGCACTGCGCGTGCGCCGTGCAATTTACTGAGCTACCAGATATGAGTGGTATGTTAAGTAGTACTATTCCTATCAGTTTAATCCCTGTTATGTCCCCTATCAGGGGACGTGTATGGAATAGAGTTTAGACAACTGCAAAGAGTTGTCAATAGTTGACACACTCATGACATAAATTGTATTCCTCTATGCGTCAATCTTGGTGTAGTGATCACTGTGCTCGTGCGCACGATTGGAAGATTGCAGTCGATGGCGGTTTTTCAAAGCCTATGGTCATGTTGAGGTAGTTCAGTGACAGTTAAGGGACCCAGAAAACAATGATTTCGCAGTGTGGGCCCATTGTTGGCCTAGTATGCCTTAATGATAACCTTAGATGATCACAAAGAAAATTAATGTTTTTTCTATGCAAAATTATCCAGGCGATTGCTTTTGGTCTGTTCACAATGAAGCAACGACCTTATCTCATATGTGGTGTGCCAACATTGCCATTGCCAACACACTCATAGAGGTGATCGCTTCATTGTAATACGCAAGCCCCTTCACCACAACAAGGTAACGATCACGAAGGGGGATTGACACATGTATGTGCCTTTTTTTTTGTTTTGTTTTTGCAGCCACAGTGCAACACCAGAGGCCAGAAAAATTAGGCATGTACACATGCCTGAAAAATTAGGTACTGTTGCAGCCGCTGCTGTAGCAGCGGCCGGAAAAATTTATGTTTTCCAGGCACTAAAACATTGCGGCTTGAACCCTAGTTGGTGGCGGAGAAGTCACGCAAGTCATCCGGCATGCAGAGATTAAATACAGCAGCGTGTGGACCATTTTATAGCCCAAGGCATCTCATCAGGGCTTTCTTAGTCAAATGCATCCCCCACTGTCAGTCCCTTCAGGATCCAAGCCTCATTCATCTTAATAAAGGTGAGGACTTCTCTTCTCAGTGACAATACCTCCTGCTGCGCTGAAGGTCCTTTCTGACAGGACACTTGAAGCGGGGCAGGCCAGAAGTTCTATCGCAAATTGGGATAGCTCAGGCCACAGGTCAAGCCTGCACACCCAGTAGTCAAGGGGTTAATCGCTCCTCAGAGTGTCGATATCTGCAGTTAAGGCAAGGTAGTCTGCTACCTATCGGTCGAGTCGATCTCTGAGGGTGGACCCCGAAGGGCTGTGGCTATGCGTAGGACTTAAAAAGCTCTGCATGTCCTTCATCAACAACACGTCTGTAAAGCGTCCTGTCCTTGCCGGCGTGGTCGTGGTAGGAGGAGGATTACTTTCACCTCTTCCCCTGTTATATTCCCATTGTGCTGTGACATCACCCTTATACGCTGTGTAAAGCATACTTTTTAACTTGTTTTGTAACTGCTGCATCCATTCCAACTTGCGGTAATTCGCTAACATTTCAGCCACTTTCTGCTTATACCGGGGGTCTAGTAGCGTGGCCACCCAGTACAGGTCGTTCTCCTACAGCCTTTTTATACGAGGGTCCCTCAACAGGCATGACAGCATGAAAGACCCTATTTGCACAAGGTTGGATGCAGAGCTACTCATGCCCCGTTCCTCGTCCTCACTGATGTCATTGAAGGTCTGTTCTTCCCCCCAGCCACGTACAACATCACGGGTACCAGATAGGTGACAACGAGCACCCTGGGATGCCTGCTGTGGTTGGTCTTCCTCCTCCTAAAAGCCACATTCCTCCTCTGACTCCTCTTCCTCAGACTCCTCTTCCAGCGTTGCCGCAGGTCCAGCAAGCGATGCTGATAAGGCTGTTTCTGGTGGTGATGGTGACCACAACTCTTCCTCTTACTCTTCACGCTCATCTACGGCCTGATCCAGCACTCTTCGCAGGGCACGCTCCAGGAAGAAAACAAATGGGATGATGTTGCTGAGGGTGCCTTCGGTGCGACTGACTAGGTTTGTCACCTCCTCAAAAGGACGCATGAGCCTACAGGCATTGCGCATGAGCGTCCAGTAACGTGGCAAAAAAATACCCAGCTCCGCAGAGGCTGTCCTAGCACACCGGTCATGCAAATACTCGTTGACTGATTTTTATTGTTGGAGCAGGCGGTCGAACATTAGAAGTGTTGAATTCCAATGTGTCGGGCTGTCGCAATCAAAGCGCCTCACTGGCATGTTGTTTCGCCGCTGAATATCTGAAAAGTACGCCATGGCCGTATAGGAACGCCTGAAATGGCCACACACCTTCCTGGCCTGCTTGAGGACGTCCTGTAAGCCTGGGTACTTATGCACAAAGCGTTGTACGATCAGATTCAACAAATGTGCCATACACGGCACATGTGTCAACTTTCCCAAATTCAATGCCGCCAACAAATTCCTTCCGTTGTCAAACACCACTTTGCCGGTCTCCAGTTGGTGCGGAGTCAGCCACTGATCCACCTGTGCATTCAGGGTGGACAGGAGTGCTGGTCCGGTGTGACTCTCTGCTTTCAGGCAAGTCAACCCCAAGACGGCGTGACACTGTCGTATCCAGGATGTGGAATAGCCCCTGGGGAGCTTGGGGGGTGCAGTTGATGTGGAGCAAGACGCAGCAGCAGAAGAGGACTCAGCCGAGGAGGTTAGCAAAGAGGATGGAGTAGGAGGAGTAGAGGAGGTGGCAGCAGGCCTGCCTGCAAGTCGTGGTGGTGTCACCCACTCTTCTGCAGAGCCACACATTCCATGCTTGGCAGCCGTCAGCAGGTTTACCCAATGCACAGTGTACATGATATACCTGCCCTAACCGTGCTTTGCAGACCAGGTATCAGTGGTCAGATGGACCCTTGCCCCAACACTGTGTGCCAGACATGCCATGACTTCCTTTTCCACAATAGAGTACAGGTTGGGCATTGCCTTTTGTGAAAAGAAATTTCGGCCAGGTACCTTCCACTGCGGTGTCCCAATAGCTACAAATTTTTTGAAGGCCTCAGACTCCACCAGCTTGTATGGTAAAAGCTGGTGGGCTAAGAGTTCCGACAAGCCAGCTGTCAGACGCCGGGCAAGGGGGTGACTCTGTGACATTGGCTTCTTACGCTAAAACATTTCCTTGACAGACACCTGACTGTGGGCAGATGAGCAGGAACTGCTGAAGGTGAGAGGCGGAGTGGTGGATGTTTGAGAGGGTGAAAGGAGGACAGCAGTGGTTGACGTGGCTGAAGATGCTGGACCAGGAGGAGGATGGTGGCTTTGAGTTTGTGTGCTGCTTGTACTCATCATGTGTTGATCCCATAGGCGTTTGTGATTTGAGATCATGTGCCTTCGCACAGCAGTTGTACCTAGGTGGGTGTTGGACTTCCCACGACTCAGTTTCTTTTGGCACAGGTTGCAAATGGCATCGCTGTTATCAGAGGCTGACTCACAAAAAAAATGCCACACTGCTGAGCTTTGCAATGACGGCATTCTGCTGGTTGCAACAGCATGCGTTGATTGGCGTGCTGTCTGGCTGACCAGGGTGCCGATATATGCTGTCTGACTGTGCCACTAGCTCCTTGCGACGACCTCCCCCTGCTTCCAACTCGTCTCCTCCTCCTCTCTGTCTCCCCATCTGAACTTTCCCCCTGTTCTTCTTCTCTTCGAGTGGGCACCCACGTGACATCCACAGACACATCGTCATCATCAACTGCTTCACTTGTATCTGACAACTCAGCAAAGGAAGCAGCAGCGGGTATAACATCATCATCATCACACCGTACGTCCATGTGTGTAATGCTGCCTGACTGAGACATATCCCTGTTTCTTACATACTGATATGTAAATATCTCCTCTGACAGATCAAGTCAAGCAGCTGTGGTGCTAGTGTTGGTGGTGGCGGCAGGCAGGCGAGTGGTAGCTTGAGAGGTGCCCGAAGCTGAGCTGGAGGAGAATGGTGCATCACGGTTCCGAGCGGAAGCTGTAGAAGATTGGGTGTCTTGTGTAAGCCAGTCAACTATGTCCTCAGAACTTTTTGAGTTCAGGGTACGTGGCCTCTGAACACTGGGCATTATTCTAGGGCCAAAGGAAATCACAGCACCACGACGGCCCCTGCGGGGTGACCTGCCTCTGCCTGTCATTTTTTTTCCGATTAGTTGTAATATGCGTGCAAACTACTGTGACACCAAATATGAGTGGTGGCACTGGGCACTGGGCACTGGCAGTAGTGGGCACAGTACACATTGTAGGCCTGATACACACGCTTGCAAGCAACTGCAATTAGATTACAGTGAAAAAATAGTTTTTTATTTTTAAATGCAAGCTACTGCGACACCAGATCTGAGTGGTGCAACTGGGCACTGGCAGTAGTGGGCACAGTACACGCTGTAGGCCTGACACACACACGCTTGCAGGCAACTGCAATTAGATTACAGTGAAAAAATTATATATATTTTTTTAAATGCAAGCTACTGTGACACCAGATATGAGTGGTGGCACTGGTCACTGCCAGTAGTGGGCACAGTAAACGCTGTAGGCCTGACACACATGCTTGCAGGCAACTGTAATTATATTACAGTGAAATTTTTTATTTTTTTTAAATGCAAGCTACTGTGACACCAGATATGAGTGGTGGCACTGGGCACTGGCAGTAGTGGGCACAGTACACGCTATAGGCCTGACACACACGCTTGCAGGCAACTGTAATTATATTACAGTAAAAAAATAGTTTTTTATTTTTAAATGCAAGCTACTGCGACACCAGATCTGAGTGGTGCAACTGGGCACTGGCAGTAGTGGGCACAGTACACGCTGTAGGCCTGACACACACACGCTTGCAGGCAACTGCAATTAGATTACAGTGAAAAAATTATATATATTTTTTTAAATGCAAGCTACTGTGACACCAGATATGAGTGGTGGCACTGGTCACTGCCAGTAGTGGGCACAGTAAACGCTGTAGGCCTGACACACATGCTTGCAGGCAACTGTAATTATATTACAGTGAAATTTTTTATTTTTTTTAAATGCAAGCTACTGTGACACCAGATATGAGTGGTGGCACTGGGCACTGGCAGTAGTGGGCACAGTACACGCTGTAGGCCTGAAACACACGCTTGCAAGCAACTGTAATTATATTACAGTGAAAAAAATTGTTTTTTATTTTTAAATGCAAGCTACTGTGACACCAGATATGAGTGGTGCAACTGAGCACTGGCAGTAGTGGGCACAGTACACGCTGTAGGCCTGACACACACGCTTGCAGGCAACTGCAATTAGATTACAGTGAAATAATTGTTTTTTATTTTTAAATGCAAGCTACTGTGATATGAGTGGTGGCACTGGGCACTGGCAGTAGTGGGCACAGTACATGCTGTAGGCCTGACACACACACTGGCAGGCAACTGCAATTAGATTACAGAGAAAAAAAAAAGCAGACTGATGTACTAGCCCTAAAAAGGGCTTTTTGGGGTGCTGTCAGGACGCTGTCCTTACAGCAGAGATCAGATGAGTCTTTGAGGACTGGAGTGGACACTGAATACACTGGCCTAACTATCGATTTGCCTATTAAATCCGCAGCAGCTGCACTGTCCCTCCTCTCACTAACACTGCAGCTTCCGAATAAATCTAAGATGGATGCTGTCCTTGCTTTTTGATATTAGGTGGGAGGGTCTGGGAGGGAGGGTATGCTGCTAATTGGCTGGAATGTGTCTGCTGACTGTGAGGTAAAGGGTCAAAGTTTGCTTAATGATGACATATAGGGGGCGGACAGAAAATCGCCTGACACACACTGTTTTAGGCAACTGCAATTAGATTACAGTGAAAATTTTTTTTTTTTTTTTTAATGCAAGCTACTGTCAAACCAGATATGAGTGGTGGCACTGAGCACAGTGGGCACTGGCAGTAGTGGGTACAGTACACGCTGTAGGCCTGACACACACGCTTGCAGGCAACTGCAATTACATTACAGTGAAATTATATATTTTTTTTAAATGCAAGCTACTGTGACACCAGATATGAGTGGTGGCACTGGGCACTGGCAGTAGTGGGCACAGTACACATTGTAGGCCTGATACACACGCTTGCAAGCAACTGCAATTAGATTACAGTGAAAAAAATGTTGTTGTTTTTTAAATGCAAGCTACTGTGACACCAGATATGAGTGGTGGCACTGGGCACTGGCAGTGGTGGGCACATTACACACTGTAGGACTGACACACACGCTTGCAGGCAACTGTAATTATATTACAGTGAAATTTTATTTTATTTTTTAAATGCAAGCTACTGTGACACCAGATATGAGTGGTGGCACTGGGCACTGGCAGTAGTGGGCACAGTACACGCTGTAGGCCTGAAACACACGCTTGCAAGCAACTGTAATTATATTACAGTGAAAAAAATTGTTTTTTATTTTTAAATGCAAGCTACTGTGACACCAGATATGAGTGGTGCAACTGGGCATTGGCAGTAGTGGGCACAGTACACATTGTAGGCCTGACACACACGCTTGCAGGCAACTGCAATTAGATTACAGTAAAAAAATAGTTTAAATTTTTTAGATGCAAGCTACTGTGACATCAGATATGAGTGGTGGCACTGGGCACTGGCAGTAGTGGGCACAGTACACGCTGTAGGCCTGATACACACGCTTGCAAGCAACTGCAATTAGATTACAGTGAAAAAATGATATATATATATTTTTTAAATGCAAGCTACTGTGACACTAGATATGAGTAGTGGCACTGGGCACGGGCAGTAGTGGGCACAGTACACGTTGTAGGCCAGATACACATGCTTGCAGGCAACTGCAATTAGATTACAGTGAAAAAATTGTTTTTGTTTTTTTTAATGCAAGCTACTGTCAAACCAGATGTGAGTGGTGGCACTGAGCACAGTGGGCACTGGCAGTAGTGGGTACAGTAAACGCTGTAGGCCTGACACACACGCTTGCAGGCAACTGCAATTACATTACAGTGAAATTTTATTTATTTTTTAAATGCAAGCTACTGTGACACCAGATATGAGTGGTGGCACTGGGCACTGGCAGTAGTGGGCACAGTACACATTGTAGGCCTGATACACACGCTTGCAAGCAACTGCAATTAGATTACAGTGAAAAAAATGTTGTTGTTTTTTAAATGCAAGCTACTGTGACACCAGATATGAGTGGTGGCACTGGGCACTGGCAGTAGTGGGCACATTACACACTGTAGGACTGACACACACGCTTGCAGGCAACTGTAATTATATTACAGTGAATTTTTATTTTATTTTTTAAATGCAAGCTACTGTGACACCAGATATGAGTGGTGCAACTGGGCACTGGCAGTAGTGGGCACAGTACACATTGTAGGCCTGATACACACGCTTTCAAGCAACTGTAATTATATTACAGTGAAAAAAATAGTTTTTTATTTTTAAATGCAAGCTACTGTGACACCAGATATGAATAGTGCAACTGAGCACTGGCAGTAGTGGGCACAGTACACGCTGTAGGCCTGACACACACGCTTGCAGGCAACTGCAATTAGATTACAGTGAAAAAATGATATATATTTTTTTTAAATACAAGCTACTGTGACACCAGATATGAGTGGTGCAACTGGGCACTGGCAGTAGTGGGCACAGTACACGCTGTAGGCCTGACACACACGCTTGCAGGCAACTGTAATTATATTACAGTGAAATTTTATTTTTATTTTTTAATGCAAGCGACTGTGACACCAGATATGAGTGGTGGCACTGGGCACTGGCAGTAGTGGGCACAGTACACGCTGTAGGCCTGACACACACGCTTGCATTCAACTGTAATTATATTACAGTGAAAAAATTGTTTTTTATTTTTAAATGCAAGCTACTGTGACATCAGATATGAGTGGTGGCACTGGGCACTGGCAGTAGTGGGCACAGTACACATTGTAGGCCTGATACACACGCTTGCAAGCAACTGCAATTAGATTACAGTGAAAAAAATAGTTTTTTATTTTTAAATGCAAGCTACTGTGACACTAGATATGAGTGGTGCAACAGAGCAATGGCAGTAGTGGGCACAGTACAAGATGTAGGCCTGACACACACGCTTGCAGGCAACTGCAATTAGATTACAGTGAAAAAATAGTTTTTATTTTTTAAATGCAAGCTACTGTGACACCAGATATGAGTGGTGCAACTGGGCACTGGCAGTAGTGGGCACAGTACACGCTGTAGGCCTGACACACACGCTTGCAGGCAACTGTAATTATATTACAGTGAAAAAATGTTTTTTATTTTTAAATGCAAGCTACTGCGACACCAGATCTGAGTGGTGGCACTGGGCACTTGCAGTAGTGGGCACAGTACACACTGTAGGCCTGACACACACGCTTGCAGGCAACTGTAATTATATTACAGTGAAAAAATTGTTTTTTATTTTTAAATGCAAGCTACTGTGACACCAGATATGAATAGTGCAACTGAGCACTGGCAGTAGTGGGCACAGTACACGCTGTAGGCCTGACACACACGCTTGCAGGCAACTGCAATTAGATTACAGTGAAAAAATGATATATATTTTTTTTAAATACAAGCTACTGTGACACCAGATATGAGTGGTGCAACTGGGCACTGGCAGTAGTGGGCACAGTACACGCTGTAGGCCTGACACACACGCTTGCAGGCAACTGTAATTATATTACAGTGAAATTTTATTTTTATTTTTTAATGCAAGCGACTGTGACACCAGATATGAGTGGTGGCACTGGGCACTGGCAGTAGTAGGCACAGTACACGCTGTAGGCCTGACACACACGCTTGCATTCAACTGTAATTATATTACAGTGAAAAAATTGTTTTTTATTTTTAAATGCAAGCTACTGTGACATCAGATATGAGTGGTGGCACTGGGCACTGGCAGTAGTGGGCACAGTACACATTGTAGGCCTGATACACACGCTTGCAAGCAACTGCAATTAGATTACAGTGAAAAAAATAGTTTTTTATTTTTAAATGCAAGCTACTGTGACACTAGATATGAGTGGTGCAACAGAGCAATGGCAGTAGTGGGCACAGTACAAGATGTAGGCCTGACACACACGCTTGCAGGCAACTGCAATTAGATTACAGTGAAAAAATAGTTTTTATTTTTTAAATGCAAGCTACTGTGACACCAGATATGAGTGGTGCAACTGGGCACTGGCAGTAGTGGGCACAGTACACGCTGTAGGCCTGACACACACGCTTGCAGGCAACTGTAATTATATTACAGTGAAAAAATGTTTTTTATTTTTAAATGCAAGCTACTGCGACACCAGATCTGAGTGGTGGCACTGGGCACTTGCAGTAGTGGGCACAGTACACACTGTAGGCCTGACACACACGCTTGCAGGCAACTGTAATTATATTACAGTGAAAAAATTGTTTTTTATTTTTAAATGCAAGCTACTGTGATATGAGTAGTGGCACTGGGCACTGGCAGTAGTGGGCACAGTACACGCTGTAGGCCTGACACACACGCTGGCAGCAACTGCAATTAGATTACATAGAAAAAAAAAATGCAGACTGATGTACTAGCCCTAAAAAGGGCTTTTTGGGGTGCTGTCAGGACGCTGTCCTTACAGCAGATCAGATGAGTCTTTGAGAACTGCAGTGGACACTGAATACACTGGCCTAACTATCGATTTCCCTATTAAATCAGCAGCAGCTGCACTGTCCCTCCTCTCACTAACACTGCAGCTTCCGAATGAATCTAAGATGGATGCTGTCCTTGCTTTTTGATAGGAGGTGGGAGGGTCTGGGAGGGAGGGTATGCTGCTGATTGGCTGAAATGTGTCTGCTGACTGTGAGGTACAGGGTCAAAGTTTGCTCAATGATGACGTATAAGGGGCGGACAGAACATCGCATATGCTCGCCCGCCACGGCGAAAGTGAACAAGCGATGTTCACCGGGAACTGTTCGCTGGCGTATAGTTCGGGACATCTCTATATTTCAAATGCCTGATACAAACCCCTGTATATCTTTGCAAAAAATGGCTGTATTTCAAATGGCTGCATTTCAAATCACTGATTCAAACCCCTGTATGTAGAGGGGGTATCTCACAGGGCCTGAACCAGTGTAGGCCTGAATTCAATATTGCTGCACCAAATGGCGGTATTTAAAAACTCTGAATGTAACCCAAATGTATTAAGGGTGTATCTCACAATGACATCTGCATCAAAGGCTGCCAACTAAATTTTTTGTGCCCAAACGAGTGTTTGTTTAACAACTGAATTTGACAGCAGTATATAAGCCTGTAATTTCACACGTGCTGATGCTGCACTGCCTGAAAATAGTGATGCTGCACTGCCTTTCAAACCCCAGATAAAGATGGGTGTATTTCTAGCTTAAATTGCACAATGACTAATCAAGATGTTGTAGATTGCCAAAATTGTGTTTTTTTTGTTAACAGAAATATGAAAGATGTATATATTACACTTGAATTTAACACTTGCAGATCTGGAAAATACAGTTTTTTTTTTTTTTAAAGTGTGTTTTTCAAACCCCAGAAAATGATGGGTGTATTTCTACCTTAAATTGCCCACTGACTAATCCAGATGTTGTAGATTGCCCCAAAACAATTGTGATTTGCAATGTCCCAAAAGCTCAGATGCAGTGCTGGTGCACTGAGCATGCATAAAATGGCTGCCGCCACCCACCTAACTAACAGAATTATAAAAGTTATTATTTTTTTTGGTCAATGAGCTCAGGGCAGGGTAAAACGATTGTGCCCTGCACCCACACAACTATTTCTAGGTAGATCGCTGAGTTAGATTCTCTCCTATTCTCTCCCTGAAATCACAAGTCCAGCAGCATCCTCTCCCTACACTTGTAACAGCAGAGTGACGTGCAGCACTACGTGACTCAAGCTTATATAGAGCCTGGGTCACATGCTGCTCTGGCCATTCACAGCCATGCCATTAGTAGGCATGGCTGTGATGGCCTCTTGGGGCAAGTAGTATGACACTTGTTGATTGGCTGCTGTGCAGCCTTTCAAAAAGCGCCAAGAAAGCGCCAAACACCGAACCCGAACCTGAACTTTTACGGATATGTTCGGGTTCGGGTCCGGGGTCCAAAAATCCTAAAGTTCGGGTTCGCTCAACCCTAGTCACAAGTTCACAACAATACTTAGTGCACAAACCAGTAATATGTAGTCAGACCTGATAAAATGTGAAGTTGCACGTATTGCACAAAAATATGCGCATCATTAATTGCCGATTTGCGCAATTGCGAATATATTGGTGCACTCTATTTGCATATAAAGCTATTGTGATGTTCTTCCGTGCCAACCAATTTCTCCAGTCTCAGGAAAGTTCTAGCAGCTTGAAAAATGTGGCAACAGTGACCCACGCCTGTATTGTGCGCGCAGTACGCTCATATTACATTGCCGTTTTTCGCAATCAAGAAAATAATAGGGAATTCTCGAATTCGCAAATACATGACGAATATTCGCGAAAATATTCGCAAAATATTGCAAATTCGAATATTGCCCCTGCCGCTCATCACTACTGGCTACCTACCTCAACTACTAGTCTGATGCTGCCACCTGCCTGATGCCACACATCTGATGCCAAGTGCTCCTTCTTTCACCCACCTTCGTCAGCGGGTACTGGTATTGCCACCCACCGCCCTATTCTGTCACCGGGTCACTATGTGGTCTCCTGATGCTGCTGCTGCCATCTCCACACTATGTCACCTTCACACTCTGCGATATCCTGATGCTGCTGCCATCCCCACACTATGTCACCTTGCCACTCTGTTGTATCCTGATGCTGCTGCTATATCCACACTATGTCACCTTGCCACTCTGTGGTATCCTGATGCTGCTGTTGCTGCCATCCCCACACTATGTCACCTTGCCACTTTGTGTTATCCACCTGATGCTGTCACTACCTCCAGACTCTGTCATTGTACCACTCTGGTCACTGGGCCACTCTGTGATCTCCTCATGCTGCCGCCACCTCCAGACTCTGTCATTGTGCCACTTGGTGGTCTTCTCCTCATGCTGCCAACTCCAGACTGTCATTGTGCCACTCGTGGCCTCCTCATACTGCTGCCAACTCCAGACTGTGTCATTGTGCCACTCGGTGGCCTTCTCCTGATGCTGCCAACTCCAGACTGTGTCATTGTGCCACTTGGTGCCTTCTCCTGTTTCTGCCAACTCCAGACTCTGTCAATGTTCCTCTCTGCCTTCTCCTGATGCTGCTGCTGCCGCCACCCCCGGACTTTGTCATTGTGCCGCTCGGTGGCCTTCTCCTGATGCTGATGCTGCCACCTCCTTACTCTGTCATTGTGCCACTCGGTGGCCTCCTCATATTGCTGCCAACTCCAGACTCTGTCAATGTGCCACTCGGTCAGCAAAAAATTACTGAAATGTGTACAGACACATTTAAATTAACGGGTGTGTGTGCTGTCTGTAGAAAATGCGGACAGCACACATCAGTGAAAAACAGAAACGTGAACGAGGCCTAAATCAGTGATCCCCAGCGATCAATATGATTGGGTTCATAGTAATTTCATAAAGGTAAGTACCCTTAATTTTTAAACACTGAAATAAATGCCGATGACAATATTTTTAATCTAAAATGTTGCTGACAGCTTGCATTCTAGAGGGAAAAGTCCCCACTAGATTAGGTCTCTAAAAATATCCTCCGTGTATATCACTGAGTTTTGCATATAATTTGGCATCTTTTCTCTTTTATCTCTTTGGGATCACTGTAATGTGAGAATATATGATGGTATTAAAGGACTTTGGTCAAAGACAGTTTTAAACAAAGAGAAAAGGAGTAAAGCAAGTTTTTAATGCCGGAGATGATATAATTTAGCCATATAACCATCAGGTCCAGGGCTCCTTCCAGATGGCAGGGCTGGAATTATTGCTTTCAATTCTACTTGGGTAAATAATGAAGGGTGGTAAATAAGGAAGGGTGGTTTCTTCTAAGAATTGTGATAGTGAGTGAGAAAGAGGTACATTTCCACTAGAATGGTGAGGAAGATGGAGACTGTACAGATCAGAGCACGGTTCTGGAACCACTGAGGTTTATCCAATGTCACATGGGTTGATTTGCCAGACTGATGCTTAATGGATGAAATAAATATTGCATCTCTTCTGGTGCAGGTTTGTTTTAGACATCTATGTGTTATAAAATATAATAGTAATAATTGATTAAAAATAAAACATTTTGATAACTTACATATTGTGATTTATCCAGCACTGGTGTCATCATTATGCTCCTAATGTCACCCATGAGCATAGCATCCAACTCCTTAACTCCTATATGAGTGTGAACCACTTTGTCCTTAATAAAAATGCTAGCAGCTCTCAGCATAAATGAGACAAATAAATGCATGTGGATGTAGTTCCTGGTGCAGTGCAATCTCCTGTAAGAATGTATATTTAGATCAGTTATTTTATAACAAAATACGGTACACTCTATAAACACCCACCATAAAATCATTCAAAATGAGTCATTGTAGCTGACAGATTGTTTAGCAAGATGACAAAAAAATCTATTATAATTAATAAAAACTAACATCAAAGGAAAGGGGCAAAGGAAATACACTTCTTCCACAGTAATTAGCCAAGAATAATCCATGTAGACATTTTGCATCACATCTGGATGAAAAGTAGCTAATAACCAGCATTATAGACAGGACTCCGGTAAGGGCTCATGCACACGACTGTATGTATTTTTCGGTCCGCAAAAAACAGATCTGCAAAAAATACAGATGAATTCCGTGTGCATTCCGTATTTTTCAGAACGGAACAGCTGCCCCCTAATAGAACAGTACTATCCTTGTCCGTAATGCGGACAATAATAGGACGTGTTCTATTTTTTTGCGGAACTGAAATATGTACATACGAAAACGGAATGCACACGGAGTAACTTCAGTATTTTTTGTGGACCCATTGAAATGAATGGTTCCATATACACTCCGCAAAAAAAAAAAAACGGAATGGACACGGAAAGAAAATATGTTTGTGTGCATGAGGCCTAAGGGCCATGGAGTTCTGTATGGTAGTTTGCAATGACTAGAACATTCTTCACTTTAAAGGGGTTGTCCGAGTTATAAAAAAATAAAATATATTATATAGCACTTATAAAAATAAAAATAAATGTGACGCACAAGAGTAACTACAGCCCAGCAATATATAACAGAGCTAAGCAAGTTCTAGGTAAACAAAATTATATTTCCTCATTTCCTTGATGGTCTTCTGGCCTTTTGTTTACCTGCAATAACAACAATCTCTGTCCCTCCCCCTGCTCTACAAAGGGAGTGAATACAAGTGCTGCCCTGAGTGACATGTCTGCCTGCTGGGATACTCAGCAGCATGTTGTATGTGTAGGACTACAAGTCCCAGCTATACAATGACATTGCTGATACACACATGATCTTCTCCCCACCTGTTCTTGCACAGAACTCCTGTCAGCTCCTGTGCCCAGCATTTGTCTCCTCACTACCTGCAGCTACTCAGTAAAGCCTTCAGCCCTGAGTCTGTGCTTCTGAAGGGGTTAATCTTTCCTGAAGTATCCAGTGGGAGGGAGACACAGGGCAGAGAGCAGCAGCTCCGCCAGTGCAGGGGGCGTGGCCAGCACAGTGACTTCTCGTGTACAGACTCATATCTGATCTCTCAGGCTTATTCACAAAACATCATCAGTGACCCTCAGTGAAATCTGAGAAAGGAGCAACTACAGATGCATAAGTGCATGGTAAAGCTGTTACATTTGATTAGTTAAAAACATTCAAAGAACAAAAATATTACTTGGACAACCTCTTTAATACCAAGAATCATCATCTCCATCTTCTGTAACCATTAATCAATGTTGATGTTGTCTGTTGTATGTCTTTGTTTGTGATTTAATAATAAGAAAACAGAATAAGGATATGTATAGACTTGTACCTTACTTTGGTTTTTAAGAAGTTTGTTCAGCTTTAGAATCACATACTTTCCACATTAAATAAATATAATAGGAGTTTTACATCTGGTACAATGGTATTAAAAAGGAACTGTTAAAGAATTGTTTAATCAATATCTTGAACAATAACTAATCAATAAACTAATATCTGCAAATGTATAATCACATAGTTGACAGCTGATTCTGAATGGCAAATGGGTTTGTCAATGCATTTACCATTCAAAATCAGATAATATAAGCAGTTAGGGATAGGTTCAGACAGAAATTTTTGGAGGGGACTTTGAGGCAGATTTTCCTGCAGGTTTTTCATTCAAAGCCAGAAGTGGAATCAAAAACAAATGGAAACATATAAGGAAGGACTTCTACTTAACCCTGCTGGATCCACTTCTGACTTTGGCTGAAAAATCTGCAGGAAAATCTGCATTTAATGCTCCTCCAAAAACTCTGTGGGAACCTACCCTAAATCCACAATCAGTGTTCTTAAAGGGGTTGGCCACCTTCTGTTTACTGATGACCAATGTAAGATGACTATATGACACTTACTAATAAATAGCGTTGAGCACTAATATTCTAATCACAAATTTTAATCACGAATATCGCCACTTCAAGAATTTGCAAATATTTAGAATATAGTGCTATATATTTGTCGTGAATTTATTAGAATTTATCGTGAATTTATCGCATTGCAATCAAGTAAACAATGACTGGAGATCACAAATTCTCAAATTAGTGAATTTATGGCGAATATTGGGCCAAAAATTCACAAAATATTGCAAATTTGAATATTGCCTGTGTGTCATGACCGGCGTGCCGATCACATACGTGACGCAAAGGGAGGGAAAAGGGAAGGCCCTGTCCAAGGGAGAGGGAAAGGTGGTGACCCCTAACTCACCTTGAGGCTGGCACCTGACTGCCCTGACGTCCTTAGATGGGTTCCTCACCCGTACGCCGATCACATGCCTAAACCCTGGCTTTCCCTAAGATGAGCCCTATGTAGTGAATAGGGCGGTGGGAACACTAGTCCGCACCACTAACACTAAAGGAAAACACCAAGGAGAGGACAGACAATACAGACAAAACATATAATTCCAGGTGGGCGACAACAGTAGACAACAGAAGCCCAACAGGGATCCGGAGGGTAACGCTCTGGAACAACAACCAGGAATCTCAGCTACACAGCTCCAGTGGGTCAGTATAGAAGTCCAGGCAGGAAGCTCTTTATCTGGCAACCAGAGAAGTGGGAGAGGGGAATATAAAGAGGTTGGGAGTGCTGGACAAGAAACAGCTGAGGAGAAGGAGCTACGGATCCCTGAGTGTGCCAAAAAGGGTTGCAAGGCAAACCCAGAAAGCTACCATTAAGAAACAGCACTATCTTTATACATAGAGCGCGCAGCCACCCGCTGCGACTTCCTGACCCCGGGTATAACGGAGTCAGGCGTGGCTCTTGACACCCTCATGACACTATGCCGCTCATCACTAGAGATGGCCTTGCGGTTCGCCCGGCGGTCGGTTCGTGGCGAACTTTGTTCGTTCGTGATTCGCTGAACATGCGAACATATGACGATATTCGCGCCCACCATATTCTTTTACATTGTGAAGAACTTTGACCCATGACATATCCATCAGGTGGTACAGGACAGCCAATTGAAAAGTTTCAGCATATGGACATACCCACTACCTTATAAATATACCTGATCTGGCCACCATTTTAGATTCTGTCTTTTGTCAGTGTAGGGAGAGGTTGCTGTGTGGAGCAGGGAAAGACTGTTAGTGACACTAATCACTAGCTAATAGGTCCACAAAAGTCCTTTTAATGACTGGTATAGGTGTACTATTAATAGGTGTGCAGTACATAGGGGTGTAATACACTTATAATATACTTTCTAACATAGAAAGCTAAATATTATAGTGGATTTGTATTGTGCAGCATTGTGACTGGTGAGCGGTTCTGCAGCGATACTACAACTACAAAGAGTGACAAACGATACTGGAAAAAAATTATTAGAACTGGTGTGATGTACCAGCCGCCCCCCAAAACGACAGATTGAAGCGGGGTGTTATATACCAATATACTTTCATAATAGTGTATTTGGGTACTGCAGCATTTTTTGGCTGTTTAGCTGCGTTCCCTCTGCTACACACGGTGACAAACGGTACTGGAAAAAAAAATATTATAACTGGTGTGATATACCAGTCAGCCCCCAAAACGACAGATTGTAGCGGGGTGTTATATACCAATATACTTTCATAATAGTGTATTTTGGTACTGCAGCATTTTTTGGCTGTTTAGCTGCGTTCCCTCTGCTACACACAGTGACAAACGGTACTGGAAAAAAAATATTATAACTGGTGTGATATACCAGTCGCCCCCCCAAAATGACAGATTGAAGCGGGGTGTTATATACCAATATACTTTCATAATAGTGTATTTGGGTACAGCAGCATTTTTTGACTGTTTTGCTGAGTTCCCTCTGCTACACACAGTGATAAACAGTACTGGAAAAAAATTATTATAACTGGTGTGATATACCAGTCGCCCCCGCAAAACTACAGATTGAAGCAAGGTGTTATATACATTCTTCCACAAACACTGCGCTTCTATAGAGACTTTTGTCACAGGGTTATTTAAAAAATGACAGGCAGAGGAAGAGGCAGGCCCTTCCGCAGGGGTGGTAGGGGTAGGGCAGGAGCACCAGGCCAGAGCCTTAGTGGGAAGTTGCAGAAGGTGCGTTCGATTACGTCAAAGGACCCACCAGACTTGGTTGAGTGGCTCACTCAGCCTTCCGCTTTTGCACCCTACTCATCCTCTCTATCTGCACCCTCTTCACTCTCTGCTGTGTGCACCCCCAAAGACACCACCACCAACACCACCACAACCATATACCCTCTGCCTGAGTCACAGGAATAATTTTCAGATCCATTACAAGACATTTCCGATCGGATCAGGAAGAGGCGGTAGCAACGGCCGCCACTCAGCAGTCTGACGACAGTACCCTGATCAGCCCAAGGAGGTTGGTCCCCGCTGTTGCTGCCTACTCCGAGATCTATAATGTTAGTAATGGGAAAGGTGACTTTGATGATGACGTGTCTATGGACGTCACGTGGGTGCCCACAAGAGAGGAAGAGGAGGGGAGTTCAGAGGGAGAGATGGACCAGCAGATAGGGAGGAGAAGCAGGCAGAACTTACATTGCACAGGAGGCAAAAACCAGACTGCTAATGAATCAGGAGCGAGCCATCTACCATGCACGATCACATCTGGCGCTCCCAGGACGACGGCACATGGCTCCGCAGTGTGGGCTTTTTTTTTATGTGTCCGCTGCTGACAATAGTGTTGCCATCTGCAGCCTTTGCTGTCAACGCATAAGTCGCGGTAAGCCCAAGATTCATCTAGGGACGACCGCCTTAAGAAGGCACCTGGCCTCCCATCACCGAGCCCAGTGGGAGTAAAGCCATCAGAACCCACAAAGCCACACTCCAGGCGCTCACCGTCCAGCTTCTCCTCTATCCTCTCAATTGTCCTCCACTTCACCTTCTATCGTGCTGTCCTCCACTTTTGCACCCTGCTCCCTCTTCTGCTGTGCAGGTGGCTCTGTGCGACCGCCGCCTCTTCCTCCGAACTACATAGGTCACTCGCATGATTCCATGTGGGGTTGAGGACCTCATCGTCCTCCACATCATCTTCCACCCTGTCTTCACCCTTGCCTTCCTTGTCGGTCTGCACACTTTCGAAAGCCCCAGCAGTTGGCACCTGTGTTTCGTCATCATCCGAGACGTGCTGTGATGGTCCTCCCATGTACTCATCTTGAAAAATAAGTGGTTGGGCATTGGTGCACTCAATCTCTTCTGTGGCGAAACCAACCTCGCCACGGTGTTTTGGAGAGGCCTGTTTATCCGCCTCTTGCCCCAGGATTATGGGCCATATACTAACTTTTAAACCCCTGAACCTATTCAAGTGAATTTTGGATAGGTTTGTCCCCAAGTTATACTGTTTAAATTGATGTAAGTTATATGTATGGCCAATGTAAAC
This sequence comes from Bufo bufo, assembly GCF_905171765.1. Classification (NCBI taxonomy): domain Eukaryota; kingdom Metazoa; phylum Chordata; class Amphibia; order Anura; family Bufonidae; genus Bufo; species Bufo bufo. The sequence continues at coordinate 121,397,842 of NC_053395.1, read as the reverse complement.
TCACAAAGTTGTAACAATTTATAATAAGTGTAACTTGTCAGCTTGGGAGGAAAATGCTGGGTGTGTTTCTATTGTGCCATTGTCCCATTGTGTGTTTAAAGGGTGATGTCTGTCCTGTTGTCTGCGCATGTATATTGGTGACTTCTCTTTGTCTTGAGAGATAATTGGATTACACCTCGGTTGTCTCCGGGACAGAGAGGAGGAAACCATGATGCATTGTGGGGATGTATTGTCTCTGTGTATCTTACAGTGCTGCATATCTGTCCTATGTCACAAGTCTTCCTTCTGGTCCCCTAGGGGCGTGTACTTACATTGTATGTGTTGTAAATTACTGATTGGTTGTATTTCAAACCCCTGTGGACAGTACTAGGTTTGTGGTTTATGAATAAAAGAGGCTGTACGTGAAGTACAGTCAGACCACTGCTTGACCCTCAACACGGAGCCTTGTCTCGTTATTGGGGGGATCCGCTGTATGCTGTTACAGACTGATTGCCAGGAGTGTAAGCTGAGCCCTGTTCGTCTGCTAGCAGCTATTCGTGAGGTTCCAGTTTGGAGTGCTATTTTGTATCCAGTTCGGGAGTTTGGTGTATCCTGCAGTAGCTGTGCCTGTCTCTCAGAAAGGGGCTTATCGCCTAAACGGAGCTTAACCCCTTGTTTGCGGAAACGGTCCGTTACATCTTCCAATTCTGCAGCAGGGCTAGGTGGATGGCCCTGGGAAACCCTGCTAACAGAGTCATCAAAAAGCAGAAGAGACTCCTGCATGACTTGGGGCTCAGACTGCTTGGCTGATTTGAAGAGGGTGAGGTGAAGGACTGATAGACATCGGCTGCAGGTGCCAACTGTGGTCTTTCAGCAGGAGACTGTGTGGGAGACAATGTGAAGGAACTGGATCCACTGTCAGCAACCAAATCTACTATCGCCTGTACTTGTTCAGGCCTCACCATTCGTAGAGCCGCATTAGGCCCGACCAAATACCGCTGCAGGTTCTGTCGCCTACTCGCACCCGAGGAAGGAGTTTCACTTGTGCGTGTAGCTGGCACAGATCGACCACGTCCTCTCCCTGCAACAGGAGCTCCACCAGCAGCACCACAACCTGGACCACGTCCCTTATTTGACGCTCTCCTCATATTTTTCGAATTTAGGATCTTGCCCTAAATGGGTGTTTAATTAATAGTAGAATAGAACGATAGTATATAAAGGGTGTATTTCACACGGCCTGAACCAGACTAGGCCTCAATTAAATATTTCTTTGCCCAAAATGGCTGTATTTCAAATGGCTTTATTTCAAATGCCTGCATCAAACCCCTGTATGTAGAGGGGGTATCTCACAGGGCCTGAACCAGTGTAGGCCTAAATTAAATATTTATTTGCACAAAATGGATGTATTTCAAATGGCTGTATTTCAAATGCCTGAATCAAACCCCTGTATGTAGAGGGTGTATCTCACACGGTCTGAACCAGTGTAGGATTGAATGAAATATTTCTTTGCACAAAATGGCTGTATTTCAAATGGCTGTATTTCAAATGCCTGAATCCAACCCCTGTATGTAGAGGGAGTATCTCACAGGGCCTGAACCAGTGTAGGCCTAAATTAAATATTTACAGGGAGTGCAGAATTATTAGGCAAATGAGTATTTTGACCACATCATCCTCTTTATGCATGTTGTCTTTCTCCAAGCTGTATAGGCTCAAAAGCCTACTAGCAATTAAGCATATTAGGTGATGTGCATCTCTGTAATGAGAAGGGGTGTGGTCTAATGACATCAACACCCTATATTAGGTGTGCATAATTATTAGGCAACTTTCCTTTCCTTTGGCAAAATGGGTCAAAAGAAGGACTTGACAGGCTCAGAAAAGTCAAAAATAGTGAGATATCTTGCAGAGGGATGCAGCACTCTTAAAATTGCAAAGCTTCTGAAGCGTGATCATCGAACAATCAAGCGTTTCATTCAAAATAGTCAACAGGGTCGCAAGAAGCGTGTGGAAAACCAAGGCGCAAAATAACTGCCCATGAACTGAGAAAAGTCAAGCGTGCAGCTGCCAAGATGCCACTTGCCACCAGTTTGGCCATATTTCAGAGCTGCAACATCACTGGAGTGCCCAAAAGCACAAGGTGTGCAATACTCAGAGATATGGCCAAGGTAAGAAAGGCTGAAAGACGACCACCACTGAACAAGACACACAAGCTGAAACGTCAAGACTGGGCCAAGAAATATCTCAAGACTGATTTTTCTAAGGTTTTATGGACTGATGAAATGAGAGTGAGTCTTGATGGGCCAGATGGATGGGCCCGTGGCTGGATTGGTAAAGGGCAGAGAGCTCCAGTCCGACTCAGACGCCAGCAAGGTGGAGGTGGAGTACTGGTTTGGGCTGGTATCATCAAACATGAGCTTGTGGGGCCTTTTCGGGTTGAGGATGGAGTCAAGCTCAACTCCCAGTCCTACTGCCAGTTTCTGGAAGACACCTTCTTCAAGCAGTGGTACAGGAAGAAGTCTGCATCCTTCAAGAAAAACATGATTTTCATGCAGGACAATGCTCCATCACACGCGTCCAAGTACTCCACAGCGTGGCTGGCAAGAAAGGGTATAAAAGAAGAAAATCTAATGACATGGCCTCCTTGTTCACCTGATCTGAACCCCATTGAGAACCTGTGGTCCATCATAAAATGTGAGATTTACAAGGAGGGAAAACAGTACACCTCTCTGAACAGTGTCTGGGAGGCTGTGGTTGCTGCTGCACGCAATGTTGATGGTGAACAGATCAAAACACTGACAGAATCCATGGATGGCAGGCTTTTGAGTGTCCTTGCAAAGAAAGGTGGCTATATTGGTCACTGATTTGTTTTTGTTTTGTTTTTGAATGTCAGAAATGTATATTTGTGAATGTTGAGATGTTATATTGGTTTCACTGGTAAAAATAAATAATTGAAATGGGTATATATTTGTTTTTTGTTAAGTTGCCTAATAATTATGCACAGTAATAGTCACCTGCACACACAGATATCCCCCTAAAATAGCTAAAACTAAAAACAAACTAAAAACTACTTCCAAAAATATTCAGCTTTGATATTAATGAGTTTTTTGGGTTCATTGAGAACATGGTTGTTGTTCAATAATAAAATTAATCCTCAAAAATACAACTTGCCTAATAATTCTGCACTCCCTGTATTTGCACAAAATGGATATATTTCAAATGGCTGTATTTCAAATTCCTGAATCAAACCCCTATATGTAGAGGGTGTATCTCTCACGGCCTGAACCAGTGTAGGCCCGAATTCAATATTGGTGCACCAAATGGCGGTATTTAAAATGCCTGAATCAAACCCCTGTATGTAGAGGGAGTATCTCACAGGGTCTGAACCAGTGTAAGCTTAAATGAAATATTTATTTGCAAAAAATGGCTGTATTTCAAATTCCTGAATCAAACCCCTGTATGTAGAGGGGGTATCTTACAGGACCTGAACCAGTGTAGGCCTAAATTAAAGATTTCTTTGCATAAAATGGCTGTATTTCAAATGGCTGTATTTCAAATGCCTGAATCAAACCCCTGTATGTAGAGGGAGTATCTCACAGGGCCTGAACCAGTGTAGGCCTAAATTAAATATTTCTTTGCACAAAATGGATGTATTTCAAATGGCTGTATTTCAAATTCCTGAATCAAACCCCTGTATGTAGAGGGGGTATCTTACAGGACCTGAACCAGTGTAGGCCTAAATTAAAGATTTCTTTGCATAAAATGGCTGTATTTCAAATGGCTGTATTTCAAATGCCTGAATCAAACCCCTGTATGTAGAGGGAGTATCTCACAGGGCCTGAACCAGTGTAGGCCTAAATTAAATATTTCTTTGCACAAAATGGATGTATTTCAAATGGCTGTATTTCAAATTCCTGAATCAAACCCCTGTATGTAGGGGGGTATCTCACACGCCCTGAATCAGTGTAGGCCTGAAGTAAATATATTGTTACGCTGCTGGTAGACGCGGCTGGAATCCAGTGGCCAGAAGGAACAAACGAGGGGCAGACTTGAGGAGTAGGTCGCAAGGTAGGTAATCCAGTGAAGAATCGGAACGGTCTGGAAAGGACAGTTCTGAGGAGCAGGAGACTGGAACAAGTCCCAATACTCGAGCAATGTTTGCATTGCCTCATGGGTATAAGTAGGCCCAAACAGGAAACAAGATGGCTCCCAATCAGTATCACAACGGCCATCTTAGTTAAGGGCAAATCCTCAAATAACACAGCAGCCTCCAGTGGTGGAGGAGTGAATTGCAAAACAAGTTCAGAGTGGGTGAAACAGCGGCCACTAGTGGTAATTTAGAAGATTACATCAAATTCTGACATATATCTTTGCACAAAATGGATGTATTTCAAATGGCTGTATTTCAAATTCCTGAATAAAACCCTGTATGTAGAGGGTGTATCTCACACGGCCTGAACCAGTGTACGCATTAGGCCCGACCAAATACCGCTGCAGGTTCTGTCGCCTACTCGCACCTGAGGAAGGAGTTTCACTTGTGCGTGTAGCTGGCACAGATCGACCACGTCCTCTCCCTGCAACAGGAGCTCCACCAGCAGCACAACGACCTGGGCCACGTCCCTTATTTGACGCTCTCCTCATATTTTTCAAATTTAGGATCTTGCCCTAAATAGGTGTTTAATTAATAGTAGAATAGAACAACAGTATATAAAGGGTGTATCTCACACGGCCTGAACCAGACTAGGCCTCAATTAAATATTTATTTGCACAAAATGGATGTATTTCAAATGGCTGTATTTCAAATTCCTAAATCAAACCCCTGTATGTAGAGGGGGTATCTCACAGGGCCTGAACCAGTGTAGGCCTAAATTAAATATTTCTTTGCATAAAATGGATGTATTTCAAATGGCTGTATTTCAAATGCCTGAATCAAACCCTTGTATGTAGAGGGGGTATCTCACAGGGCCTGAACCAGTGTAGGCCTAAATTAAATATTTCTGTGCATAAAATGGATGTATTTCAAATGGCTGTATTTCAAATGCCTGAATCAAACCCCTGTATGTAGAGGGTGTATCTCACAGGGCCTGAACCAGTGTAGGCCTAAATTAAATATTTCTTTGCATAAAATGGATGTATTTCAAATGGCTGTATTTCGAATGCCTGAATCAAACCCCTGTATGTAGAGGGAGTATCTCACAGGGCATGAACCAGTGTAGGCCTAAATTAAATATTTATTTGCACAAAATGGATGTATTTCAAATGGCTGTATTTCAAATGCCTGAATCAAACCCCTGTATGTAGAGCGGGTATCTCACAGGGCCTGGACCAGTGTAGGCCTGAATTAAATATTGGTGCACCTAATGGCGGAATTAAAAATCTGTAATTTTAAAAATGGCTGAATTTAAAATCTGTAAAAGCCTGTAATTTCACACGTGCTGATGCTGCAAGCCCTGAAAATAGTGTTAAAAACCCAGAAAATTATGGCTGTATTTCTAGCTTAAATTGCACACTGACTAATCCAGATGTTGGATATTGCAAAAAAAATGAGTTTTTTTACTAACTGAATATGAAAGCTGTATATATCCCTTGAATTTCACACGTGCTGATGCTGCAAGGGCTGTAAAATATTGGATTTTGCAAAAAAAGGGTGTTTTTAAAAACCCAGAAAATTATGGCTGTATTTCTAGCTCAAATTGCACACTAACTAATCCAGATATTGTATATTGCCAAAAAGTGTGTTTTTTTAGTAACATAATATGAAAGCTGTATATATTAAACTTGAATTTCACACGTGCAGATCTGTAAAATAGTGGGTTTTGACAAAAAAAGTGTTTTTCAAACCCCAGAAAATGATTGGTGTATTTCTAGCTTAAATTGCACACTGACTAATCAAGATGTTGTAGATTGCCAAAAAATTTTTTTTTTTTTGGTAACAGAATATGAAAGCTGTATATATTAAACTTGAATTTAACACTTGCAGATCAGGAAAATACTGTTTTTTAAAAAAAAGTGTGCTTTTAAAACCCCAGAAAATGATGGGTGTATTTTGTAGCTTAACCTCTTAAGGACTCAGCCCTATTTCACCTTAAGGACTTTGCCATTTTTTGCAAATTTGACCAGTGTCACTTAAAGTGCTGATAACTTTAACACGCTTTTACTTACCCAGGCCGTTCTGAGATTTCTTTTTCGTCACATATTTTACTTCATGACACTGCTAAAATTGGGTTGAAAAAGTAAATTTTTTTGCATATAAAAATACAAAATTTACCAAAAATTGTGAAAAATTTGCAAATTTCCAAGTTTCAATTTCTCTAATTCTATAATACATAGTAATACCTCCAAAAATAGTTATTACTTATCATTCCCAAAATGATCCAAACATGAAGTAGACATATGGGGAATGTGATTTTATTTTTTGGGGATGTTACAAGGCTTGGAAGTTTAGAAGGAAATTTTGAAATTTTACTGAAATTTTCAATAACCCAATTTTTAGGGACCAGTTCAGGTCTGAAGTCACTTTGCGAGGCTTACATAATAGAATCCACCCAAAAATGACCCTAGTCTATAAACTACACCCCTCAAGGTATTCAAAACTGATTTTACAAACTTTGTTAACCCTTTAGGTGTTCCACAAGAATTAATGGAAAATAGAGATACAATTTCAAAATTTCACTTTTTTGGCAGATTTTCCATTATAATAATTTTTTTCCAGTTACAAAGCAAGGGTTAACAGCCAAACCAAACTCAATTTTTATGGCCCTGATTCTGTAGTTTACAGAAACACCCCATATGTGGTCATAAACATCTGTACGGGAACACGGCAGGGCGCAGAAGGAAAGGAATGCCATATGGTTTTTGGAAGGCAGGTTTTGCTGGACTGGTTTTTTGACACCATGTCCCATTTGAAGCCCCCTGATGCACCCCTAGAGTAGAAACTCCATAAAAGTGACCCCATCTAAGAAACTACACACCTCAAGGTATTCTAAACTAATTGTACAAATGTCGTTAACCCTTTAGGTGTTCCACAAGAATTAATGGAAAATAGAGATACAATTTCAAAATTTCACTTTTTTGGCAGATTTTCCATTTTAATATTTTTTTTTCCGGTTACAAAGCAAGGGTTGACAGCCAAACCAAACTCAATATTTATGGCCCTGATTCTGTAGTTTACAGAAACACCCCATATGTGGTTGTAAACCGCTGTACGGGCACACGGCAGGGCGCAGAAGGAAAGGAACTGTCATGGTCTTACCTGCTTGCTGCTCTCCTTCGTTTGACATGTGCTGGCGGCCATCTTGGGTTCTGGGTTTCTTGTAGCCTTCCACCCTGCGGCTCCTCCTTCCCCTGGGAGGAGCTGGATGCCTAGCTCATATATATAGGAGGTCTGTGGCTTCAGTTCCTTGCTTGGTCCTCCTGTGTTCACATGCTTCTAGACTGCTGCTGCTTCTGGTTCCTGATCCTGGCTTCGTCTGACTACCCTGCTGGTTCCTGATCCTGGCTTCGTCTGACTACCCTGCTGGTTCCTGATCCTGGCTTCGTCTGACTACCCTGCTGGTTCCTGATCCTGGCTTCATCTGACTACCCTGCTGGTTCCTGATCCTGGCTTCGTCTGACTACCCTTCTCAATAAAGCCTTCTTATTTTCACTTATCTCTTGTTGTACGTCTGGTTCATGGTTCCGTGACATTAGGACCAAGCCATGAATTCTGACGGTACAGGGCCATCCTCGCTACCCACGCTGGTTGCCAGACTTGATCAGCAGGATCACCTGTTGGGTCGGTTCGCTGTGGCGTTGCAAACCCTGCTTGAACGCACGGCTCATTTCGCTCCCGTTGCCGATGGGTCGGTTGTCGCTCCTGGGCTCGCTCCTACTGCCGCTCCGGTTGTTGCGCCAGAGTCTACCCCGACACCTGTTGTTGCGCCTGCGGTGTTTCGGGGTATGACCGGTTCTGCCCCTCTTCCACAGCGCTTTGGGGGAGAGCCAACTCAGTGCCGAGGTTTCCTTAACCAGGTGGGCATTTATTTCGAGTTGCTGCCACATGCCTTTCCTACTGAGAGATCAAAGGTGGGCTTCTTGATCTCGCTGCTCTCGGACAAGGCCTTGGCCTGGGCCAGCCCTTTATGGGAGAACAACAATCCGGTGGTTGTCGAGTTTTCCGGTTTTGTTGCTTCTCTTCGGAAGGTATTCGATGTGCCGGCTCGTGCTGCCTCTGCTGCGAAGCTCCTTATGTCCATCAGACAGGGTTCACGATCCGTAGCTGAATACGCCATTGAGTTTCGTACCCTGGCAGCAGAGGTGGGCTGGAATAATGAGGCTCTGGTCGCTGCTTTCTCTCATGGTCTCTCGGATGCCTTGAAGGATGAGGTTGCAGCTAAGGACCTACCAGTTGAGCTCGAGTCTCTTATTTCTTTCCTGATTTTGATTGACACCAGACTCAGGGAGAGACCTTCCTTTAAGGTGAACCTGCGGAGGTCTTCTAACAGATTGGTGCCTACGTTTGCTGTCCCACCCGTGCCTCCCTCTCCTCCCACGCCTCCTGGGGATGACTTGTCTGGGGTTGAACCCATGCAGCTGGGGTTTGCTCGCCTGTCCGAGGGGGAGAGGGCACTCCGGAGACGCGAGGGCCGATGCATGTACTGTGGTCTCGGTGGGCATTTTCGGTTGGCATGTCCGAACCGTCCGGGAAACGCTCGTACCCTGAGATCCTGTCGGGGGCAGATCTTGGGTGGAGTCTCCTCGTCCCCGGTTTCCCGTGTTGACAAACCACTGATCACTGTTGTCCTCTCCTGGGTCGGGGGCTCGGTGACGACCCAGGCGTTGGTGGACTCTGGTGCTGGTGGTTTGTTCATTGATAGTGTGTTCGCTGCCGCCAATTCCATTCCTCTGCAGGCTCGAGGTTCCCCACTGGCTCTTGAGGCGGTAGACGGCAGACCCCTTCTGCCGCCACACGTGACTCATGAGACCCTTCCAGTGGGGATAGCCATTGGTGCCGTTCACAGAGAGTCGGTCTGCCTCCAGGTTATTTCGTCTCCACACTACTCGGTGGTCTTGGGGTACCCCTGGCTCCAGAAGCATAATCCGACTTTCGATTGGAGATCGGTCGAGATCCTCTCGTGGTCACCGCAGTGTGGGGCTAGTTGCATCCATGGGTCTGTCAAGTTGCTGTGTACTTCCTCGGACTCTCTGTTGCCTCCTGAATACGAGGAGTACCGGGATGTATTCGATAAGGTGCGCGCGGTTGCCCTACCTCCGCACCGCCCATACGATTGTGCCATAGAGTTACAATCTGGTGCCGTTCCTCCTCGTGGCAAAGTCTATCCACTGTCGGTAGCGGAGAATGAGGCCATGGAGGAGTACGTGAGGGAGGCGCTTTCACGCGGACACATTCGCAAATCTTCGTCCCCGGCAGGGGCTGGATTTTTCTTTGTGAAAAAGAAGGGCGGTGAGTTGAGGCCTTGCATCGATTACAGGGGTCTCAATCGCATCACGATCAAGAACGCTTACCCGATACCCTTGATTTCCGAGCTGTTCGATCGCCTTAAAGGGGCCACGGTCTTTACCAAACTCGACCTGAGGGCGGCATATAACCTGGTAAGGATCAAGGCGGGCGATGAGTGGAAGACCGCGTTTAACACCAGGACCGGACATTACGAATCCTTGGTTATGCCCTTTGGGTTGTGCAATGCGCCCGCAGTCTTTCAGGAATTCATCAACAATGTTTTCCGTGACCTGTTGCAGCAGTGTGTGGTAGTCTATTTGGATGACATCTTGGTATATTCTGAATCCATGGAGGCCCACATTCTGGATGTCAGACGAGTGTTGCAACGGTTACGAGAGAACAAGCTGTTCGGTAAGCTTGAGAAATGCGAATTTCACCGATCCCAGGTAACCTTCTTAGGTTACATCATTTCCGCTGAGGGGTTCTCCATGGATCCTGAGAAGGTTTCGGCTGTCTTACAGTGGCCCCAGCCCAGTGGTCTTCGTTCCCTGCAGCGCTTTTTGGGCTTCGCCAATTATTATCGGAAGTTCATCAGGGACTTTTCCATGCTGGCCAAGCCTCTCACGGATCTGACCAGGAAGGGCAGTAATTCCCAGGTCTGGCCGCTCGAGGCCATCCGAGCTTTTGAGGCCCTAAAGTCCGCCTTTGTGTCGGCTCCGATTCTGTCGCATCCCAACCCTGGGTTGCCCTTTGTCCTCGAGGTGGACGCGTCTGAGACGGGAGTAGGCGCCCTTCTGTCTCAGCGTAGAACACCAGAGGGTCCTCTGCTTCCTTGTGGGTTTTACTCCCGGAAACTGTCTTCCGCGGAGTGCAACTATCAGATTGGTGACAGGGAGTTATTGGCCATCGTGCAGGCCCTTAAAGAATGGAGGCACTTGCTCGAGGGTTCGGTGGTTCCGGTTCTCATCCTGACGGACCACAAGAATCTGACCTACCTTTCTGAGGCCAAGAGATTGACACCACGTCAGGCCAGATGGGCTCTGTTCTTGTCACGTTTTAATTACGTGGTCTCCTACCTACCCGGTTCCAAGAACATCAGGGCGGATGCCTTATCACGGCAGTACTCCGAGCTGTCCAGGGAGGAGTCGATTCCGACTTCGGTCATACCTCCGAATCAGATCCTGGCCGCCATTCGCACCAGCCTGACCTCTCCCCTGGGTGAGCAGATTTTGGCGGCTCAATCTGGTGCTCCCTCTGGGAGACCCAACGGCAGATGTTTTGTGCCTGAGGAGTTGCGCACTCGGTTGTTGCGAACCTACCATAACTCCAAGACCGCGGGGCATCCTGGAAAGAATCAGCTGTCCTGGGCTGTTTCACGTCTGTTCTGGTGGCCTTCCCTACGTTCCGACATCGCCGCATATGTAGCGGCATGCTCCGTTTGTGCCCAGAGTAAGTCCCCTCGGCACCTTCCGTTGGGCCTTCTGCAACCCATAGCCACCGGGGAGCGCCCATGGTCACACCTGGGGATGGATTTCATTGTGGACCTCCCTGCATCCCGAGGCCATACGGTCATTCTCATGATTGTGGATCGGTTTTCCAAAATGTGCCACTGTGTTCCTCTCAAGAAGTTACCCTCTGCACAGGAGTTGGCCACGATTTTTGCCAGGGAGGTCTTCCGGTTGCACGGTTTGCCTAAGGAGATTGTGTCGGATAGGGGGAGTCAGTTTGTGTCCAGGTTCTGGCGCGCCTTTTGCTCCCAGTTGGGGATTCATCTCTCCTTCTCCTCGGCCTACCACCCTCAGTCCAATGGGGCTGCAGAACGATCCAATCAGGCCTTGGAGCAATTCCTTCGTTGCTATGTCTCCGATCACCAAGACAATTGGGTTGACATCCTGCCTTGGGCTGAGTTTGCCAGGAACACGGCGGTGAACTCTTCCTCTGGGACGTCTCCCTTCATGGCCAATTATGGGTTCCAACCTGCCGTGTTACCAGAGGTATTCTCTCCCCAGGATATTCCGGCTGTGGAGGATCACCTTTCCGTCCTACGTGCTTCTTGGGTACAGATCCAGAAGTCCCTTGAGGTCTCTGCGCAGCGCCAGAGACTCCAGGCTGATCGCAGACGAGCGCCTGCTCCTTCCTACCAGGTCGGAGACCGTGTATGGTTGTCCACCCGCAACCTCAAACTTCGAGTGCCCACTCCCAAGCTGGCGCCTCGCTTTGTTGGTCCCTTCCGAGTGCTTCGCAGGGTAAACCCGGTAGCCTATGCCCTTGCGCTTCCTCCTGGCATGCGGATCTCCAACGTGTTTCATGTCTCCCTGTTGAAGCCACTGGTGTGTAATCGTTTCACTTCCTCGGTTCCTCGGCCTCGTCCGGTCCAAGTGGGCAATCGTGAGGAATATGAGGTGAGCAATATCCTGGACTCACGCCTGGTCCGCGGTCGGTTGCAGTTTTTGGTCCATTGGCGTGGTTATGGTCCAGAGGAGCGTTCCTGGGTTCCCTCCGCAGATGTCCATGCTCCTGCCTTGCTCCGAGCCTTCCACGCACGCTTCCCTCAGAAACCGTTTTGTGCTCCGCGGAGGAGGGGCCCTTGAGGGGGAGGTACTGTCATGGTCTTACCTGCTTGCTGCTCTCCTTCGTTTGACATGTGCTGGCGGCCATCTTGGGTTCTGGGTTTCTTGTAGCCTTCCACCCTGCGGCTCCTCCTTCCCCTGGGAGGAGCTGGATGCCTAGCTCATATATATAGGAGGTCTGTGGCTTCAGTTCCTTGCTTGGTCCTCCTGTGTTCACATGCTTCTAGACTGCTGCTGCTTCTGGTTCCTGATCCTGGCTTCGTCTGACTACCCTGCTGGTTCCTGATCCTGGCTTCGTCTGACTACCCTGCTGGTTCCTGATCCTGGCTTCGTCTGACTACCCTGCTGGTTCCTGATCCTGGCTTCGTCTGACTACCCTGCTGGTTCCTGATCCTGGCTTCGTCTGACTACCCTTCTGGTTCCTGACCTCTGGCTTCGCAAAGACTCTGCTCGGTTTCACCATCCGTTTGGACTTTTGCTTTACAGCTTTATTTTCAATAAAGCCTTCTTATTTTCACTTATCTCTTGTTGTACGTCTGGTTCATGGTTCCGTGACAGGAACGCCATACAGTTTTTGGAAGGCAGGTTTCGCTGGACTGGTTTTTTGACATCATGTCCCATTTGAAGCCCCCCTGATGCACCCCTAGAGTAGAAACTCCAAAAAAGTGGCCCCATTTTAGAAACTACGGGATAGGGTGGCAGTATTGTTGGTACTAGTTTAGTGTTCATATGATTTTTGGTTTCTCTAGATAACAAGAAATAGCTGTTTTGGCACCGTTTTTATTTTTTGTTATTTACAACATTCATCTGACAGGTTAGATCATGTGATATTTTTATAGAACAGGTTGTCACGGATGCGGTGATACCTAATATGTATACTTTTTTTTATTTATGTAAGTTTTACACAATAATATAATTTTTGAAACCAAAAAAATATCATGTTTTAGTGTCTCCATATTCTGAGAGCCATAGTTTTTTCAGTTTTTGGGCGATTATCTTAGGTAGGGTCTCATTTTTTGCGGGATGAGAGGACGGTTTGATTGGCACTATTTATGGGTGCATATGACTTTTTGATCGCTTTCTATTACATTTTTTGTGATGTAAGGTGACAAAAAATTGTTTATGTAGCACAGTTTTTATTTTTTATGGTGTTCATCTGAGAGGTTAGTTCATGTAATATTTTTATAGAGCCAGTCGATACGAACGCGGCGATACCGATTATGTATACTTTTATTTATGTAAGTTTTACACAATAACAGTTTTTTTCAAACAAAAAAAATGATGTTTTAGTGTCTCCATATTCTGAGCCATAGTTTTTTTTATTTTTTGGGCGATTATCTCAGGTAGGGGCTCATTTTCTGCGCGATGAGGTGACAGTTAGATTGGTACTATTTTGGTGGGCAAATGCCTTTTTGATCGCTTGCTGTTGTACTTTTTGTGATGAAAGGTGAAAAAAAATTGTTTATTTAGCACAGTTATTTATTTTTTTTTTTTAACGGTGTTCATCTGAGGGGTTAGGTCATGTGATATGTTTATAGAGCCAGTCGATACGGACGCGGCGATACCTAATATGTATACTTTTTTCCCCCCTATTTTTTACCAATTTTTTTTATCTTTATTTGGGGAAAATGATGTTTTTGTTTACTTTTACTTGAAACTTTGAAATTTTTGGTGGAAAACTTTCTTTTTTCAACTTTTTTTTTCACTTTATTTTTTGTCCCACTTTGGGACTTGAACTTTGGGTGGTATATTCCTTTGCAATGCATTCCAATACTTCTGTATTGGAATGCATTGGCTGTATGAGTAATACTGTGTGTATTACCCATACAGCTTCCGGGGCCTGTGAGATCCAGGGGGCTGGATCTCACAGGCTCTTCACCGGAAGGCAGCGCAATGCCTTCCTTAGACATCGCGCTGCGTTCCATTCCATCGCTTCCCCTCGCATGGGGACCCGATGGCACCGCCATACGCCGCCACCGCAATAGGTAAAAGCCGCAAACCGCAGATCTGAATTGACCCCCCCCGGCGTTGTGACAGGATGCCCGCTGAATGATATCAGTGGGCATCCTGTTCCGATTAACCCCCGCCACGCCGTAATCGCGGTTTACACCCATGAAGTACCGGTACGTCATGGGTCCTTAAGGACTCGGGAACCATGCCGTACCGATACGTCATGGGTAGGGATTGGCGAACCCGAACTGTATAGTTCGGGTTCGTACCGAATTTTGGGGTGTCCGTGACACGGACCCGAACCCGAACATTTTCGTAAAAGTCCGGGTACGGGTTCGGTGTTCGGCGCTTTCTTGGCGCTTTTTGAAAGGCTGCAAAGCAGCCAATCAACAAGCGTCATACTACTTGCCCCAAGAGGCCATCACACTACTATTGGCATGGCTGTGATTGGCCAGTGCAGCATGTGACCCAGCCTCTATATAAGCTTGGGTCACGTAGCGCTGCACGTCACTCTGCTGATACAAGCGTAGGGAGAGGTTGCAGCTGCGACGTTAGGGCGAGATTAGGCAGATTAACTCCTCCAAAAGACTTCATTCAGTGATCGATCTCCAGCTGTGGATCATTGAACTGCTTCTATACAATTGCTCAGTGTTTTTAGGCTGCCCAGAGCGTTTTTCAGTCACTTTTTTCTGGGTTGATCGGCGGCCATTCTGTGGCTTGTGGTGCGCCAGCACAAGCTACCACCAAGTGCATTTAACCATCAATAGTGTGGTTATTTTTTGGCCATATACTACATCAGGGGCCTGACATTTATATTCATCCAAATCAGTACTGTTTTAGCTGGTCAAGTTATTTTTAGTGACCGTAAAAACACAGTTTTTGTTCTGGGTTGAAAAACAATTCCCAAATTTGCAATTCTCAAAATTAGTGGTTTCTGCTGTATCAGACCTACTAAAGGGTATATTAGATTAAAGGTGCTGAAAGGGTCATTCTGAAAAACTTAACACACACGCTACAGTGCAGATACACGTCTAATTCTGTGATTAAACGTATACCTGTCACACAGCGCCTAAAAAATAGGCCTCACATTTATATTCAGCTAAATCTGTCATTACTGGTGTGCCTGTATTAGTGTAATACGGTACCTAAATAGATAGCCAGACAGTGTTAGGTGTCTGTAAAAAAAGGCCTGAATTTTAATTCAATACATTGGCCCGAATAATATTTTTCTTATTGTGGTGAACGGTAACAATGAGGAAAACATCTAGTAAGGGACGCGGACGTGGACATGGTCGTGGTGGTGTTAGTGGACCCTCTGGTGCTGGGAGAGGACGTGGCCGTTCTGCCACAGCCACACGTCCTAGTGTACCAACTACCTCAGGTCCCAGTAGCCGCCAGAATTTACAGGGATATTTGGTGGGGCCCAATGCCGTTCTAAGGATGGTAAGGCCTGAGCAGGTACAGGCATTAGTCAATTGGGTGGCCGAAAGTGCATCCAGCACATTCACATTATCTCCCACCCAGTCTTCTGCAGAAAGCGCACAGATGGCGCATGAAAACCAAGCCCATCAGTCTGTCACATCACCCCCATGCATATCAGGGAAACTGTCTGAGCCTCAAGTTATGCAGCAGTCTCTTATGCTGTTTGAAGACTCTGCTTCCAGGGTTTCCCAAGGGCATCCACCTAGCCCTTCCCCAGGGGTGAAAGAGATAGAATGCACTAACGCACAACCACTTATGTTTCCTGATGATGAGGACATGAGAATACCACCTCAGCACGTCTCTGATGATGACGAAACACAGGTGCCAACTGCTGCGTCTTTCTGCAGTGTGCAGACTGAACAGGAGGTCAGGGATCAAGACTGGGTGGAAGACGATGCAGGGGACGATGAGTTCCTAGACCCCACATGGAATGAAGGTCGTGCCACTGACTTTCACAGTTCGGAGGAAGAGGCAGTGGTGAGACCGAGCCAACAGCGTAGCAAAAGACAAAGAGGGAGCAGTGGGCAAAATCATAACACCCGCCGCCAAGAGACTCCGCCTGCTACTGACCGCCGCCATCTGGGACCAAGCACCCCAAAGGCAGCTTCAAGGAGTTCCCTGGCATGGCACTTCTTCAAACAATGTGCTGACGACAAGACCCAAGTGGTTTGCACGCTGTGCCATCAGAGCCTGAAGCGAGGCATTAACATTCTGAACCTTAGCACAACCTGCATGACCAGGCACCTGCATGCAAAGCATGAACTGCAGTGGAGTAAACACCTTAAAAACAAGGAAGTCACTCAGGCTCCCCCTGCTACCTCTTCTGCTGCTGCCGCCTCGGCCTCTTCTGCTGCTGCAGCCGCCTCGGCCTCTTCCTCCGCCTCTGGAGGGACGTTGGCACTTGCCGCCCAGCAAACATGGGATGTACCACCAACACCACCACCTGCGTCACCAAGCATCTCAACCATGTCACACGGCAGCGTTCAGCTCTCCATCTCACAAACATTTGAGAGAAAGCGTAAATTCCCACCTAGCCACCCTCGATCCCTGGCCCTCAATGCCAGCATTTCTAAACTACTGGCCTATGAAATGCTGTCATTTAGGCTGGTGGAGACAGACCGCTTCAAACAGCTCATGTCGCTTGCTGTCCCACAGTATGTTGTTCCCAGCCGGCACTACTTCTCCAAGAGAGCCGTGCCTTCCCTGCACAACCAAGTATCGGATAAAATCAAGTGTGCACTGCGCAACGCCATCTGTGGCAAGGTCCACCTAACCACAGATACGTGGACCAGTAAGCACGGCCAGGGACGCTATATCTCCCTAACTGCACACTGGGTAAATGTAGTGGCGGCTGGGCCCCAGGCGGAGAGCTGTTTGGCGCACGTCCTTCCGCCGCCAAGGATTGCAGGGCAACATTCTTTGCCTCCTGTTGCCTCCTCCTCCTACTCTGCTTCATTACAGACAAACGCAGCCGCCTGTCTACAGCCAATGTGGAGAAGCTGACGTTCATAAAAATGAACCAGGCATGGATCCCACAGGACCTGTCCATCCCTTGTGCAGATTAGACATTAACTACCTCCCCTTAACCATATATTATTGTACTCCAGGGCACTTCCTCATTCAATCCTATTTTTATTTTCATTTTACCATTATATTGCGGGGCAACCCAAAGTTGAATGAACCTCTCCTCTGCCTGGGTGCCGGGGCCTAAAAATATCTGACAGTGGCCTGTTCCAATGTTGGGTGACGTGAAGCATGATTCTCTGCTATGACATGAAGCCTGAATCTCTGCTATGGGACCTCTCTCCTCTGTCTGGGTGCTGGGGCCAAAATATCTGACAATGGACTGTTCTAGTTTTGGGTGACGTGAAGCATGATTCTCTGCTATCACATGAAGCCTAAATCTCTGCTATGGGACCTCTCTCCTCTGTCTGGGTGCTGGGGCCGAAATATCTGACAATAGACTGTTCTAGTTTTGGGTGACGTGAAGCATGATTCTCTGCTATCACATGAAGCCTGAATCTCTGCTATGGGACCTCTCTCCTCTTTCTGGGTGACGGGGCCTAAATATATGACAATGGACTGTTCCAGTTTTGGCTGACGTGAAGCCTGATTCTCTGCTATGACATGAAGACTGATTCTCTGCTGACATGAAGCCTGAATCTCTGTTATGGGACCTCTCTCCTCTGTCTGGGTGCTGGGGCCTAAATATATGACAATGGACTGTTCCAGTTTTGGCTGACGTGAAGCCTGATTCTCTGCTATGACATGAAGACTGATTCTCTGCTGACATGAAGCCTGATTCTCTGCTATGGGACCTCTCTCCAATTGATATTGGTTAATTTTTATTTATTTTATTTTTATTTTTATTCATTTCCCTACATTTTGCTGCCTTTTGCAGCCCTCTAGCCCTTTCCTGGGCTGTTTTACAGCCTTTTTAGTGCCGAAAAGTTTGGGTCCCCATTGACTTCAATGGGGTTCGGGACGAAGTTCGGGTCGGGTTCGGATCCCGAACCCGAACATTTGCGGGAAGTTCGGCCGAACTTCTCGAACCCGAACATTCAGGTGTTCGCTCAACTCTAGTTACGAGTCCTGTCACGACTACAGGCACGGTCATAAGTCCTGTCACGACTACAGGCGCAATATTTTACGGAGCCTGTTACTACAACAGGTACAAGGCTAGTAAGCCGGTAATGGCCACAGGCATGGTGGTCTCGACGGTCCGGTCACGATTACAACACACAACGCAGGAGCAATGCTGGTCCTTACAGGACAATAGCCATGGTTAGTACTTGATTGATGGAGGGTATAGGCACGGTTCGATATCCACGTCACGGCTACTGGCAGGGTTATGCGAGTGGGTCACGTTACAGGCATTAGGTAGCACCGGTTTATTAAAGAGGGCACGAGTAGGCTCTGGTTAAGGTCGGTTATTTCTCATTTAATGTCGTTCATTCTGTTTTAGTTACCTAATGTCATACGCCTCCGTCATCGAGGGAACATCTTTGATACAGGGAAGTGTTGATCTCCAATCTCAACAGGGCGCTGTTCCTTCAGTGAGGTCTTGGACTATTACTAAGTTGACAACTGACTTCTTGCTTAGAGGTTATAGGTCCCAGTCAGGACTTAATGCCCATGAACACTAAACAGACATCTCTTACGCAGCTTTTTGCAGTGTTCAGGTCAATGGCCACGTCCAGTTAAGACATCCAGACTAAACTGGAGACGTGGAGAATAGGGATGTTTCGGCTAGCTTAGTGGTATGGAGACTTCTAGTGGCCTCAACTTCACAAACTAGGGTTGCTGGTGGGTCAGTCAATTTTACCCGACATAGCACAGTCACATTATATTCTAGATAACAGGACATTTTTGAGGGTAAGGATGTTAATTTAGCTTCACTACTAGAAGCAGAGTATGAGGTCCCTGACAATAAGATCATAGCCTGTGGGGAAGTTCCATTATTCTCAAATCCAAAATGTTAAATTTCATAGGAAGTTAAATGTTCCTAGTTCGTTCTAGCATTTAGTCCATTTTGGGATGTTATGTGTCCAGTCAGGCACATAGGAGGGAAGAGGTTGCTACACTCGCGTTCCATACGTTTTAGGGCCCATCCCTGTATTGCTTATCCACGGAAGAACAATCACACAGCACCACTAAGCATGGTAGACACTGTACTAAGGCTCAGTTGAGGGATCATCCTGAGCCCGGCGGGTTCAGGTTGTACTTGACGGCTTAGGAAATGGTTTCCACACAAGTTGGTTGCGTTACCTCAGTCATATGATGAGTGTAGGCACCTTCTGTCGGCTTTAAAACCCAGTCAGTCTCGGAGTTGATTTAGACGAAGCAGATGCTCTTTCCCAGCTTTACTTTCAGATCCTCTCCCAGGTATTCACATAAGCAGACTCCTTGCCGATACCAATGCCTCATCACAGTTTACGGGTGATGGACTAGCTTTGCACCTCGCCGCGGTAAGGAGTCTGATTGCTAAATAATTATCCAGCGAGACGATGTTAGCGTATAAGACCGCTTAGGGATTATTCAACCCATTTAAGGGAGCGTATCCACCTGGTGGCATGGGGCACATATCCTATCTAACGGCATGGTAGCTTTTTTGCCACTCTGACCTCAAGCTAGCGCTTAGTATTATTAAGGCATTCCTGGCTGGCATATAGCATTACTACTGTGTTCAACACCCCGATCAGCCGTCCCTTTTTTTGGCGCATCCCATCAGAATGTTCTTGAGAGTAATTCAGGGACTAACGGTCTAAAGTCAGTCTACGGGTCAGTCAGCCAGGTCAGAGCAGATCTTAGGTCATTATCTGACTTGTTTGTCGTATTAGTTGGGGTGTTGATTGAAAAAGATATGTATTTGAGGTTCTGCAAGTTCCTTAGACTGAGTATGTTTACCCGTTCAGTATCGCAGAAAGCTTCTACGAAGGTCAGCTTGTGGGACGGTACTCACGCTATATTTAGCCTCGGATTCGTTGATAATATCTCAGCCTGGGGTATTAGCAGAGGTAAAAATACTTGGCTGCAGGTAACAGTTGGTGCCGGTCAGGTTCTTTTATGAGTGGCTAGAGTTGGTCGGAGGGGCTCCAGTTAAGTCGCCGTTGTTAGCCTCTAGTGGTGCCCCACTTTGTACTCTGACCTTCATGCAGTACATTCGGTTAATCAATATGGGGGTGAATCTGATGTCGATATCGGGCCACTCTTTACGAATTCCAGCGACATCCACGGCTTCAAAGCATTACATTCTGGTGCATTTCATTAAGAGGTTGGAAAGGTGGAAATCATCCTGTTATGTATAGTATACTTCAGATCCATATCATGAAGGGTCTCTTGCTTTTCAGAAACTGGTCATTTAATTGTCGAAATAAATATTACTATACCTACGGTCTGATCTTTTTGGCCCCTTTAGGTTGCCCTACTACTACAGCAGTTATGGCATAACTCAAACTGCTAGGCAGAGTTAGGGTGAGGTAGGCCAGGTTCGTTTCTGATAGCCGATCCGACCACAAATGTACTTTATAGCAACTAAAATTGGAATTTTTCAGCAAAAAATTTAACTGCAGTATTTGGCAGTTTTATTGGACTGTCAGAAATGCAGCACAGGGCAAAAAGGTACTTTATTGCCCCCCCCCCCCCCCCAAAAAAAAAAGAAGGTTTTTTTTAAACCCTAAATAAAACCCTAGATGGATTTAACTGAGATTATATTTCACTCTCACAAATGAAGGACAGGGATTTTTTACATAAAAAATGGTGGATATGTCAACCCTACAATGGAACAGATGGATTTGATGAATCTATGTTCCTGCCTGTCACATGTGCAGGCCTCAAAGGTACTTTACACCCAAAAATGGGAATTTGAAACCCAAAAATGTAACAGCAGTATTTAATGGTTTTATTTGACTGACAGGAACGCAGCGTAGGCCGCAAATGTACTTTTTTTCATCAAAAAATTTAACTGCAGTATTTGGCGGTTTTATTGGACTGTCAGAAATGCAGCACAGGGCAAAAAGGTACTTTATTGCACCAAAAAAGGGTTTCTTTAACCATAAGTGAAACAGATGGATTTAACTGAGATTATATTTCAATCTCACAAATTAAGCACAGGGGTTTTTTAACAAAAAAAATTGTGGATATGTCACCCCACAATGGAACAGACGGATTTAACCGATTATATTTCACTCTCAGAAATGCAGCACAGTGGTACTTTGCAGAAAAAAAATGGGGATATGTCACCCCCTGGGTCCCTGAACTCACAGACGGTATTATTTTCCCTTCCCCTGGCACATATGCAGTGCAGGTGCACTTTAAAAATGGGTATATGTCGGCCACTGAACTACAAGAACAGGATTAAATGATTGTCCCTGGCACACTGCTGTTGCACAAAATGGCCGCCGACGCCCACCTAACAAACAGACCGATTAAAACTTTTTTTCAGTCTCACTGGGCTCAGGGCAGGGAACAAAAATGTTGCATTGCACCCCCAAAACAAAAAAACGCTGTAGATCGCTGACTTCACACCAAGTGCAGATATCTTTCCTAATCTCTCCCTCACAGCAGCAGCATCCTATCCCTACAACTAGTAGCTTATATATAGGCTGGGTCACATGCTGCACTTGGCCAATCACAGCCATGCCATTAGTATGCATGGCTGTAATGGCTTCTAAGGGCACACGAGTTAAGCGCTTGTTAATTGGCTGCGCTGCTATGCTGGATTGTTTGTTAGCCGATATGTTCTGGAGGGCTTTGCCATACCCTCTCCAGCACTGGATAAGTAAGGTATCTCCTGGCAATGCCCTTGAGATGGTGGACCTGGTGGAACGCTATGAAGCTACCAGGAATCTAAAGGAGGGTTCTGTCGGGAGGGGAATTCGGCAAACCCCGGAAATCTCCACCCCAGGCCCAGAGATTTGAGCCAATAAAACCCTATGGCAGACCTGGCTCCAATAGTCTGCTGGCGGTGTCAGGAGCCTGGCAATGTAAGGACTGACTGTCCCCATCGGGTTGAGCCCATTAACACTAACTATGGCTACCGTCAGTCGCAATATGCCAGGAGGCTTTGTGAAACAGGTACCCCAGAGTCTCTAGATCACTTATGCCAGGTGGAAGTGGGAGACACTCCGGCGGAGGCTCTGCTGGACTCAGGGAGTCTGGTGACCCTAG
Source organism: Bufo bufo (assembly GCF_905171765.1). Lineage (NCBI taxonomy): Eukaryota > Metazoa > Chordata > Amphibia > Anura > Bufonidae > Bufo > Bufo bufo. The sequence goes on along the minus strand of NC_053395.1, from coordinate 121,375,759 downwards.
TAAGGGCTACCATGGTGCGGTCCACTGAGTATACTGGCCGAAAAGTTGGGGTGATGTGCATCCACGGAGACTTAAAAAACTACCCCACAGCACTGGTGTCTCTAACCACAGTGGCCGGTAGATGGACCCACGAGGTGGCTGTCGCCACAAACCTACATTATGAACTCATAATAGGGAGAGACTTCCCGGGCTTCCCGGCACTGTGGCCTGCTATGTGAGCGACTGATACCCATGGGACAGGGGTAACCCTAGCAGAGTGGCCCGGCTCATGGGGGAGACCAGAACCCTGGGAACCTGAGACCGAAGTGCTAGCGGTAGGTGTGACCACCACTTCAGTGGAAGAGGGGGAGACAACCCTGCTAAGTGTGATGGTGGGAGACGTGGAGGACTTGCCGCCGGGTCCTGAATTGGCAGACCTTAATGTCTCTGGGGATAATTTTGGTACCGCCCAACGTCAGGACCCAACCCTATCCTGCGCCTGGGAAAATGTGTTAATAGTAGATGGTGAACCACAACAACCTGGGGCAGAGTCAGTGTTTCCCCATTTTATGGTTCATCAGGATATGTTGTATCAGGTAAACCAACTACGGGGTGAGCCTATTGAAAAGTTGGTGGTCCTCAAGGCTTATTGCAAGCTTGTGTTAGATCTAGCCCATCAACACATTCTCGGGGGTCACCTGGGGCTGCAGAAAACTCAGGATCGTATTCTACAGCGGTTTTACTGGCCAGCATATTCAAAGAAGTGGAAGAAATTTATAAATCTTGCCTGACCTGCCAGATAACTAGCCCCCAGCCACATTTCTGTTGTCCCCTAGTACCTCTCCCGATTATCGAAGTACCGTTTCACTGAATAGCTATGGACATCATTTGGTACCAGCCCCAATGCGCGTCGGGGCTGGCGCCATCCCAGAGGAGAGACATAATGGGTAAATAGACTCTTTTTATTACATGTATGAGATATTTATATGCACTTGCACTTTAATATTATATATAATGGGGATTGAGTCACCAGTTGTGTCTCCTGGTGTGGATGTCGCCTTTTTCCTGAACTTGGTTTCATGTATGGATTGTCATTTATAAATTTGTGTTAATAAATTATATTTATATTTCATGCGGTCTGTACAAAAGACAGCCCGCAGCCGGGTTTTCTAGGAGAAGAGGTACCGGCCCCTCTGTCTGATGCAAGAAAGGCGGCTGCCACAGTAAAAATAATTGACAGCCTCTCCACTAAACAGACTCAGGCAAAAGTCCTATTAAAACCATACCGGGTACCCAAGGCTCAGCGACAAGCCATATCGGAGGAGGTGCAGTTAATCTTGCAGCTAGATGTCATTGAGGAGTCAAAAAGTGAGTGGGCCAGTCATATAGTATTGATACCTAATACTTAACGAGTTTTCCAAGTTTGATGCGTATCCCATGCCTCGGGTGGATGAGCTCATCGAGAGGTTAGGACAAGCCTGATATTTTTCTGTTTTGGACCTCACGAAAGGGAACTGGCAGGTGCACTTAATGGAGGCTGCCAAAGAGAAAATTGCCTTCATCACGCCTGAGGGGCTGTATCAATATAAGGTCTTACCCTTTGGTCTGCAAGGCACCCCCACCACTTTTCAGCGACTAATAAACATTGTGCTTCGTCCACATCATCGGTACATTTCGGCTTACCTGGAAGATATTGTCATCCACAGTACTGACTGGGAAAGTCACCTACCCAAAGTGCAGGCTGTAGTGGACTCCCTTCGGAAAGCTGGCCTAACCACTAACCCCAAAAAATGTGCGATAGGGTTAGAAGAGACTAAGTACCTGGGGTATGTCATTGGGCGCGGAGTCATCAAACCCCAAGTGAACAAAATAGAGGTGATATGGAATTGGCCCCGACCTGTCACCACTAGGCAAATAAAGTCATTCCTGGGAATGGTGGGCTATTACATGAGGTTTGTTCCCCACTTTGCTACTCTAGCCACGCCCTTGACAGGACTCTTGAAGGGACACAAGTCAACAATGGTTTGCTGGGATTATCGTGCAGCAGAGACTTTCTCCACTTTGAAGTTGGCCCTGTGCGTGTCCCCGGTTTTGGTGATGCCCAACTTCAAAAGGGAGTTTATAGTACAGACCGATGCCTCCGAAGTAGGCCTCGGTGCTTTACTGTCTCAGGAAACCAACGGGGAGGAGCATCCCATTGTCTACCTCAGCCGTAAGCTCACCCCAGCCAAGACCTGTTATAATATACTGTAGAGAGAGTGCCTGGCTATCAAGTGGGCACTAAAATCTCTCCGCTATTATTTATTGGGGAGAAAATTCTGCCTGGTGACTGACCACTCCCCTCTCAAGTGGATATGCCAGGCCAAGGAGAGAAATGCCCGGATCACTCAATGGTTTTTCTGCCTACAAAACTTTCATTTTTCAGTGGAACAGAGAGCAGGCCAGTTACAGGGAAACGCGGATGCCCTGTCCCGGGTACACTGTCTGGCGTGTGTGACACAGTGAGAGGTTTGGTCTGGGAAAACAGGTATTTTCTTCCCAGCATGTGCTGCTGGGCTGATTTACAGCTAGGTGAGGTCAAATACCGGACCAGATTTTAAGTGCGGGTTTTGGCAGCACCTGGCTGTCCTTAAATAGGCAGCTGGGCTCAGAAGCGAGGTCTCTGTGTTGGGATCTGGGATCCTTGTTTCTAGATGAAGGCTTGCTGCCTGTTTGGCATGAAAACAGGTTGGTGCTGCCATGCTAAAGGACTCTTTGAGGCAGAATTGCCGCATGGTGTGAATTACCACCAACACCGCAAGGTGACTTTTTGCTTGTTTATGACTGATTGTTTTGTCACTTGCCTAAAGTGTAAATAAAACACTAAACTGTTTGATCCAAAGAACTTGTTGTTGCCTCTATACTGCGTCCGCTAATCCTGTCTACCAGTGCGAAACCCCACAGCACTCAAATGCTATAAAGGTGCATACAAACTGCTGTTTGGGTACAGTACAGGGTCAGAAGACCATCTTTTGGCTTTTGGATATTAGATTTTGATGGATTGGTTCATGGGCCCCATGTTGCTATTAAACAGCCTCTGGGAACCAGTGCAGCCATTCTCTGACAACCATACATTTATTTTTCTTTCAATGGAGCTATGTGGGGGCTTATTTTTTGTAGGATTAGCTGCAATCATCATTGGTTCTATTTTGTGGTACATAAAACTTTTTGATCACTTTTTATTTAGCCTTTCGGGAAGCAGGATAAACATAAGGCTGCAATTCTGTCACTGCTTTTGGGTTTTGGCTTTTCAGTGTGGGGAAAATTACATGTTATATTTATTCTACTTGTCAGTATGATTACAGAGATACCAATTTTATATAGTTTTTTTAAAAATTTTACCACTTTTACACTTTTATGTTACCGTTTCTGAGAGCCATATATTTCTTTCTTTTACTGCTGATCATCTTGGTACCATTGGCACTATTACACTTTCTGTAAGGCCACACTTATTGTGACAAAAAAATTGAAATTTTGGCACATTTTTTTCCGGTGTTCACCTGCCAGGATAAATCATGTTTATAGAGACAATCATTATGGATAACTATTTTTTTTTTTTTTTTATATTCATGGCTTTATTATAAGAAAGGACGCGTTTTTTCTTTACCTGAAACTTTACATTTTTTATTTGTTAAAAAACACTTTTTTTTGGCTGCTTCCCTTCCCCCAGTATGGTACTTCAAAATTTCAGGGTCTGAAATGCAGTTCAATACATGCATCAGTTTATTACACTGACAATTCGCCTATGAGACACAGCCTGGGGGCAGGGCCCCATAGGCCTCCATAGCAGCCAGGCCCCAAGGCCTTTGCAAGGCTTGGGGCTGCCATAGCAACTATCGGGACCCCACCATCGCAGCACAGGGAACTGATGAAGTGAGAGAGGGAGCCCCTCCCTCTGCGAACCTCCTCTATTCCGCTGTCGAAATTGATCGTAGCATATAGGGAGTAAATTCACCAACATCAGTGTTTTCTCCAATCCTGGTGGATACAGCAGGGGCACAGCTGTCAGTAACAGTTGGGCCCCTGCAGCTCATCGACGGTGCATGTAGAGAAGGGCCGATTAACTGCAGGATGAGAATGCTCGTCCTAATTCGGCAAGGACCTGCTGTTTAGGATGAGTATTCTCATCCTGCGGCATCAAAAGGTTAAAATGATATGCTTCATGTATCAAATCCTCATCCCTTACTTGTTCTACCTGCAGCAGCCTCAAGTCCTTGCACAGAATCTGGTCCTGAAAGGACAATGGTGTGTAATGTACAGATGATGAAGAAACATCATCAGATGGTTTAGTTTGTACATTTCTATCTGGATTATTAGTATCTAACTTGATAACCTCATCCTTTAGAAAATGCCTTTTCACAGTCACACTGATACTTCTATTACTTGTGTATATTGCGCTGTGGGAAGACACCAATGGGGTCATTAATCAAACTGGTGTAAAGTAGAACTGGCTTAGTTGCCCATAGCAACCAATCAGATTCCGCCATTCATTTTCCAAAAGAGCTGTCAAAAATAAAAGGAGGAATCTGATTGGTTGCTATCTGCAATTAAGCCAGTTCTACCTTACACCAGTTTGATTAATGACCCCCACAAGTCCGTTAGCTTGTGGAGATCTAGCCATTTCTGTTTGTGGATAACTTCCCTTTGAACTGCTCTCTTCATTGAGATGCTTCATAGCCCCTCCACTCTGGTCTGAGTGACAGAGCAGCATTAAACCAGATCACTACAACTGTCAATCAGAGATGAGGGGAGTGGCTGTGAAATATTTAAATGCAGAGAACACAGTGAAGCAGAATAAAAGTTTATATTCACACTACTCCTGATAATAAAAACTGTAAAACGTATGCCTGTGTTGCTCTTCACATCCCCTACCTAGTGTTGTCAGCAGTTTAGCTTTTGTGAGTTATAACTGAAATTTACACCAGCCCATATCTGTCAAAGGTGTTTGTCACTCAACACACTTAATACATTTGGTACATTTTACTCCGAAATATGTTTTAGAAATACTAACATATTTAATTACATTTAGGTTTGTCATTACTGCATTTAAAACATCTTACCTGAAATAACCGATGATGAAAATAGCAATGGCTAAGGAACAAAATGAAATAGAGTATCCCACTGTGTACATGACATAAAGCCGTTCAAAAAAATCCCTCTGTGAAGAAAAGGACAGATTGTTACTATTCATTTTGTATATTAAATCAATTTTTATGTTTCTTTTTACAAACCTTAAAAAAACATTTATACATTTCTTTCACATACCAGAATTTGTGCTAGACAAACATTTAGTAATAAATTAGTATTAATCTTCATTTTATATAGACGGGTGACATATAACATTGTAATACTCACAGGAAAAACACCCCCTCCTTTTGTCTTATATACTGCATGTATATAGGTAGTGCAGATATAGCAGTTGCACCTGGGGGATGGCACCAGCTGGAGCTTAAACACCTTTTGCCACATAAAACTCAGCAGTAATATAAATCACATGTAGCAGCAAGAAGGGAGTATGGAGCTCATATGGTTGGTATGGCATGGTAATGTATGGTCAATAATGCAAAGATTAAGGAGGCTCACCTTTAAGCCTCATTCACACATCAGTGTTTGGTCAGTGATTTACATCAGTGATTGTGAGCCAAAGCCAGGATTGGAGCCTCCACAGACATAAGGTATGAGGGAAAGATCTGCACCTGTTCTGTGTTTAGAATCGCACCTGGCTTTGGTTCACAATCACTGATGGAAAACACTGACCAAACACTGACTGTGTGAATGAGGCATTAGTGGTTGTGCTGTAGGAACAAGACTATTGAAGGCTTTCAAATAATGGTAGGCGGGTGTGCTCGGGCTCAGATATGTCCTTCATATAAGGATATATTGGCTAAATTCTCAATTTTAACATCAGTTTGAGGGTTTAGTCAGACTTGTTTGTTTGCATCCACAAAAGTACACCTTCCTTATTAATGTTTATTTTATTTAGCTGCAGCCAATGCCATAAGTCAGGACAGTTTTGGGGGAACAAAAAACAGCATTTAGGCTAATCAGTGGCAAAGAAGGGCATCACAAAGGCACATGCTTCCAAAGGATATAGTCCGGTGGAGGAAGAAATCTTGTAGATATTTAAGTCTCAAATGCTTTATGTTTCTGGGCTGCAGGGCCCATTCTTCAGAGGCACCAAATGATGAAGTAGCTCTGGAGCCCAGAAAAGTATTGTATTTGAGACTTAAATAACTATTAGATTTACGTCCACCTAGCTCTGGATTACATCCTTTGGAAGCTTCTACCTATGTGATGCCCTTCTGTGTGATTGATTAGCCTGGTTGCTGTTTTTTGCTCCTCCATAATATAAATGGCATATTTATAGTCTGTGGCCCTGGTTCACAACTAACAGCAGTCACCACATCGCTTGTGGTGAATATATACAGCTGCTATGTACAAGTGTATATGCACACATTTACTATTTACACATATGTGCATACTAACTACATACTGTATGAGCACATATGCAAAGTTATTACATGCATAGCTCAATGGCAATCTCACTAGAGATGTACACATGCACTGTACATACACATATTCACTAAGCGCACATGTAAATGTAAAACGGATACGATCATGTGCAGGAGGCATTAAACAGGTTTCCCTAATTACAGTGTATTTGAAAACTGCTCTCATGTTAACACTATTTAACAACTTATGACATATCATAAATAGAGTTGAGCGAACACCTGGATGTTCGGGTTCGACGAGTTCGGCCGAACTTTCGAAAAATGTTCGGGTTCGGGATCCGAACTCGACCCGAACTTCATCCCGAACCCGAACCCCATAGAAGTCAATGGGGACCCGAACTTTTGGGCACTAAAAAGGCTGTAAAACACACCCGGAAAGGGCTAGAGGGCTGCAAAAGGCAGCAAAATGTAGTTAAATCCCCTGCAAACAAATGTAGATAGGGAAATGATGAGTTAACATAAAATAAATAAAAATTAAACAATATTAATTGGAGTGAGGTCCCATAGCACAGAATCAGGCTTCAAGTCACCCACCAATGGAGAAGGTCACTTACTATTATTTTGACCACAGCACCCAGACAAAGGAGAGAGGTCCCACAGCAGAGAACCAGGCATCATATCACCCACCACAGGAGTAGGCCACCATTTAGTTACTTTGACCCCTACACCCAGACGGAGGAGAGAGGTTACACAGCAGAGAATCAGGCATTTAGATCACCCACCACAGGAGTAGGCCACCATTGAATCAGACCCCGGCAACCATGTCAGATGGCACAAGCATAAGCTTTATATCAATCAGCACAGGAGAAGGCGACTTTGACAGACTTTGACCCCTACACCCGGACGGAGGAGAGAGGTTTCAAAGCAGAGAATCAGGCATTTAGATCACCCACCACAGGAGTAGGCCCCAATTTAATGGGACCCCGGCAACCATGTCAGATGGCACAACCATCAGCTTCATATCAATCAGCACAGGAGAAGGCGACTTTGAAAGACTTTGACCCCTACACCCAGACGGAGGAGAGAGGTTTCACAGCAGAGAATCAGGCATTTAGATCACCCACCACAGGAGTAGGCCCCCATTGAATCAGACCCTGGCAACCATGTCAGATGGCACAACCATCAGCTTTATATCAATCAGCACAGGAGAAGGCGACTTTGAAAGACTTTGACCCCTACACCCAGATGGAGGAGAGAGGTTTCACAGCAGAGAATCAGGCATCATATCAACCACCACAGGAGAAGCCACCATTTAGTTACTTTGACCCCTGCACCCAGGAAGAGGAGAGAGGCACCACAGCACATATTCTGGCATCATATCAGCCACCACAGGAGAAGCCACCATTGAGTTACTTTGACCCCTGCACCCAGGAAGAGGAGAGAGGCACCACAGCACATATTCTGGCATCATATCAGCCACCACAGGAGAAGCCACCATTGAGTTACTTTGACCCCCGCACCCAGGAAGAGGAGAGAGGCACCACAGCACATATTCAGGCATCATATCACACACCACAGGAGAAGGCCTCTTTCAGTGATTTAGGCCTTTGGACCCAGACAGAGGAGAGAGGCACCACAGCACATATTCTGGCATCATATCAGCCACCACAGGAGAAGCCACCATTGAGTTACTTTGACCCCTGCACCCAGGAAGAGGAGAGAGGCCCCACAGCACATATTCTGGCATCATATCAGCCACCACAGGAGAAGCCACCATTTAGTTACTTTGACCCCTGCACCCAGGAAGAGGAGAGAGGCACCACAGCACATATTCTGGCATCATATCAGCCACCACAGGAGAAGCCACCATTTAGTTACTTTGACCCCTTCACCCAAACAGAGGAGAGAGGTTCCACATCAGAGAATCAGGCATCATATCAACCACCACAGGAGTAGGCCACAATTTAGTTTATTTGACCCCTGCACCCAGGAAGAGGAGAGAGGCCCCACAGCACATATTCTGGCATCATATCACACACCACAGGAGAAGGCCTCTTTCAGTGATTTAGGCCTTTGGACCCAGACAGAGGAGAGAGGTCAGAGATTAGCTTCATATCCCCCAGCACAGCAGAAGACCGCTTTATTTGACTTAGGCCTCAGCACCCAGACAGAAGACAGAGGTAGCATGGCAGAGGTTATGGCTTCATGTCACCCGTTAGTTTAACCGGCCACTTTCATCTGGTTAGGCCCCGGCGCCCAGACAGAGAAGAGTTTCATTCAACTGTGGGTTTTATAAAATTTGTATCAAATAAAGAAGTGGCCCGTAGCACAACAAGACATGTTTTAGGCAGTTAATAAGGACTACTCTGCACAAGGGAGGGACAGGTCCTGTGGGATCCATGCCTGGTTCATCTTTATGAAGGTCAGCTTGTCCACGTTGGCTGTGGACAGGCGGCTGCGCTTGTCAGTAATGACGCCCCCTGCCGTGCTGAATACGCGTTCAGATAAAACGCTGGCCGCCGGGCAGGAAAGCACCTCCAAGGCATAACATGCTAACTCTGGCCATGTGGACAATTTCGAAACCCAGTAGTTGAATGGGGCCGAACCATCCGTCAGGATGCGGAGGGGTGTGCAGACATACTGTTCAACCATGTTAGTGAAATGCTGCCTCCTGCTAACACGTTCCGTATCAGGTGTCGGTGCAGATAGCTGTGGCGTGGAGACAAAACTTTTCCACATTTCTGCCATGCTAACCCTGCCCTCAGATGAGCTGGCCGTGACACAGCTGCGTTGGCGACCTCTTGCCACTCCTCTGCCTTCACCTTCCACCTGTTCCCCTGTGACATGTGGGAATGCTCTCAAGAGCGCCTCTATCAGCGTGCGCTTGTACTCGCGCATCTTACGGTCGCGCTCCAGTTCAGGAATTAAAGTGGGCACATTGTCTTTATACCGGGGATCCAGCAGGGTGGCCACCCAGTAGTCTGCACACGTTAAAACGTGGGCAACTCTGCTGTCGTTGCGCAGGCATTGGAGCATATATTCGCTCATGTGGGCCAGGCTACCCATGGGTAAGGACAAGCTGTCCTCTGTGGGAGGCGTATCGTCATCGTCCACCGTATCCCCCCAGCCACGCACCAGTGATGGGCCTGGGCTGCCACCCCGCTGTGAACTTGCGTCATCCTCGTCCCCCTCCACCTCCTCCTCCTCCTCCTCGTCCTCCAGTACAGTGCCTTGGCTGGCGACTTGTGAACCTGTCCTCTGCTGCTTAAACAAACCTCCCTCTGAGCCACTTCGAACAGACTGGCCCGAAAGTGTTAGAAACGAGCCCTCATCCTCCTCCTCCTCCTCCACCTGGGCCACCTCCTCTAACATCATTGCCCTAAGTGTTTTCTCAAGGAGACATAGAAGTGGTATTGTAACGCTGATAACAGTGTCATCGCCACTGGCCATGTTGGTGGAGTACTCGAAACAGCGCAGCAGGGCACACAGGTCTCGCATGGAGGCCCAATCATTGGTGGTGAAGTGGTGCTGTTCGGCAGTACGACTGACGCGAGCGTGCTGCAGCTGAAACTCCACTATGGCCTGCTGCTGCTCGCACAGTCTCTCCAGCATGTGCAAGGTGGAGTTCCACCGGGTGGGCACGTCGCATATGAGGCGGTGAGCGGGAAGGCCGAAGTTCCGCTGTAGCGCAGACAGGCGAGCAGCGGCAGGATGTGAACGGCGGAAGCGCGCACAGACGGCCCGCACTTTATGCAGCAGCTCTGACATGTTGGGGTAGTGGTGAATGAACCTCTGCACCACCAAGTTCAGCACATGCGCCAGGCAAGGGATGTGCGTCAAACCGGCTAGTCCCAGAGCTGCCACGAGATTTCGCCCATTATCGCATACCACCAGGCCTGGCTTGAGGCCCACCGGCAGAAACCACTCGTCGGTCTGTTGTTCAATACCCCACCACAACTCCTGTGCGGTGTGGGGCCTGTCCCCCAAACATATGAGTTTCAGAATGGCCTGCTGACGTTTACCCCGGGCTGTGCTGAAGTTGGTGGTGAAGGTGTGTGGCTGACCGGATGAGCTGGTGGAAGCAGTGGAGGAGGAAGCCGAGTAGGAGGAGGAGGCTACAGGAGGCAGAGAATGATGCCCTGCGATCCTAGGGGGCGGAAGGACGTGCGCCAAGGAACTGTCCGCCGGGGGCCCAGCCGCCACTACATTCATCCAGTGTGCAGTTAGTGAGATATAGCGTCCCTGGCCGTGCTTACTGGTCCACGTATCTGTGGTTAGGTGGACCTTGCCACAAATGGCGTTGCGCAGTGCACACTTGATTTTATCGGACACTTGCATGTGCAGGGAAGGCACGGCTGTCTTGGAGAAGTAGTGGCGGCTGGGAACCACATACTGCGGGACAGCCATGGCCATCAGCTGTTTGAAGCTGTCTGTGTCCACCAGCCGGAATGACAGCATTTCAAAGGCCAGCAGTTTAGAAATGCTGGCGTTCAGGCCAAGGGCTCGAGGGTGACTCGGGGGGAATTTGCGCTTCCTCTCTAAGGTTTGAGATATTGAGAGCTGAACGCTGCTGTGTGATATAGTGGAGACGCTAGTTGACGGTGGCGGTGGTGGTGGTGTCGGTGGCACATCCTCTGTTTGCTGCTCGGCAGGTGGCAACATTCCTCTCGAGGCGGAAGCCGAGGCAGCAGCGGTAGAGGGAGCAGGGGGAGCCTCAGCGAGTGCCTGGTTTTTAAGGTGTGTACCCCACTGCAGTTCATGCTTTGCATGTAGATGCCTGGTCATGCAGGTTGTGCTGAGGTTCAGAACGTTAATGCCTCGCCTCAGGCTCTGATGGCAGAGCGTGCAAGTCACTCGGGTCTTGTCGGTAGGACATTGTTTAAAGAAGTGCCATGCCAGGGAACTCTTTGAAGCTGCCTTTGTGGGGCTGGGTCCCTGTTGGCGATGTCCAGTAGCAGGCGAACTCTGGGGGCGGCGGCTCGTCTGCTTTGGCCCCCTGCTCCCTCTTTGGCTTCGCTGTTGTCTCGGTCTCACCACTACCTCTTCCTCTGAACTGTGAAAGTCATCGCCACGACCTTCAGTCCATGTGGGGTCTAAGACCTCATCGTCCTCTGCATCGTCTTCCACCCAGTCTCCCTCCCTGACCTCCTCCTGTTCAGTCTGCACACTGCAAAAAGACGCGGCAGTGGGCACCTGTGTTTCGTCATCATCAGAGAGTCGGTGACTCTGCTGTGGTGGTATTCCCATGTCCTCTTCATCTGGAGACATAAGTGGTTGTGCGTCAGTGCATGGTATGTCTTCCTCCACTGGGGAAGGGCTAGGTGGACACCCCTGGGAAACCCTGGAAGCAGAGTCTTCAAACAGAAGAAGAGACTGCTGCATAACTTGTGGCTCAGACCGTTTCCCTGATATGCTTGGGGGTGATGTGACAGACTGATGGGCTTGGTTTTCAGGTGCCACCTGTGCGCTTTCCGCAGAAGACTGGGTGGAAGACCATGTGGTGAACGTGCTGGAAGCACTGTCGGCCACCCAATCGATTAATGCCTGTACCTGCTCAGGCCTTACCATCCTAAGAGCGTCATTGGGCCCCACGAGATATTGCGGTACATTCTGCCGGCTAGTTGAGGGAGTTCGTTCCCTACTGTGTGCGCCTGGGGCCGAACGGCCACGTCCTCTACCAGCAACAGAGGCTCCACGGACACCACCACGACCGCGTCCTCGTCCCTTAATAGTATTTTTCTTCATTGTTGCGATTCAACTCGCACCACAATGAAATATATTATTTTTTATAAGCAAAATCCCCTCACTGGAATACTTTCAGTCTTTTGACTGTATGGATTACAGATGGAATGACTGTTATATGCGAGTACCGCTTTCTTTGACAGATTCTAGTATGGGTACATATATGTTTTCCCAACCCCAGCACATTAGTTTGCTAATTCCAGATGTATGAAACGCAGGCCTAACTGTATCTAGTATATTGAACGCCAGATAAACTAACTTGGCCTTTTTTAAATAAAAAAAAAATTCCCTCACTGGAATACTTTCAGTCTTTTGACTGTATGGATTACAGATGGAATGACTGTTATATGTGAGTACCGCTTTCTTTGACAGATTCTAGTATGGGTACATATATGTTTTCCCAACCCCAGCACATTAGTTTGCTAATTCCAGATGTATGAAACGCAGGCCTAACTGTATCTAGTATATTGAACGCCAGATAAACTAACTTGGCCTTTTTTAAATAAAAAAAAAATTCCCTCACTGGAATACTTTCAGTCTTTTGACTGTATGGATTACAGATGGAATGACTGTTATATGTGAGTACCGCTTTCTTTGACAGATTCTAGTATGGGTACATATATGTTTTCCCAACCCCAGCACATTAGTTTGCTAATTCCAGATGTATGAAACGCAGGCCTAACTGTATCTAGTATATTGAACGCCAGATAAACTAACTTGGCCTTTTTTAAATAAAAAAAAAATTCCCTCACTGGAATACTTTCAGTCTTTTGACTGTATGGATTACAGATGGAATGACTGTTATATGTGAGTACCGCTTTCTTTGACAGATTCTAGTATGGGTACATATATGTTTTCCCAACCCCAGCACATTAGTTTGCTAATTCCAGATGTATGAAACGCAGGCCTAACTGTATCTAGTATATTGAACGCCATATAAACTAACTTGGCCTTTTTTAAATAAAAAAAATTCCCTCACTGGAATACTTTCAGTCTTTTGACTGTATGGATTACAGATGGAATGACTGTTATATGTGAGTACCGCTTTCTTTGACAGATTCTAGTATGGGTACATATATGTTTTCCCAACCCCAGCACATTAGTTTGCTAATTCCAGATGTATGAAACGCAGGCCTAACTGTATCTAGTATATTGAACGCCAGATAAACTAACTTGGCCTTTTTTAAATAAAAAAAAAATTCCCTCACTGGAATACTTTCAGTCTTTTGACTGTATGGATTACAGATGGAATGACTGTTATATGTGAGTACCGCTTTCTTTGACAGATTCTAGTATGGGTACATATATGTTTTCCCAACCCCAGCACATTAGTTTGCTAATTCCAGATGTATGAAACGCAGGCCTAACTGTATCTAGTATATTGAACGCCATATAAACTAACTTGGCCTTTTTTAAATAAAAAAAATTCCCTCACTGGAATACTTTCAGTCTTTTGACTGTATGGATTACAGATGGAATGACTGTTATATGTGAGTACCGCTTTCTTTGACAGATTCTAGTATGGGTACATATATGTTTTCCCAACCCCAGCACATTAGTTTGCTAATTCCAGATGTATGAAACGCAGGCCTAACTGTATCTAGTATATTGAACGCCAGATAAACTAACTTGGCCTTTTTTAAATAAAAAAAAAATTCCCTCACTGGAATACTTTCAGTCTTTTGACTGTATGGATTACAGATGGAATGACTGTTATATGTGAGTACCGCTTTCTTTGACAGATTCTAGTATGGGTACATATATGTTTTCCCAACCCCAGCACATTAGTTTGCTAATTCCAGATGTATGAAACGCAGGCCTAGCTGTATCTAGTATATTGAACGCCAGATAAACTAACTTGGCCTTTTTTAAATAAAAAAAATTCCCTCACTGGAATACTTTCAGTCTTTTGACTGTATGGATTACAGATGGAATGACTGTTATGTGTGAGTACCGCTTTCTTTGACAGATTCTAGTATGGGTACATATATGTTTTCCCAACCCCAGCACATTAGTTTGCTAATTCCAGATGTATGAAACGCAGGCCTAACTGTATCTAGTATATTGAACGCCAGATAAACTAACTTGGCCTTTTTTAAATAAAAAAAAAATTCCCTCACTGGAATACTTTCAGTCTTTTGACTGTATGGATTACAGATGGAATGACTGTTATATGTGAGTACCGCTTTCTTTGACAGATTCTAGTATGGGTACATATATGTTTTCCCAACCCCAGCACATTAGTTTGCTAATTCCAGATGTATGAAACGCAGGCCTAACTGTATCTAGTATATTGAACGCCAGATAAACTAACTTGGCCTTTTTTAAATAAAAAAAATTCCCTCACTGGAATACTTTCAGTCTTTTGACTGTATGGATTACAGATGGAATGACTGTTATATGTGAGTACCGCTTTCTTTGACAGATTCTAGTATGGGTACATATATGTTTTCCCAACCCCAGCACATTAGTTTGCTAATTCCAGATGTATGAAACGCAGGCCTAACTGTATCTAGTATATTGAACGCCAGATAAACTAACTTGGCCTTTTTTAAATAAAAAAAAAATTCCCTCACTGGAATACTTTATGGCTTTTCACTGTATGGATTACAGGTGGACTGGTATTAGTAGGGGTGACACAAGCACACCCAAGTCCCTGATGTAGGATTTCTATGGCACAGACCACTATTACAAGTGATTAATGGACGTTGGGAGAGATTGTGCTGCAGCACTAGTCCCAAGATGGCCGCCGCCTATCAGCCCAGTAACATGTGCCACAAAATGGTCTGCACAACCTTTAAAAAAAATAGCCTTGGACTGTGCTGCTAAATCGCTATTGGTCTGAATCCCAGGTGTAGATGTCTGACTTGTTTGGAGCTTTGGAATGCACACTGTGGCAGCTTCTGCTGCAGCACTACAAGTCGCAAAATGGCGGCCGGCGGTCAGCCCAGGTACATGTGGATGGAAAAATCACTCTGGCCACTCTAAAAATAGCCAATCCCTATCAAAAAAGCAGCTCAGCTGCAGTTGTTCAGATGAATCACAGGTGGAGGAGAGAAATTTGCTTCCAGTTATTCAATTATCCCTGCCTATTCTCGCCCTAGCATCAGCTGCGTCTATCCCTGTTCTATTCACATCGGGAGTGAGCACGTCCCGACGTGCGCACAAGCTTATAAAGAGGCTGAGTCACATGCTGCACTTGGCCAATCACAGCCTTGCCAATAGTAGGCATGGCTGCGATGGCATCTTAGGGCAAGTAGTATGATGCATGTTGATTGGCTGCTTTGCAGCCTTTCAAAATGCGCCAAAATACATGCTGAACGACGAACCCGAACTTTTACGAAAAAGTTCGGGTTCGGGTCCGTGTCACGAACACCCCAAAATTCGGTACGGACCCGAACTATGCTCGAACTGTTCGCTCAACACTAATCATAAAGTTTCCCCCCCCCCCAGTCTGGGGAAAAATAATTTGGAGAGAGATTTATCAAACTGGTGTAAAGTAGAACTGGCTTAGTTTCTGATAGCAACCAATCAGATTCCAGCTTTCATTTTTCACAGCTCTTTTGGGGAATAAAAAGGTGGAATCTGATTGGTTGCCATGGGCCATTAAGCCAGATCTACTTGTAGTGTCCCACTAGGTAAATGTGGGCACTACACAAGGGTCAATTGGGCCACGTTGTTCTCCACCTCCTGTGGAACAGTGGCAGTGTATTTTACATCACATTTGTATTGCTATGTTTTTATGTGCATTTTCCCTGTTTCTCTGTGCATCAGGCCTGTTAGGGTGTAGTTCCTCCTCCAAGACAGTAGAGGGAGCTAGGGAACCCCTAATATATATATATATAGTCAGGTCCTGTTCAGGGAATGTGGTGTGTAGAGTCAGAAGGGAGTGTGGACTTTAGCTAGGCAGCAGCTAAAGTGAGCTTCTGACATGCAGCTAGACAGCCCAGGCTTCTAGTTGTTACCAGAGGAAGAGTTACCTCCTGAGAAACCTGCAGTTCCTACAAAGTACAGTACAGAGCAGAAGTGTTTCCAGCCAAACAAGAGAGCTGAAGGGCAGAAGAGTCTATTCAATGCAAGGAGATATATACTAGAGGAAGTTTCTTTACCAAGGATAAAGCCACCAATAGGGCATACGGGCCTTGGGATCAAGACAGACAGGAGTTCTGAGAAATAGTGCACAGGATTTCTGAGGAAAAGGTGCAGCCTGATCTGTGAGTGTATTTAACCCTCTGAGTATCTTGCTGCCTGCCATTTGTAAAAGCCTGCTTGTAATTTGCTACTGCCATATGGAACTTTGCTAAAAAACTGTATATAGTTAACTGTTCAGTAAAAGGAAGTTCTGGTTCACCACAACAACGTGTTCCTCAATTGTTCCTATCATCAATCGGTGTGCCACCGTTACAGGCACTGGCGTCACAAATCTTAAAGGGATCTTGCCACTGGCACATTAAAACCTGCAACACCCAGGGCACTTCGCCTACCACCAGCCTGGTCCCTATATACAGAGAGTGCCCCAGAGGACTACTGTGCCAGCCTCTCCATCACTGCTGTACGCCTGCCCTGGGTCATCCTATAAACTGTGAGTAACCAAGAGCAACCCTCATTTGCCTAGTAACCGTGACCTAACTATCGCAATACCCTGCAGGGCTGCGTACTGCATACTTTACACCAGTTTGATAAATCTCCCCCATTGTCTTTTAGCCTAAAATGGTTTTCAAAGCTTTGAAAGGTTATTCCCATCTAGCAGTGGCCGGACTGAGGGGGGGCGGAGCCCCCTTTAGGGGAGGCCCCCATGACGGGGGTTTGGTTTCAGTGAGCTGGGGGGGGGGGGAGAGTGGTCAGGCTAGGGGAGAGGGAGGGGGCTTTGGCAGGGAGAATAGGTTAGGATAGGTTAGGGGTGTGAGGGGGTGGAGTCGAGGGGTTTAAATAGGCAGGGAAGAAGAAGGCTAGGGGCCATTTTAGGTAGAGAGAAAAGCTGGTACATCACCTGAGAGATGGAGCGTCTGGAGGCCATGATCGGCGAGTTGCGGGCAGCGGCTGAGGTGAGAGGCCCAGCGTGGTTCCAGGAGCAGATCCAGCTGCTGCTGGGGGGGCCGAGTGAGGTGCCTGTCTTGCCTCACTCACCGGTATTACGGCCGCGGCGGGCCAGGCCGCCGGCGCGCCTTTCCCCATCAACTTCCCCCCCTAGGGCTCAGCGCCGTATTAGGAGCCCCTCTCGGGACCCTCCA
The DNA here is from genome assembly GCF_905171765.1 of Bufo bufo. Lineage (NCBI taxonomy): Eukaryota > Metazoa > Chordata > Amphibia > Anura > Bufonidae > Bufo > Bufo bufo. The sequence continues at coordinate 121,358,316 of NC_053395.1, read as the reverse complement.
CGTCGGGTGCCGCCGACACCAGCTTCTACTAGGCCCCGGCGTGGGAGGAATCCTCACTGTAGGCGGAGCCTTGTGGGCGGCCGGGCCCGGCCGTCCACTCCTGCAAGCGGCGACGGCGTGGGAGCTGGACCGGGTACTGCGGGCGCCCCTGTAACTCCTGGCACAGGGGCAGCCCCTCGGCGTGGGAGGTCAGGCATTCAGCGCGGGGCTGCTGCATGTGGATCCGGTGGTAGCAGCAGGCCCCAGGTTGCAGACAGCTCGAGAGGCTCCGCCCCCAGGAGCAGTTATGATGACATCGCTAACCCCGGCGTCCCTGGTTTGCATAGAGCCAGGGGACAGGAGCCAACCGAGCCCAGGAGATGTGAGGAGGTCCGGACCGTGGAGGGATCCTGTTGCAACGCGCGTTCCTGCCCTGCCAGGAGGCAGGGTGAGGATGAAGGTTCCAGCGGCATGGTCTATCCGGGAGAGGACGTCCCTGGTCCCAGCGGATCCAGGGGACAGAGAGAGGGCGACAGCGTGACGCAGAGGAGGGATCTTCAGGAGTCAGGACTTGCGGCTGATGGGAACACAGCGCCCAGGCAGCCAGGGGAGATTGCATGGGGTCCACTTGCGCAGGTAGTGCAGGGTGTGGGGGCTGGGGTGGGGGGTGTTTCCCAGTTAGAGTTGAGTAAGGGCCTGGGGCAATTGTTGGGAGGTCTGGCGGGGTTAGTTGCTAGTTGGGGGTTGAGTGGGGGGACACCGTTGCAGGCCTGGGGCATGCAAGGTTTGGCTGCGAGCGGAGGGTCGTCGGTGGAGCCGCAGCGGGGGTTGCCGGGTGTGGGGGTGTCGGTACAGACGCAGGCGGGAACGGAGGGGGATGAGGATTCTGTGCGGGTTGATGATAAAGCAAAAGGGGAGGTTTATGTTTGCTTTGAGGGTCCGTTGGGGGCGCATTTGAAGTCAGAGGTGAGGGAGAGGATTTGGAAGGGGGAATATGTGGAGATATTTTCCTTGCTTCCTTTGGAACGCTTCAATCTGGATAGGGTGCGAAGGGAAGATGGTAAGCGGGAGGAGGAGGAGAAGCGCCGGTATAGGTTAATACCGAGGACGTTTGCAAACTGGTTGCAGGCGTTCGTGATATTGGCGAGTGTGATTGGGGAGAAGACTCCGGAGGCTTGTTCGGGGTTGTTTTGTTATTTGGACGCAATCGGGGAGGCGTATCGGGTGTATGGGGGAGTGGCGTGGTTGCGGTATGACGAACAGTTCCGGCAGAGGAAGGCGGTTCGCCCTGAGATGCGGTGGGACCATAAGGATATTGCTTTATGGCTGAAGGTTATGGCCCCAGTGCGTTCGGGGCAGCCATTTCGTGGGGAAGGTAGTAGTGGGGGGTCGGGCAATACAGCGGTTGCCTCAGCGAGGGGACTGTGTTTTGCCTTCAATGAAGGCACCTGTAGGTTCGGGCCTAAATGTAAATTTAAGCACGAATGCTCAGGCTGTGGAGGGAATCACGGGGCAGCGCAGTGTTTTAAGGGAGGCAAGCAGAGAGGGGGGGATGGTTTTGGAAAAGGGGGTGACGCCGGTTCGGCTGGAAAGGATGCAACCGTACTTAGATAGGTACCCCAATAGGGAGGCGGCGGGTTTGTTGGTTTTGGGTTTTGCGGAAGGTTTTCGAATTCCGTTTGTTCCGGGTGAAGCGGTGTTGCTCAGGAAGAATTTGCGGTCTGCTAGGGAGCATCCAGAGGTGGTGGGGGAGAAGTTGGGGAAGGAGGTGATGCTGGTGCGGATGGCGGGTCCGTTTTTAGAGCCACCGGTTTACAATTTGCGGGTGTCACCGCTGGGGGTTGTACCTAAGAAAGAGGCGAATAAGTTTCGCTTGATTCATCACCTGTCGTTCCCGAGGTGCTCCTCGGTAAATGATGGTATTGACCCGGCGGTTTGTTCTGTAGTATTTACATCGTTTGACACGGCGGTCGGTTGGGTGAGGCGTTTTGGGGCGGGAGCGTTGATGGCAAAGACGGATATTGAGGCGGCGTTTCGGTTGTTGCCGGTTCATCCGGATTGTCAGCATTTGTTGGGATGTTTTTGGGATGGGGGGTTCTTTGTGGATCGGTGTTTACCCATGGGGTGTACATTGTCGTGCGCTTACTTTGAAACTTTCAGCTCGTTTTTGGAGTGGGCAGTGGTGGACTCGTCGGGTTGTGAATCGCTGATTCATTACCTGGATGATTTTTTGTGTATAGGCCCCCCGGGGTCGCCGGTTTGCGCATTATTGTTGGCAACGTTGAGTTCGGTTTTTGAGAGGTTTGGGGTCCCGCTGGCGGAGGGTAAGACAGTGGGGCCGGTGTCAGAATTGAGTTTCCTTGGCATAGTGATTGACTCGGTGAGGATGGAGTGTCGGTTGCCGGGCGATAAGCTGGTAGATCTGAAAGGCTTGGTGGCTAAGGCGATTCGGGCAAAAAAGTTGCAGTTGAGGGAGCTTCAGTCGCTGTTGGGGAAGCTTAATTTCGCTTGCCGGATAATGCCCATGGGGCGAGTGTTCTGTAGGCGGTTGGCGCAGGCAACTGGGGGGGTGGTGGCTCCGCATCATTATATTCGGTTGGGTAGGGAGCTGCGGGCGGACTTACAGGTTTGGAGTTCTTTTCTGGACCAGTACAACGGTCGCTCGCTGTTCATGGGGGAAGTTGTTGAGGCGTTTGATTTTGAATTATTCACGGATACGGCGGGGGGTTCAGGTTTTGGGGCTTTTTGTGGAGGTCAATGGTGCGCTGGAGTGTGGCCAGCTGTTTGGGTGGAACGGGGCTGGGTGAAGAATCTGGCTTTGTTAGAGTTGTTCCCTATTGTGCTGGCGGTTGTGTTGTGGGGAGAGCGGTTCTGGGGTAAAAAGGTTCATTTTCACTGCGACAACATGGGGGTGGTTCAAGCGATAAATGGGCTGTCGGCATCGTCGCCATTGGTGGTGCGGCTGCTGCAGCGGTTAGTGTTAGAGTGCTTGTCACTTAATGCTTGGGTTGTAGCGGTGCATGTGCCGGGGGTTGACAATTGTATTGCTGACGCCCTTTCTCGTTCGCAGTGGAATCGTTTTCGGCAGTTGGCTCCGGAGGCGGAGGTGATTGGATTAGAGTGTCCGGGTTGCCTGTGGGAGCTGCTGGAGGAGCATTGATGGGGCTTATTCGGGCGTCATTAGCTCCGGGTACGTGGGATGCCTATATGAGGGCTTGGAGGGTGTGGGAGGACTGGTGTGCCGTTTTGGGAGGAGGGATTGAGGAGCCGGAGTTGGTTTTGCTAATGTTTTTGGGTCACGGTAGGGAGCAGGGTTGGTCGGTTAGCAAGATAAACAGTTACATGGCCGGGTTGGCTTTTGGTTTTAAGGCTCGGCGGATGGTGGATGTGACAAAGTCATTTTTGGTGGTGCAGGCATTAAAAGGTTGGAGGAGGATGGGTGCTGGGGTGGACGGGAGGAGGCCAGTCTCGTTTGGGTTGTTGCTTAAGTTGGGGGGGCAGTTGCGGACGGTTTGTCGGTCAGAGGGGGAAACAAGGTTGTTTCGGTTGGCTTTCTCGCTGGCCTTTTTTGGGGCTATGCGGGTGGGGGAGTTGGTTTGTCCGTCGGTGAGTCGGGTTGAGGGACTTTTGAGGAGGGATGTTGAGCTGTTTGATGATAGTGTAGAGTTTATTATTCGGCGGTCAAAGACGGATACGTTGGGTAAAGGAAAGAAGGGGGTGCTTTTCCGGGTGGAGGATTGTGACATGTGCCCGGTTCAATGTTTGCGGGATTATGGGTTAAGGGGGGGGGGGGGGGGTCCCCATTGTTGGTTCATATGGATGGCACCTTTTTGTCTCGCTTTGTTTTCTGCTATTTTTTCGAGGTGTTTGAGCCGGGTGGGGGTGGATAAGGTGGGGTATTCTAGCCACTCCTTTAGAATCGGGGCAGCGACAGAAGCGGCTAGATGGGGTGTGGGTGAAGACGTTATTAAAAGGATTGGCCGTTGGGAATCGGCGAGGTTTAAATCTTATGTGCATTTGGATCGCTTGTAAAGTGTGGAGGGTTGGTTGGTGTTAGGTTTATTGTGTTTGTGCAAAGCTGCGGTATTGTTCTTTTTGTTCTCTCGTTACAGATACAGCGCCCGCTCTGGTGTGGATTGTGGGGCATTCCTATGTCTTCTGGGGGGCCGTCCGGGCAGCGGTTCGGCCGGACGGTCAACAGCTAGGATTTGACATGGAGTCTGCGGTGGTAAGGTGGATTGGGAGGCGGGGTATGGTTTGGAAAGGGGTGCTGCCTGAAATTCATAGGTTCGTGAGGATGGATAGGGCACCGGAGGTGTTGGTGGTACATGCGGGGGGCAATGATTTGGCGGCGAAGCCTATCCGGGAGTTGATTAAGGAGATCAAGTGGGATTTCTTACGGTTGTGGTCGTTATTTCCGGATATGGTGACCATATGGTCGGATATTGTCCCCCGGCAGGTGTGGAGGGAGGCTAGGTCTGTGGATGCGGTGAATAAGGCGAGGATAAAGGTGAACAGGGCAGTTGGGCGTTTTATGGCTAGGAACGGGGCGGTGGTAGTCAGGCATAGGGATTTGGAGGCGGGAACGGGGGCTTTTTGGAGATCGGACGGAGTGCATTTGAATGCGGTGGGGTTGGATATGTGGAGTTTGGCGTTGCAGGAAGGCATTGAGGTGGCCCTGAGGTTGTGGAGGAACGCCTGGAGTTGAGGTGGTCAAGTCCGGTCGTTGGTGGCGGTGGGGGGGGGGTCCTTGGAGTTGGGCACGGTGGAATCTGAGGACAATTGGGGGGGCCCCACGGTGGGGGCTGGACTCCCAGGTGGACTGAGCGGTTGTGGTGAATCGAGGGGGGGGTCATTCGATGGTGCCTTTGAGCTGGGCGGTACTGCTGGAGGCAAGAATGGCTCACCCTGGTTTGACAGCTCTATGTTTTGGGGCTTCAAGGACCTCCCCCCATTGGGGTTTTATACTGTATTATGTTATGTTATGGTTGTAAATGTTATTTAATAAACGGCTGCTGTGGCCATTACATTTCCAATTGGTGGTCCGAGTTTTATTGGGATTAGGGCTCTGGGGTGGAAAAGTGTAATGGTGGTTAGAGGTGAGTAAGGTGGGTATGAAAGTAATGGTCGAGGCGAACATGGATAACCAATACCCTCGCCAAGCAGTGGCCGGACTGAGGGGGGGCGGAGCCCCCTTTAGGGGAGGCCCCCATGGCGGGAGTTTGGTTTCAGTGAGCTGGGGGGGGGGGGGGGAGTGGTCGGGTTAGGGGAGAGGGAGGGGGCTTTGGCAGGGAGAATAGGTTAGGATAGGTTAGGGGTGTGAGGGGGTGGAGTCGAGGGGTTAAATAGGCAGGGAAGAAGAAGGCTAGGGGCCATTTTAGGTAGAGAGAAAAGCTCCCACTCACCCTCCCCCTTTTTTGTTGGGCAGTTTTGGAATGGAGGGGAGCGGGGTTGTGGTGCTGGGATTTATTGTGGGGAGTGGGTTTTTTGTCACGGCGGCTTGTGGCGGTGGGGGGGGGGGGGCCTTGGAGTTGGGCACGGTGGAATCTGAGGACAATTGGGGGGGCCCCACGGTGGGGGCTGGACTCCCAGGTGGACCGAGCGGTTGTGGTGAATCGAGGGGGGGTCATTCGATGGTGCCTTTGAGCTGGGCGGTACGGCTGGAGGCAAGAATGGCTCACCCTGGTTTGACAGCTCGATGTTTTGGGGCTTCAAGGACCTCCCCCCATTGGGGTTTTATACTGTATTATGTTATGTTATGGTTGTAAATGTTATTTAATAAACGGCTGCTGTGGCCATTACATTTCCAATTGGTGGTCCGAGTTTTATTGGGATTAGGGCTCTGGGGTGGAAAAGTGTAATGGTGGTTAGAGGTGAGTAAGGTGGGTATGAAAGTAATGGTCGAGGCGAACATGTATAACCAATACCCTCGTCATGTAAATACTGCCTTTTTTTCTGAAAAGGCAGTGTTTACATTAAAAAGCTTGCAGAGACATGGTAGCCACCAGAACTACTACGTTTAGCTGTTTTGGTTCTGGTGACTATAGTGCCCCTTAATATAGAGGGGGGGGGGGAAAGAATCAGCACAAGAGTCTCATATAAAATGGCTGTATCATTATTCAAAAAATTAAAAAAGCACAACTTCTGACACAAATATATAGTATTTTGCAGATTACTTTTTTTTTTTTACAATATGCAGATAGTACTGTACTACTAACCCCTCTATCCACCCTTCCCTCCCCCTTCTCCACCCCCTACCTTCTCCAACCACCCAGCACCCTTACTCACATAAAACATATAATATATCAATTTCCATATGTATATATTCCATTTTTGCCCCCTCTGTATATATATATATATATATATATATATCATATATATACAGAGGGGGTAAAAGGGAATATATACAGAGGGGGGAAATTGGATATATATTCAATTTTCTGCCCCCAAGGGCACTGTATATATTTGTTTGCCACTTTTTTTGGATGATTTTGCTGCCAGTGCTTTGCCCTCCTGCCCTCATACAGCAGGCCGCAGCCAGCACTGCCACACCACTGATCATCACCTCACCTCAGATTCCCCCCCCCCCCCCCCGGGATGAAGCAGGAATAGTGTGCCAGGGTAGTGCCAAAGCATTCTAAAAAAAAAAAGAAAATACTACCTTCTTGTTTCGCTCTGTACTAAGTTGCGGGCTGCAACAGGCTTCAGTTAGGTACCCTCCCAGTCCCAGCTGTGATCCCGCGAGACCTCCGGTCTCGTGATGACAAGATAATGAATAGATTTCAGTGCAGCGCAGCCACACTTACTTCAAATACAGGGAGGGCCCGGCCACCTCACTTAAAAAAAAATGAGCACTTGCGTGGTCAGTGGGGCTCAAAAGGCAGCTGCCTTGGGCCCCCCAGGAGCAACTTGGCCCGGGGCAACTGCTCCTTTTTCCCTACGTTAAAGACGACCCTGAGTGCCTGCCTGCCTCAGGATTGCTTGTATTCTGTTCCAACGAGGCGAAGAGTCCCTGGACCTATCATGTTCTGATACTTCAGGGACTCAGTGTTCTATTTAAACCACTTGCTGGCAATACTTACTTGCCAGTTATAGGTTTTTACCTTGCAGTGCAGTGGTTGCAATTGTGTGTTGTTGGATTGCTACTATTTGGATTTGACTTCGGCATGATGTGGACCTCTCTCTCTGCTCAGTGATTTTGTACCCCGTTTCCTGTCTGGTTTGACCCTTGGCTTGGATATTATTGACCACTCTCTGTCCTGTGGTTTGGTACTGTATTGACCTCCCGGCTTTTAACCCATTTCTGCACAACCATTCTCTGTGGGTGTTGGGTTCCAGTAGTGTGAACAGGTCCCTGCAGTTTTTACTGCAGCTGCTTGGTTTGGTTCTGTGCACTTATCAGTATAGGGACGGTCAACTAGTTGTGGACTAGCTATTTAGGACTTGCTCTGCAAGTAGCCAGGGTCAGCGGGTTGGGTGCAAGTTAGGGCTCACTGTGTGAGTGCGTTTCCCTGCCTACAGTTGTACATTTCTATTTTTCTGTTGAATTATGAGGGTTTGCTTTTATAGGATGACTTGTATTTTTTATTGGTACCACTTTGGAGTATATATAATTTACTGATTTATTTATTTTTATTTGGTTCGGACTAATCGACTACTCCTGAAAAAAGTGGCTCTAATTGCCCAGAAAATTGGTATATAACACCCATTAGTTTCCTAGGACTCCAATTTTTTTTAGGAAAACATCTTTCTTTGTAATTTTTTTACATTTTCTCTCCCCCCATCCCTAAGCTCTTGAATGCAATGACATCAATAGGAAATCATGTCTGAGTAACACTGATATACTGTACATAGCTATGGGTAAACGCATGTTTGGCAAAGTTAATTAACAATATGTTTTAAAACAAACCGCGCCAGCACGTGTTAGGATTTTTCATATTCCAAGGCTTCCAAAAATAATCCCTTATCGGGGGCAGATGGTGTTTAAACACACATGGTGTAATTATATCAATACCGTATTTTTCGCCTCATAAGACGCACTTTTTCCCCCCAAAAGTGGGGGGGAAATGCCCCTGCATCTTATGGGGCGAATGCTTCCATTTTACATCGCAGTCTGCGATGCTGCAGCATCGCAGACTGCAATGTATGAGCCGGGAGAGAGGAGGGGCTGGAGTCCGGAACTAGGGGCGGGGCCCCGCCGCTCACTGCAGTATTTATAAACATTAATCCTTATCCTGTTAATAAGTTTAACTAAAGCTGCACTCTCCCCTGTTCCCCTGTATAAGTACAGCACTTACGAACAAGCTTCCATAGCAGGCAAAGCGGACGACAGCAGTAACGTCACTCACTGACTGTAACGGTCACGTCCACACACACACAGGGGGAAGGATAGTGACCACTGCGCTCCACCCTCACCCCTGGCCCTGCCTACTTGCCTCACGAGTCCTGATGACAGGGGACAACTGGACGACAGTCCCTAACTTAGGATACGTGCAGGGAAGACAGACAAGACAAAATACGGAACATGAACGGACCGGGTCAGAACCAAGAGAGCTACGCAGTACAAAGGGTTAAGCAAAGAATGGTCAGGAGAAGCCAGGGTCAAATACCAGGAGAGTAGAGAAGTACAAGAGGAGTCCTAAGAGAGTAGTCAGATGGGAGCCGAGGTCACAATACCAGGACGGATGCGCAGTACAGGAGGAGCAGGCAAAGGATCGTCAGGGAACGGAATCAGGTGAGTATTCAGTAGTCCAACAAATAGCCAGGAACCTAGAAATTAACAGGCAACCTGTGGCTAGCAGGCTGCCTGTATTTATAGTGGGGAGTGAGGGTCATGTGACGTGGCCAGCGCCACATGACTGACAGACCAACCAGTTGAGCACCGAGTGATCAGCTCGGCGCTCAAGGCAGACTTAGGAGCAGGGAGCCACCCAGCAGTAAAGCCGCCCTGGAAATGAGGTCAAACACAGATCCTCATTCCCAAAGCTAAGCAACAGGTCTGCGGGTAATGGGGGACCGAGTGCACCTTCGGAACCCCGTTACAGTACCCCCCCCTTTTACGAGGGGCCACCGGACCCAAGACTTCAGGCGATGGCTTTTTAGGGTGTTCTAAATGAAATTTACGAACCAGTCTAGGAGCATGAACCTCCCTGGCAGGTACCCAAGATCTCTCTTCAGGTCCATACCCCTTCCAGTGAATCAGGTACTGCAAGGAGTTACGCACCTTCCTGACATCCACTATTTTAGACACGACATACTCGACAGCATCATTAACAAGAACCGGCGGAGGCGAGGCTTTCGATGGTACTACTGGTTCAAAATATTTTTTAAGTAGAGATTTATGGAACACATTATGAATGTGGAAGGAGTCGGGCAGCTCCAACCTAAATGATACCGGGTTAATCACCTCCGTGATCTTATATGGTCCAATAAAACGAGGAGCAAATTTTCTAGAAGCTACCTTGAGAGATAGATTCTTGGAGGACAACCATACTTTATCCCCAACCTGAAAGTTCACCACCCTTGAACGTCTCCTATCGGCCTTGAGTTTTTGAGAACTTTGACCCTTTTCTAGGTTCGATTGAACCCGGGCCCAAACTGTGCACAGTTCGGAGGAGAGTTTATCAGCTTCAGGGTTAGAGGAGGAGACGGACGACCCAGAATGAAAATGGGGATGAAAACCATGGTTACAAAAGAAAGGGGAGACCCCAGCAGAAGAATTGACACGGTTATTCAAAGCAAATTCAGCCAACGGAAGGAATTTGACCCATAATTGCTGGTCATCAGCAACATACAACCTCAGGAATTGGTCCACAGACTGATTAAGGCGTTCAGTCCGCCCATTACTCTCAGGATGGTAGGCGGAAGAAAAAGACAACGAAATTTTACATCTTTGACAGAAGGCCCTCCAGAATTTGGACACAAACTGCACACCCATGTCAGAAACAATATTTTCCGGGATGCCATGTAAACGAACAATCTCTCTCACAAAAATAGACGCCAGGGTTTTAGCATTCGGAAGTTTAGACAGGGGAATAAAATGAACCATCTTGCTAAACCTATCGACCACTACCCAAACCACAGTCTTACCCTCCGCCAGCGGTAGGTCAGTTATAAAGTCCATCGAGATATGGGACCAGGGTCTTCTGGGAATGGGTAGGGGTCGTAGGTTACCAGCAGGGCGAGTCCTAGGTGTCTTAGACCTGGCACAAACCTCATAGGCTCGTAGGACTTAACATCCCTGGTCAGAGTGGGCCACCAATAGGATCTAGAAAACAGATCCTTAGTGCTCTCAACACCCGGATGTCCACAAAAGGCAGAATCGTGACACTCACCCAACAGCTGGAGACGAAATTGTACGGGAACAAACAACTTATCTGTTGGGGTGGATGCCGGTGCCAGATGTTTTTCAGCCTTAATGCGAGCCGAGATATCCTGGTTTAGAGCCGCTAAGAAGATGTTTGCTGGTAGGATGGATTCAGGCGGCGTCTCAGTGGGTTGAAAAGCATGGAAGCGCCGAGATAATGCGTCTGCCTGCACATTTTTACTTCCCGGCCTGAACGTAATGGAGAAATCAAAACGGGTAAAAAACAGAGCCCATCGGGCTTGTCGGGGATTCAACCTCTTAGGAGACTCGAGAAACATTAGGTTTTTATGATCAGTGACAACAGTTACTCGATGCCTTGCCCCCTCCAAAAAATGCCTCCACTCCTCAATTGCCCATTTAATAACCAGCAGCTCCCTATTCCCTATGTCGTAGTTTCTCTCTGTGGGAGAGAATTTCCTAGAGAAGAAGGCACATGGTCTCAGGTTAGTGAGGCTAGCAGGACCTTGTGAAAGGACTGCTCCTGCGCCGTCCTCGGACGCATCCACCTCCACAATAAAGGGTCTCTCCTGATCAGGCTGGATCAGAATGGGAGCGCTACTAAATGCCTTTTTTAATGTTTCAAATGAAGAAATGGCCTTGGTAGACCAATTCTCCAAATCCGCCCCTGTCTTAGTAAGATCGGTCAATGGCTTAGCAATTACAGAAAAATTCATGATAAATTTACGGTAGTAATTAGCGAAACCCAAAAACCGTTGTAAAGCCTTTAAGGATGAAGGACTTACCCATTCCTTAATTGCTAAAACCTTACCAGGATCCATCTTAAAGGCGTGAGGAGTCAAAACATGCCCTAGAAACAGTATCTCCTGTACACCAAAGACACATTTCTCTTGCTTAGCAGATAGCTGGTTCTCCCTCAACACCTCTAATACTTGTTTGACATGAGACACATGAGATTTGAAATCAGGAGAGAATATCAAAATGTCGTCAAGATAGACAATAATAAATTTACCTAAGAACTCCCTAAGAATATTGTTCATTAAGTTTTGGAACACAGCTGGGGCATTGCGGAGTCCAAAAGGCATCACCTGATATTCAAAGTGTCCTATCGGAGTATTGAACGCTGTCTTCCATTCGTCTCCCTCCTTGATTCGGATAAGATTGTATGCCCCTTTCAGGTCAATCTTGGAAAACCAGGTTGTCCCCAAAACCTGGTTAAATAAATCCGGAATCAATGGGAGAGAGTATCTATTTTGGACAGTGATTTTATTTAATCTCCGGTAATCAATACAAGGCCTAAGACCACCATCCTTCTTTTTAACACAGAAAAACCCTGCTCCCATAGGAGAGACTGAAGGTCTAATATGCCCTTTAGCAAGGCTCTCCTTAATATAATCTTCCATAGCCTTGCGTTCGGGCCCTGAAAGATTATAAATTCGCCCTTTAGGAAATTCGGCACCCTCTATTAGCTCTATGGCGCAATCATAAGGTCTATGGGGGGGTAGAACCTCTGGAGTAGGGGACGAGAACACTTCAGAATATTCTTTAATAACAGAGGGTAATGTATTAGACCTTACTGAAACCCCAGCCTGGACCACGGACAAGCATGAGTCACACTTAGGTCCCCATTTCACCAACTCTCCTTTGGACCAATCAATTGTGGGGTTATGTAAACGGAGCCAAGGCAACCCTAGTACCACCTCAACCGGTAGGTTCTCCAGGACTAGAAGAGAACATCTCTGAGTGGCACACACCCACGGTCAGAGAAATTTCAGAGGTACATGACCTCACCGTACTACCAATCAGGGGAGTAGCATCAATAGCCATGACATGGATAGGTGTAGGTAAAGCAAACATTGGAATACCCAATTTACTAGCAAACTCAAAGTCAATAAAGCTAGCCGCTGAACCGGAATCAATAAAGGCCTTACCCGGCCACTTAATAACCCCCAGAGAAATTGTTATGGGTACCAAAAGCTTACATTTAGAAAAATCAGGGTGTGCCTGGTCTTTAGGTTGTCTTGCCTTAGGAGACTTGTCAGAGAGGACCCTCTTAGGACACTTGTTGATCCAATGGCCAGGATCTCCACAGTAGAAGCATTCTCCGCATCTGCGAGGAAGATTACCCCGGGTCATGCCAACCTGCATGGGTTCCTCGGTGGAGACCTCAGTGTTGTCCCTGGAAAAGACCTCTGGCTGGACCACCATCTTAGAACAGAACTGTCGTTCTTGTCGTCTCTCTCTAACTCGTCTGTCAAGTCGGACAACTAGGGTCATCATCTCCTCTAAGGTCTCAGGAATTTGATAATTGACTAATAGATCTTTTAAATTATCAGATAGACCAGACCTAAACTGACTCTTCAGGGCTGGTTCATTCCATCCTGAGGGGACACACCACCGTCTGAATTGGGTGCAATACTCCTCCGCAGGGAGATGGCCCTGAACCAGTGCCCTAAGAGCCGTCTCGGCTACCAGGGCCCTGTCTGGTTCGTCATAGAGGGTACCCAGGGCCTGAAAAAAACCTTCCACAGAAGTTAGACAATTGGCTTCAGGAGGTAACGAAAATGCCTAGTCCTGGGGATCACCCTGTAGTAGTGGAATGATAATCCCCACGCGTTGGCTCTCGGGACCGGAGGACACGGGGCGCAAACGGAAGTAGAGTTTGCAACTCTCCTTAAAGGAGAGAAACCTCTTCCGTTCTCCAGAAAAGGGTTCTGGGAGCTTGATCTGGGGTTCAAAATGTGGACTGGAGGACAGAGGAGTGGAAGAACCTTGCCCTCACTCAAAAGAACAGAGTTTCTCTCCCAGAGTTTCTCTCCTGCACCATCTGTGTCAAGTTAGAGACATGGTCAGTCAGGGTAGTAAGAGGATTCATGATACAGTGGTTATTGGGCCTGTTAATCTGTAACGGTCACGAACACACACAGGGGGAAGGATAGTGACCACTGCGCTCCACCCTCACCCCTGGCCCTGCCTACTTGCCTCACGAGTCCTGATGACACGGGACAACTGGACGACAGTCCCTAACTTAGGATACGTGCAGGGAAGACAGAGAAGACAAAATACGGAACATGAACGAACCGGGTCAGAACCAAGAGGGCTACGCAGTACAAAGGGTTAAGCAAAGAATGGTCAGGAGAAGCCAGGGTCAAATACCAGGAGAGTAGAGAAGTACAAGAGGAGTCCTAAGAGAGTAGTCAGGTGGGAGCCGAGGTCACAATACCAGGACGGATGCGCAGTACAGGAGGAGCAGGCAAAGGATCGTCAGGGAACGGAATCAGGTGAGTATTCAGTAGTCCAACAAATAGCCAGGAACCTAGAAATTAACAGGCAACCTGTGGCTAGCAGGCTGCCTGTATTTATAGTGGGGAGTGAGGGTCATGTGACGTGGCCAGCGTCACATGACCGACAGACCAACCAGTTGAGCACTGAGTGATCAGCTCGGCGCTCAAGGCAGACTTAGGAGCAGGGAGCCACCCAGCAGTAAAGCCGCCTGGGAATGAGGTCAAACACAGATCCTCATTCCCAAAGCTAAGCAACAGGTCTGCGGGTAATGGGGGACCGAGTGCACCTTCGGAACCCCGTTACACTGACGTTGAGCGCCTGCTCCTCCCACTTTATGAATGAAGCAGGCGGAGAAGGCGCGCAACGTTACTGCTGCCGTCCACTCTGCCTGCTATGGAAGCTTGTTCGTAAGTGATGTACTGATACAGGGGAGAGTGCAGCTTTAGTTAAACTTATTAACAGAATAAGGATTAATGTTTATAAATACTGCGGTGAGCAGAGGGCCGGTGTATTGGGGACATTGTTAATATGAGGCGGATCTGTGGATGGCATATAGCAGTGTCATCCACAGATCCCCCCCATAACAGTGCCATCCACAGATCCCCCACCCCATAACAATGCCATCCACAGATCCCCACCCCATAGCAGTACCATTCACAGATGCCCCATAACAGTGCCATCCACAGATTCCCCATAACAGTGCCATCCACAGATCCCCCATAACAGTGCCATCCACAGATCCCCCATAATAGTGTAATGCACAGACCACCATTAATTCAAAACCCACCAAAAGCACACCTTTGGGTTAAAAAAATATTTTTTCTTATTTTCCTCCTCAAAAATCTAGGTGCGTCTTATAAGCCGGTGCGTCTTATAGGGTGAAAAATACCATTAAAAACGGACAAAAAAAACAACAACAGTGACTTACTGGGGGACCAAGTATCCAAAAATCATGTCTTGAAGGGTTCAAATGTATTAATTGACAGAAGAAAAAGTGGCTTTTAATTGGAAGCAGCAGCAGTGCATTGTGAACGTGGAAAGGGTAGCATGATGAGAGGTACACAGCTGCAATAGTAGTGACAGCAGAATTAGCATAACATGGGACATACAAGGCAGTAGGTTGACTGTCTATAGGTGGTAGAAGTAGTAGTGGTAGTAATAGTAGTGGTGGATAAGTAGCATTAATAATGATGGCAGCAGGGGATTAGCAGCGAGGAGTAGCAGCTGTGGAACCAGCCATATAATATATGTTGGCAGACAGCAGGGGTGCACCTAGTCTTTCTTCTGTCTGAGGTGAAAATTTAAACAGCGCACCCCCATACCAAATTCTCAACCTAACCCCTTCCCTCCTAACATTACATATATCACTACAAAACCCCATATCTCTTACATCCAGTGACATCTCCTTTGATAGAAATGTTGTCTTCCTCATCTTCTCCATCCAAACCAGACCACCATGATGATTTTTCAGCCATCTTTCATCTCTGCAGTTTGACAAAAAAAATCTTAGTTTCCTACTTTTCCATCAACCTTCTAGACAAATCATCCTACCACCTCCAATACTGTGCCTGCCGTGCCTTTCAATAATTATTATGTTGGCAGACAGCAGGGGTGCACCTAGTCTTTCTTCTGTCTGAGGTGAAAATTTAAACAGCGCACCCCCATACCAAATTCTCAACCTAACCCCTTCCCTCCTAACATTACATATATCACTACAAAACCCCATATCTCTTACATCCAGTGACATCTCCTTTGATAGAAATGTTGTCTTCCTCATCTTCTCCATCCAAACCAGACCACCATGATGATTTTTCAGCCATCTTTCATCTCTGCAGTTTGACAAAAAAAATCTTAGTTTCCTACTTTTCCATCAACCTTCTAGACGAATCATCCTACCACCTCCAATACTGTGCCTGCCGTGCCCTTCAATAATTATTGGAACGCAGCGTCCTAAAATAACTACACCCAGAAAATAGTGTCCCTGACACCAATAGTGTAAACATAATGTCCTCCAAAAATAACTGAGCTAAGCTGATACTGAGCCAGGGTGCCCCCACAGTAATAGTGCTCCCTAAAGTCCCAACTAATAATCCTCTGCCAGAGTGCACTTGGTAGTAATAGTGGGTCAACAGTACTAATGTCCCCACTGTGCACCAGAAGTAAAAATGTTCCCATAGTGCCCATACTAGTAATCATGTTACTCATTGTCCTCCAGTAGTAATAAAGCCTACCATAATGCGCCTCCCTATAGTAATAATTATCCTTATCGTGTGACAGTAGAATAATGCCCCCTTAAAATGAGCATCTGTACAAAAAATGCCCCCTTATAATTTGTGCCAGTGCAAAAAATGCCCCCTAATAATGTGCACTAGTACACAAATGCCCCTGTTCTGTGTGCCAGTACAAAAATACCCCTTTTAGTGCCCCCAGTTCAGCTAATGTCCCCATAGTGCCTCCATAATGTGTGCAAGTATAAAATACCCCTATATAATACCCCCAAGTAAATTCCCCCAGTGTTCCTCTCCCCCTTCCCCATAGTGCCCCCATAATGTGCCAGTATAAAATACCTCTATATAGTGCCCCCAGTAAATTCCCCTATAGTGCCCCAGTAGAAGCCCTCTGTGTCCCCCATGATTTGCCAGTATAAAATACCCCTTCTTAGTGTCCCCATAGTGCTCCCCTCCCCCTTCCCCATAGTGCTCCCATTATGTGTCCCAGTATAAAATGTCCCTATACAGAGCCCCCAGTAGATGCACTCGTAGTGCCCCCCCATAATGTGCCAGTTTAAAATACCCTTTTAGTGCCCCAATAGATGCCCCAATAGTGCTCCTCTTCCCCTTCCCCATATAAAATACCTCTTTTTTTCTGCCGTCAGTGGATGCCCCCATAGTGCCCCTTATAATGTGCCAATAAGAAGTGCCCCTAGATGCCCCCATAGTGCTCCTTTTGTGCACTGTGCTATATAAAAAATATAAACACTTATACTTACCTCCATGAAGCTGGCAGTGATGCGATGCAGGCCTCTTCTAGCCTGTGCCTCGCGCTGTACATTTCAGGCGTGTGTCCCATCATCGCGCCTCCTGCACCAGCCTCTGATAGGCTACATGCACTAGGGCTTTCACAATGCAAAGATGCCACCCCCCACCTGACAGGCAGAGAGCAGTAGTGACATGATGGGGGCAGTGGCATGATGAAGTATGGAACATGATAGAAAGCAGGCAACATGATGGTAGGCATATAGGCAGGCAGACAACAATAGTGGAAAGATGGGGTACCAACTCTATTCATCATCCTCAGCCAGAGGAGTGTGAAAATTCTCCCCAATCCATGCTTGGTTCATTTTGACAAAAGTGATGTTTTAGACATTGGCAGAGGCCAACTTGTTCCGTTTCGGTGTCACCCCTGTGGTGCTGAAAGCCTTTTCTGCAATGACAGTGGACGCTGGGCAAGAAACAAGACAGTTTGGGCCACTGTTCTTGTCTGACTGCCCTGAAGTCCATGGGTTCAGAGAACAGGGTATGTGCCGGAGATTTCCCAGATTTTAGGTAGGCCTGAACCTGGGTCTTGAGGCGGGAGGTCCCCATTTTCTGATTTGCCTCGTGAAAACCACTGCTACGTCATGTTGAAAAGACTGAACTGGCTTCTGTTGCTGTTACTGTTGCTGTAGCTTCTGCTGCTTGTGGCGGCGGGAGGTGGGTGGCTCTTCAGGGAGCAGCTTCCCTTTCAGATACACTGGCAGCAGGCGTCTGCTCACCAAAGTCAGCTTCAGGCTGCATACACAGTGTTTCCTTGTAATAATGTAATTTAGCCTCCCTTTCAGAGAGAGGAAAACATTCCCCCATTGTGATTTGATAGTGAGGGTCTAAATGCATGGCTATCCAGTAATCATCAGATTGCTTGATGTGAATGATAAACGTCAGTACCTCAGAAGAAACTGATTGTGAAACTTGAGTAGTACTCCAGCCACCCTTTATGTGAGCTTTTAACCCATTTATTTGTGAGTATAATAAATTTGTTTTGGAAATTATTATGTGCGGTGCTTCATTATTTTCTGGGTCCCTTTCCCGTCTCTCTTATCTAGAGAATCAGGTGTGGTTACTTGGATCAAAAGCCAAAGGTGCTGAATGTACTGCAGCAATGGATGGCAGCAATGAATAATGATATCTCTGTGTGAACAAGGGTCTAAAGGACCAATGTGGAGCATCATAGTTTATCTGATATGTGATTATAGCACTTTTAGAAGTACGGATCTTACTTTTTATCGTATTTTATGTTTGAGACTTGACCTTCCTCATACAAACCCAGCAGCGCTTAGTGTTAATAGATTGTCAACAGCATTTATTTAGTTTTTACCTGTCAGTGCATAACCAAGAGAGCATCCAGGTAGCGATTCTAGCCAGTTTGCATGACAAGCCAGTTTCGTGCTCCGCCCCCCATTAGGACAATTGGTTGTCGTGGCCAGTGTCATAGTCATCATCTTTCTGCTCCTCCATCTCCAATTCCTCCTCCTCCTCCAGTGGCAGCTCCTCAACCTCCTCCTCCATGGGAGTCTCGCCTTGTGGGTCTCCAACACCTACAGGGCGGACAGCAAGATGCACAGATGTTCTTCTTCCGCCATCATCCCCTGCTGCATGCGTGTCAGCATCTCTAAGATAAATACAGTATAAGGCCTCATGCACACAACCGTGGTGTGTTTTGCGGATCCTTTAATATAAATGCCAATTCTTGTCCGCAAAAAAATGTTATATTTTTTTTGCGGGGTCACGGAACGGAGCAATGGATGCGGACAGCACACAGAGTGCTGTCCGCATCTTTTGCGGCCCGATTGAAGTGAATGGGTCCGCATCCGAGCCGCCAAAACGGTGGCTCGGATGCGTACCAAAACAATGGCCGTGTGCATGAGGCCTAAGGAGGATGAGATTGTTCATCCTGGAGTTGTCTCTACTGACAAACTTTGTGGTTTCTTCGAGGGCTTCAGCACCCGTCGGCTGTCTCGAAGTTCCAAATTGCTGCTCCTACTATGAGTGCTGCAGGTCTCAAGTGAAGTGGATCCTGTTCACAGCAAGTTCCAAACAAAGAGAAAAACAAACCGCACTGCTCTTAACTAGTGATGAGAGGAAGGGGCAATATTCAAATTCGCAATATTTTGCAAATATTTTGTAGAATATTTGTCATATATTCGCAAATTCGAGGATTTGAGATTATATTCTTGATTGCAATAATCGGCTATGTAATATTTGTGTAATGCGCACGCAATACAGGCGTGGGTCACTTATGCTACATTTTCTAGCTGGCATAAGTTTCCTGAGACTGTAAAAAAATGGTTGGCACGGCAGAACATTAGAAAAGCTTTACATGCAGATAGAGTGCTCCAATATATTTGCGCTTGCAAATTTTCGGAAATTAATGATGCGCATATTTGTTCACAATACATGCAACTTGTGACATCACAGCACTATGTCTGTAGCATGTATGTATGGACAGCAGAAACTATCACACTGCCTAACACCCTGCACTAGAACCTATCGGCTACACCAGGGATGCTCAACCTGCGACTCTCCAGCTGTTGTAAAACTACAACTTCCACAATGCCCTTCTGTAGGATGATAGCTGTAGGCTGTCAGGGAATGATGGGAGTGGCAGTTTTGCAACAGCTGGAGGGCCACAGGTTGAGCATGCCTGAGCTACACTATAGATCAATCTAACCTACACTGACTATCTCTCCCTAACTATCTGAATTATATATATATAAATTAACTGTCTAATGTAATACAACAAAGCACAGCAATGACACAACAGTCTTTTTCATAACTGCAATACACTTTAGAAAATAGCTGCTGCGGAGGTTCCTATATAGTAAAGGGTAGGCAACTTTTCATCGGGTTGACAGATTACTGCGAGGGGCTGGAGAAGATCCAGCGGTCATGGTTCATATCGGAATCAATGACAAAGTTAGAGGTAGGTGGAGAGTCCATAAAAATGATTTCAGGGATTTAGTTCAAAAGCTTAGGGCAAGGACCTCAAAGGTAATATTTTCTGAAATACTGCCTGTACCACGGGCCACACAAGAAAGGCAGCGGGAGATTAGGGAAATTAACAAGTGGCTCAAGAACTGGTGTAGGATGGAGGGGTTTGGGTTCCTGGAGAACTGGGCCAACTTCTCTATTGGCTACAGGCTTTATCGTAGGGATGGGCTGCACCTCAATGGGGAAGGGGCAGCTGTGTTGGGGAGAAAGATTGCTAGAAGGTTGGAGGAGTGTTTAAACTAGGGACTGGGGGGAGGTAATTACATTATAGGAGGGGAAGATAGTGCAGATAGAGACCGGGGGTAAGGTAGTGGGACTGGGGAAGGAATAGAAGGAGGGACTAGAACAGTTGAGAAGGAAAGGTGTAGGGTAAAAAATATACATAAACCTCTCAAATGTATGTATACTAATGCCAGAAGCCTGACTAATAAAACTGGGGAACTGGAATTAGTGATGTGTGAGGAGGAATATGACATAGTCGAAAAAACATGGCTGGATGATAGCTATGACTGGGCAGTTAATGTACAAGGTTACAGTCTGTTCAGAAAGGTTGTCAAAACCCGAGAGGGAAATGGGGGGGGGGTATGCCATTATGTAAAGTTCTGTCTAAAGCCCACACTCCGGGAATATATAAGTGAGGGGCATGAACATGTGTAGTCACTGTGGGAAAAGATACATAGAGCTAAAAACAATAATAAATTACTAATAGGAGTTTACTATAAGTCCACGGAAAATCTACTACTAAACGAGATAGACAAAGCGGCAAATCATAATGAGGTGGTTATTATGGGGGCTTCAACTACCCAGATATAGACTGGGAAACTGAAACGTGTATATCTCATAAGGGAAACAGGTTCTTAGCAATAACCAAAGACAATTACCTCTCCCAACTGGTTCAGGACCCGACTAGAGGGACGGCCATAATGGACTTAGTATTAACCAATAGGCCTGGCAGAACAACAGACGTGAAGGTTGGGGGACACCCCGGAAATAGTGACCATAAAGTAATAGCAGTCCAAATATCATTCAAAAGAGCATTTCTACAGAAGGAACAAAAATACCAAACTTCAAAAAAGCTAAATTTAGCCAACTAAGAGAGGCCATAAGCCTAACTAACTGGGACAAAGAACTCAAAAATAAAAATACAGCAAAATGGGATATCTTTAAAAGCATCCTAAAATCTCATTGTGAGAGGTATGGGAATAAAAGGTTAAGGAACAAAAAGAGAAACCAATGTGGATAAATAGAACTGTAAAGAAAGCAATAAATGACAAAAAGAAAGCATATAAGTCACTAAAACAGGAGGGTGGCACGGAAGCACTAAAAAACTATAAGGAAAAAAATAGAACATGTAAAAAACAAATAAAAGCAGCCAAACTTGAGACCGAAAGATTAATTGCCAAAGAGAATAAAACTAACCCTAAAATGTTCTTCAATTATATAAATGTTAAAAAATATAAATCTGAAGGTGTCAGAACTTCAAAGAGTAATGAGGGGGGGGGGGGGTCCCCCTCATTACTGTTAAAAAAAAATTCTCTCCAATGTATTCACTGAGGAAAATAAACTGTCAGATGAAATGCTGAATGTAAAAATAAATTCCCCATTAAAAGTGTCCTGTCTGACCCAGGAAGAAGTGCAACAGCGTCTTAAAAAGATAAAAATAGACAAATCGCCAGGACCGGATGGCATACACCCCCATATCCTAAGGGAATTAAGTAATGTCATAGCCAGACCCTTATTTCTGATATTTGCAGACTCTATACTGACAGTGAATGTCCCACAGGATTGGCGCATAGCAAATGTGGTGCCAATATTCAAAAAGGGTCCAAAAACAGAGCCTGGAAACTATAGGCCGGTAAGTTTAACATCTGTTGTGGGTAACTGTTTGAAGGTTTTCTAAGAGATGCTATCTTAGATCATCTCAACGGAAATAAGCAAATAAAGCATGGCTTCATGAGGGATCGGTCTTGCCAAACTAATTTAATCAGTTTCTATGAGGAGGCAAGTTCTAGACTTGACAGCGGCGCATCAATGGATGTCGTATATCTAGACTTCTCCAAAGCATTTGACACTGTACCACATAAAAGGTTAGTATATAAAATGAGAATGCTCGGACTGGGAGAAAATGTATGTATGTGGGGAAGTAACTGGCTGAGTGATAGAAAACAGAGGGTGGTTATTAAAGGTACACACTCAGATTGGGTCGCTGTCACTACTGGGGTACCTCAGGGGTCAGTATTGGGCCCTATTCTTTTGAATATATTTATTAATGATCTTGTAGAAGGCTTGCATCGTAAAATATCAATTTTCGCAGATGACCCTAAACTGTGTAAAGTAATTAACACTGAAGAGGACAGTATACTACTACAGAGGGATCTGGATAGATTGGAGGCTTGGGCAGATAAGTGGCAGATGAGGTTTAACACTGACAAATGTAAAGTTATGCACATGGGAAGGAATAATGCAAGTCACCCGTACATACTAAATGGTAAAACACTCGGTAACACTGACATGGAAAAGGATCTAGGAATTTTAATAAACAGCAAACTAAGCTGCAAAAACCAGTGTCAGGCAGCTGCTGCCAAGGCCAATAAGATAATGGGTTGCATCAAAAGAGCCATAGATGCCCGTGATAGAAACATAGTTCTACCACTTTACTAATCGCTAGTCACACCACACATGGAGTACTGTGTACAGTTCTGGGCTCCTGTGAACAAGGCAGACATAGCAGAGCTGGATAGGATCCAGAGGAGGGCAACTAAAGTAACTAGAAAAGCTACCATTTCTGGGGAAATTGTGTGAAGTGTTCTTGCCTCCACCAGTAGCTTACAACTGGAGTGGGCGGAGTAACTGGGTGGAGTGGCTTGAGTAACTGTTGTGTGGTTGGATTGGCTGGAAAGGTCGGGGTGGGTGCACCTAATCGTTGGGGTGGTTGCACCTAAGGGTCGGGGTGGTTGCACTAAAAGTCGGGGTGGTTGCACCTAAGGGTCGGGGTGGGTGCACCTAATCGTTGGGGTGGTTGCACCTAAGGGTCGGGGTGGGTGCACCTAATCGTTGGGGTGGTTGCACCTAAGGGTCGGAGTGGGTGCACCTAAGGGTCGGGGTGGTTGCACCTAAAAGTCGGGGTTGTTGCACCTAAAAGTCGGGGTGGGTGCACCTAATCGTTGGGGTGGTTGCACCTAAGGGTCGGAGTGGGTGCACCTAAGGGTCGGGGTGGTTGCACCAAATCGTTGGGGTGGTTGCACCTAAGGGTCGGAGTGGATGCACCTAAGGGTCGGGGTGGTTGCACCTAAAAGTCGGGGTGGTTGCACCTAAGGGTCGGGGTGGGTGCACCTAATCGTTGGGGTGGTTGCACCTAGGGGTCGGAGTGGGTGCACCTAAGGGTCTGGGTGGTTGCACCTAAAAGTCAGGGTGGTTGCACCTAATCGTCGGGGTGGTTGCACCTAAGGGACGGAGTTTGTGCACCTAAGGGTCGGAGTGGGTGCACCTAAGGGTCGGAGTGGGTGCACCTAAGGGTCGGAGTGGGTGCACCTAAGGGTCGGAGTGGGTGCACCTAAGGGTCGGGTTGGGTGCACCTAAGGGTCAGGGTGGGTGCACCTAAGGGTCGGGGTGGGTGCACCTAAGGGTCGGGGTGGGTGCACCTAAGAGTTGGGGTGGGTGCACCTAATGACTAGGGTGAGTGCACCTAAGGGTCGGGGTGGGTGCACCTAAGGGTCGGGTGGGTGCACCTAAGAGTTGGGGTGGGTGCACCTAATGACTAGGGTGAGTGCACCTAAGGGTCGGGGTGGGTGCACCTAAGAGTCGGGGTGGGTGCACCTAATGACTAGGGTGAGTGCACCTAAGGGTCGGAGTGGGTGTACCTAATAGTCGGGGTGGGTGCACCTAATGACTAGGGTGAGTACACCTAAGGGTCGGGGTGGGTGCACCTAAGAGTCGGCGTGGGTGCACCTAAGGGTCAAGGTGAGTGCACCTAAGGGTCGGGGTGGGTGCACCTAAGGGTTTGGGTGGGTGCACCTAAGAGTCAGAGTGGGTACACCTAATGACTAGGGTGAGTGCACCTAAGGGTCGGGGTGGGTGCACCTAATGACTAGGGTGAGTGCACCTAAGGGTCGGAGTGGGTGCACCTAAGGGTCAGGGTGGGTGGACATATGGGTCAGGGTGGGTGCACCTAAGGGCTAGGGCGGGTGCACCTAATGGCTAGGGCGGGGGCACCCATGGGTCCACGTGGGGTCACCAAATGGTCCGGGTGGGGTCACCAAAGGGTCCGGGTGGGTTCACCTGGTGGTCCGGGGGGGTCACCTGGTGGTCCGGGGGGGTCACCTGGTGGTCCGAGGAGGGTCACCTGGTAGTCAGGGGTGGGTCACCTGGTGGTCCGGGGGGGGGGTCACCTGGTGGTTCGGGGGGGGTCATCTGGTGGTTCGGGGGGGGTCACCTGGTGGTCTAAGTTAAATGGCTGAAATTTGATTGGCTATTTTAGGCTCCGCCCACTTTTTAAAAATTTAATCCCAGTCACCCATTGACCAACTGTTCCAAGTTTAGTGACTTTGCCATTGACCCTCTAAGAGCAGCGGCAGTTTTAAATTTTCCCATTAAAACATATGGCTGAAATTTGATTGGCCGTTGTAGACTCCGCCCACTTTTAAACATTTGAATTCTAGTCACCTATTAACCGAATATATTAAGTTTAACAACCCTGCCATTAACAATGTTGAAATGGCAGCAATTAAAAATTTTCTCATTGAAGTCAATAGGGAAAATCTGATTGGTTGTTTGTAGCCCCACCCACTTTTTAATGTCCCCAAAATGTGACATAAATTTTCAGGTTGACCCCATGACTAAGTGACCCAAGTTTGGTGAGTTTCACTCCGAAGCTGTATGAGTAACAAACGTTTGCATTTTTCCAATGAAACTCTATGGAAAAAAATAGGTTTTCGGGGGCCCGCCCCAGGGGCCCGGAGGGTGGGATCGGTTAACAAAGCACAAGCAAGATACTCGGGTATGTGCCGACCAAGAGTGCTATGCAAGAACACTTAATAACTGGAATGGGACAACTACAGTACCCTGAAAGATTATCAACATTAGGGTTATTCACGTTAGAAAAAAGACGACTGAGGGGAGATCTAATTACTATGTATAAATATATCAGGGGTCAGTACAGAGATCTCTCCCATCATCTATTTATCCCCAGGACTGTGACTGTGACGAGGGGACATCCTCTGCGTCTGGAGGAAAGAAGGTTTGTACACAAACATAGAAAAGGGTTCTTTACGGTAAGAGCAGTGAGACTATGGAACTCTGTGCCTGAGGAGGTGGTGATGGTGAGTACAATAAAGGAATTCAAGAGGGGCCTGGATGTATTTCTGGAGCGTAATAATATTACAGGCTATAGCTACTAGAGAGGGGTCGTTGATCCAGGGAGTTATTCTGATTGCCGTATTGGAGTCGGGAAGGAATTTTTTATTCCCCTAAAGTGGGGAAAATTGGCTTCTACCTCACAGGCGTTTCTTTGCCTTCCTCTGGATCAACTTGCAGGATAACAGGCCGAACTGGATGGACAAATGTCTTTTTTCGGCCTTATGTACTATGTTACTATGTTACTATGCTAGGGATGTTGCTAAGCTGTGACAAAGCCTTCTAATTGGCCCACAAGCTAGAAGAAGGGAGCGATGATCCCCTAATGTGTACTGTGTAAAAAAAATGAATTTTTGTCATTACGAATATATAGCACTATATTCTAAATATTCGCGAATTCTCAAAATGCCGATATTCGTGCTAAAAACTCAAAATTAGAAATATTCGCGTTCAACTTCCAGTGAGAGTCTCTTAACTTCCAGTGAGAGTCTTGACCAAACCAAATGTTTGGACAGTTCTCTGATGCAGTCAATCACTGATTAAAATCTTGTCTCCAAACACATCTCTACTCCCCTGTCCTGTAAGCAGACAGAAAGAAGGAGCAAAAATAGTGAAGCACAGCAACTAAGATTCAAATGTCAGCTCACTAAAACGTTATTAGTATAGGAGAGAAATTAGTGTTTATAAGAAAAAAAAATCAAAAACTTAACTTTTAATCTAAAACAAATAAGAAAAAGATAATTGATCCCTAAACAAGATATTCATCTATAAATAACAAATATGCCCACAAAAAGTGTGGCTAGATACACAATAGCAATTATTTCAGGCAGTATCCTAAGCAGATATACTTCCAAAACAATGAGGGCTGGTTAACGGATTTACTCACGGTTATCCTACACTTGCGGTACAGGTCACATAGGATCGTATCCAGCAAAGTAGATTCGTTGCTAGGTGAAATTGTGGTTGCTGTGCGAATCCTAAAGTCGTCAGAAAAGGATGTTTTGTCAACCAACAGAGTGGTCAGGAGATGGCCTGTCCCTAGGTGTCCCTTTTAGGCTATCCCTGCCTAAAAGCTGAGCACTAGCCCCGAAAGGCGTGACCCCACTTATCGGTGGCTAAACCCTAAACAAAGCCCTAGGAAAAAGCCCTAATGAGCAGTTTTCTAAAAAGGTGTCCCGACGCGTTTCCCCATGGAAGATAGTCCTGGTTCATCAGGGGACATAACAAAACAGCAGATTGAGTGATGGTACTGGCAGCCAAGATAAAGTGGGCAATGAGAGATGTCCACAGAGACCCCCTATATATACCTAAATACCTCCATAGTGTTTGAAAATGGTGCTCCCGCTCTGGAAGACGTGATTAGCCGGAAGGGGGCGGAGACTTAGCCGTACTTCCGGTCTAGTGGAACGCACATGCTTACTAGCAATATAGATATAAAATATACAATTAGTAATAGTGATAATTAGACATAAGCAGGGTGATATTATCCTAGAATTGAAGCCCAGGATTGAAAGGGACTAAATAAGGCAGGCTGTAATGTTGACTGCAAATTCTTGCCTGAAACGGTCTGCGATGTGCACTTCCAGGCGGTGGAACGCACCGTTTTGATGTGCCGGTGGACCACAAGAGGCAGGTTAATAATGTTATGACCGATGCACTCCATGGCGCATTAGCCATACCAATTGATTACTAAGGAGGAGACGTGGGAGGAGCATATATAGAGCGCCCATTATTCAAGCAACAAGAGCCAGAAAAAACGATATATAAAGTGAGGAATTGGGGACAAATAGATCAACCCAGGACAGAGGAGAAATTACTGGCCATGGGTCCCCCTTAATTAGAAGTTCTTTGTGCAATAAAGATCATTCATGATACGATAATTAGGCAGGTCAATTTGTACAAGATAAAGAGAAGTGAAAGTAATAAAATAACAGAGACCAAAATATAGAGACAAGGGGTTAAATGAAGCATGCAAAAGATATCTGCTCATTAAGGCCCGGGGGCACACTGTTTTTAGACGGTGTATGCACTGGGCCTCCATGCAGAGAATCCTCCTATGGGTGATTTTCTGGTCACCTCAATGACTTGAAATTTCATCACCATTATGAAATTCCAGGACATGGCATGCTATAGGTTTGTCCCAGTGGCCATTAATATCACAGAGGTGATCACCCACCCTACGTCTTAATTCATGCTTGGTTTTGCCGACGTAGTTTAAGGGACAGCTACAAGTACACATGTAAACCACACCCTGGGTATTGCAGTTGGTAAGTGTTACCCGTTGAGACGATAGTAAAAGTGGTAGATTTAAAAATAATCGGACAGCAAATACAGTGTGTGCTGCATTTGAAGGTACCGGGTATTTTACGATTAAGTCAGATACCCCTATTAGGTGGTTTTGTGTAGTGACTGTGTACAAGCCTATTCTTAATTGATCTACCCCTTCTATAGGTGACTGATGGTCGTGTAGGGATAAAATCACTGATGTCAGACTCGGATAGGAGAATTCCCCAATGTTTTTTTGTAAGATACTCAAGACTCATGAGTTTTGTTCATCAAATTTTCCTATACTTCTCGTAACTTTATTCTCTTTAGGATATAAATTGGGACTCAAGAGTTCATTCATGTCTGTCTTTCTGTAAAAAGTGTTTAAATGCAACCTTTAAAATTTCTGGGCAATATCCCCTTTGAGAAAAACGTGCCTGTAAATCCCTCGCCTGAGTCCTGAAGGAAGTAAATGTGTAACAGTTTCTTCTGATACATAGATACTGTCCCTTGGGGAAACCCTTTTTTAAGCTCAATGGATGATGGCTGTCCCACCTCAGGAGACTATTCGTTGGTGTCGGTTTTCGATAGGTCTCGGTACATAATTCACAATTTTTCTTGGTAATGTAAATATCCATGAAAGCAATACTCTGGCTATTGATTTTGTATATAAATCTAAGACCCATGACATTAGAGTTCAGTTGTTGTAAAAAATTGTTAAAGAGGTCAATGACCCACCCCACAACACCAGAATATCTTCAATGTACCTTACCCAGAAGATAATGTGAGGGGTCCATTGTTCAGACATTTCATTAAAAACTATGATATCTTCCCACCAGCCCAGGAGGAGGTTTGCATAACTGGGCACACAAGGGCTATCCATTGCGGTCCCCCTGAGCTACCATCAAACCTACCATCAAACAAAAAATTGTTGTGTAAGAGGATAAATTCCAAGATTTTTAATACGAAACAGTTATGGATCTTATATTGTACACCCCGAGTTTTCAGAAAAAATTATGTTGCTTTCAGGTCCAATTCATGTGGTATGCTAGTGTAAAGTGCCTCCACATCAGTTGAAGCCAGATACAGATGATCATCCACTGAGATGTTCTCAATCTTCATCATAAGGTCTGTGGTGTCACGTATGTAAGATGGTAAGGATGATACAAAAGGGCAAAGAATCGCATCAATGTAAATACTACAATTTTGTGTCATGGAATCGACTGCCGAGACAATTGGGGGTACCCTTAAGGAGTGGATATCCCTTGTGTATTTTAGGGAGGGCATAAAAAGTAGGGATTTGAAAATTTTTGGCAACCATGAATCTAAATTCCTCAATAGAGATCACCTTATTATCCAGTGCTTTAACGATGATAGATTCTAATTCCCTGCAAACGTCCTCTGTGGGATTCTTCTGTAAAATCCCATAACAAGTGTTATCATTAAGGAGACTTAGGCACATGGTTTTGTATGTATAATGAACCATTATAACCACATTTCCCCCTTTATCAGAGGGTTTTCAGATGATAGTAGGGTGTGTTTCAAGGTCATTTAACGCCTCCCATTCCTCCTTATTAAGATTTCTTAACATGCTAGTATTAGTCGAGGGAATTTTATCTATCTCTTCAGTTACCAATTTACAAAAAATATCAATGGCCTGAGCATCCTGTGGTGGAGGCATCCTACTACTTTTTTCTTTTAGAGAGGTGAAGGGGCCTCATCTCCGGGATCCGCTCCCCATTCTCCAAAAGAAAGCTCAAGACTCATACTCCCTCAAGATCTTCATCTAAAATCCCCAGTTTTTTACATGTCTCTTTGTCATGAGATCTAAAGATTTTTTTCCATTTAAGTTTATGAGTAAATAAATTAATGTCCTTTATCCAATTGGATGAATTGAACTTAGTTGTCGGTACAAAAGAGAAACCCTTTGCCAAGAGGCTATTCTCAAATTCAGATAATGATCATGTAGAGAGGTTGATGATCTGATTTGAAAGGGGTATTACTTTTGTTTCTGTAACTTTGGATTGGTTGTCCCCTCTCTGTCCCTCAATTGATACGTGAAGACATTCCCACCATTCCCTGCCTCTAAAAAAGAAGACGAGGCAGAATATGAAGATGAAGTAAGTGGACCGAGTGTATATGTTACCCCCCAGTTTTTTTTTTTTTTTTGGGGGGCTGGCGTTGGGTATGGGTGTCCATATGACTTCCCCTGTATCTTCTTTGGGGCCTTCTCTTTCTACCTCTTCCCATCCATCTATACACTGATGTTGAGGTCCTTTCAGTGTCTGACAAATCTATATCAGTTGTAGAGGACTCCACAATCTGTACTCCTTGTTTGTCTTTAGTGAGGAAATTAAAGACTCATTTTTCCGAAAAGTCCATAAGGTCACATATAAATTGTCTGTGTTTTCTTTATTTTAAAGTTGTTTGATACCGCTCAATATTATGTTGTAAGAGAGTTTCTTGTCTATCAAAGTCAGGGTCACTTTTAAATTTTAGGACTGAGTCAATTGAGGTGTGTTGATCTGTCCAAAATTAAACGTTCCTCGTCCAGCAACAGTTGCATGAACCAAATTGAACTGTCTAACAGCTCCTGTTCCCACTTGGTAATTAGAGAGCTAGATCTGGATATCTCTGCAGGTACAAGATGTACCCTCAGACCTTTTGGGACAATCTTGTTTTTAATGTCGTATTCTAAGGATTTTCAAGTTCTCAGGTTCAAGCCAAAGTTACAGAAACAAAAGTAATACCCCATTCAAATCAGATCATCAACCTCTCTACACGATCATTATCTGAACTTGAGAATAGCCTCTTGGTAAAGGGTTTCTCTTTCATACCGACAACTAAGTTCAATTCATCCAATTGGATAAAGGACATTAATTTATTTACTCGTAAACTTAAATGGAAAAAATTCTTTAGATCTCATGACAAAGAGACATGTAAAAAACTAGGGATTTTAGATGAAGATCTTGAGGGAGTACGAGTCTTCAGCTCTCTTTTGGAGGAAGGGGAGCGGATCCCGAGACAGGAACCCTTCACCTCTCTAAAAGAAAAAAGTAGTAGGATGCCTCCACCACAGGATGCTCAGGCCATCAATATCTTTTGTAAATTGGTAACTGAAGAGATAGATAAAATTCCCTCGACTAATCCTAGCATGTTAAGAAATCTTAATAAGGAGGAATGGGAGGCGTTAAATGACCTTTAAACAGACCCTACTATCATCTGTAAATCCTATACATACCAACCCATGTACCTAAGTCTCCTTAATGATAACACTTGTTATGGGATTTTACCAAAGAATCCCACAGAGGACTTTTGCAGGGAATTAGAATCTATTATCATTGAAGCACTGGATAATAAGGTGATCTCTAGTGAGGAATTTAGATTTATGGTCCCCAAAAATCCTCAAATCCCTACTTCTTATGCCCTCCCTAAAATACACAAGGGATATCCACTCCTTAAGGGTCACCCAATTGTCTCGGCAGTCGATTCCATGACACAAAATTGTAGTATTTACATTGATGTGATTCTTTGCCCTTTTGTATCATCCTTACCATCTTACATACGTGACACCACAGACCTTACGATGAAGATTGAGAACATCTCAGTGGATGATCATCTGTATCTGGCTTTAATTGATGTGGAGGCACTTTACACTAGCATACCACATAAATTTGGCCTGAAAGCAACAGAATATTTTCTGAAAACTCGGGGTGTACAATATAA
The DNA here is from genome assembly GCF_905171765.1 of Bufo bufo. NCBI lineage: Eukaryota > Metazoa > Chordata > Amphibia > Anura > Bufonidae > Bufo > Bufo bufo. The sequence goes on along the minus strand of NC_053395.1, from coordinate 121,327,359 downwards.
GATCCATAACTGCTTCGTATTAAAGATCTTTGAATTTATCCTCTTACACAACTATTTTTTGTTTGATGGTAGGTTTTTCCACCAGCTCAGGGGGACCACAATGGGGAGCCTATGCGCGCCCAGTTATGCAAACCTCCTCCTGGGCTGGTGGGAAGATATCATAGTTTTTAATGAAATGTCTGAACAATGGACCCCTCACATTATCTTCTGGGTAAGGTACATTGACCATATTCTGGTGTTGTGGGGTGGGTCCATTGACCTCTTTAACAATTTTTTACAACAACTGAACTCTAATGTCATGGGTCTTAGATTTATACACAAAATCAATAGCCAGAGTATTGCTTTCATGGATATTTACATTACCAAGAAAAATGGCGAATTATGTACCGAGACCTATCGAAAACCGACAGCAACGAATAGTCTCCTAAGGTGGGACAGCCATTATCCATTGAGCTTAAAAAATGGTATCCCCAAGGGACAGTATCTATTTATCAGAAGAAACTGTTACACATTTACTTCCTTCAGGACTCAGGCAAGGGATTTACAGGCATGTTTTTCTCAAAGGGGATATTGCCCAGATGCCCAGAAATGTTAAAGGATGCATTTAATCACTCTTTACAGAAAGACAGACATGCACTCTTGAGTCCCAATTTATATCTTAAAGAAGAGAATAAAGTTACGAGAAGTATAGGTACATTCGATGAACAAAACTCATGAGCCTTGGGTATCTTTAAATAAAAAACATTGGGGAATTCTGACATCAGTGATTTTATCCCTACGTGACCGTCAGTCACCTATAGAAGGGGTAGATCAATTAAGGATAGGCTGGTACATAGCCACTACACAAAACCACCTAATAGGGGTACCTGGCTTAATCGTAAAATACCCGGTACCTTCAAATACGGCACGGATTGTATTCGCTGTCCGATTATTTTTAAATCTACCACTTTTATTGGCGTATCAAAAGGTATGACTTACCAGATGCGGGAATTTGCCAACTGCATGACCCAGGGTGTGGTTTACATGTGTACTTGTCACTGTCCCTTAAACTACGTGTCACGACTGTGACTGATCCAGACAGGTCTGGGAGGAGAAGGTCGCAGCGACTTGCTACTCACGATAGCTTGTGAGTTTTGCTCCATGGTTCAGGGTATGTCATCCGGGTTTTGCCTTGTGAACCTTTTTGTCCTGACTGGGAGTTTGTAGGCATCCTTCTCAGGTGAGTCCTGTCTGCCACTCCCAGCTACTATATTAGTTTCAGTTTCACTTGCAGTCATTGCCAGATATAGTCCTTACTTCCAGTTCTATTCTGACCTTTGAAGGAGATCGTTTGATGGTGTTGCTGTGGAGCTCTTGTCCAGCGTGGACTGTCGTGATTGGGATCGCCTTCTCTGCTCGTGACTGGATAAGTCTATCTCTGCTATAGTTTGTTTGTTGCTGTCTTCCCCTGCTGTTCTCCTAGACATGAGTGATGGTGACTAGTGCTCCCATCGGCCTTTCCCCACTCTAGGCTTGTTAGGGTGACTGAGGGTTTAGGAATCCTGCTCGCCGCACGGGTTCACACCCCGTCTAGGGTATCAGGGCAGACAGGTGCCAGCTTAGGGTTAGTCAGGGGTGGCCATACTATTCCCATCTGTAGATAAGGGTCCCCCTTCCCCTCCGTCTGGTGCGACACGACTGCTGCTGGGATAGCGGTCGTGACAGTATATCTGGCCTTTTAAAAAAAAAAAGTGACATTTCTTTTTTTTTTTTTTGCTTGCTGTTTTGCTTTGTATTTTTCTGTTCCACTATGGATCCGGTTACGGTTTTGGCGAAACAATTACAGGGATTATCCCTTGAAGTGGCAGGATTAAAAGCAACAGTGCTGCAGCAGCAGCAGCAATCCTTGGGTTCCACCGTTGCTACGGGAAACCAAGGTACTCCTGAGCCAAAAGTGGCTTTACCTGATAGGTTCTCAGGAGGGAGAGAGCTTCAGAGAAGCTTGCAAATTGTTCTTCAGGTTACGCCCTAGATCCTCCGGCGGTGAGGAACAACGGGTGGGCATTGTAATTTCTCTCCTGCAAGAAAGGCTTGGGCTTTCTCCCTACCATCAGACTCTCTGGCCTTACGATCAGTGGAGGAGTTTTTTGAAGCCCTGGGTCTCGTATATGATGACCCGGACAGGGTCTCACTGTCTAAGCTACGTAGACTTCGGCAAGAGAACCGGTCTGCTGAACTATATTGTTCCGAATTCCGTAGGTGGGCTACCGATACATTATGGAATGACTCGGCCCTTAGGAGTCAGTTCTGCCAGGGGTTGTCTGAAAAATTAAAAGACGCGCTGGCGGTATACGAGGTCCCTGGGTCCCTGGAGGCTGCTATGTCTCTGTCCGTAAGAATCGACAGACGACTCAGGGAGAGACTATTAAATTTTACGGAGGCCTCTATAGGGCAGGGATCGGTTTGTTATGATCCAGTCGAACCAATGCAAATAGGGGGCGCCACTAGACGGGTGAATCCTCCTAAGTTCCGCCGTAGGTCAGAGGTTTGTTTTCGTTGTGGGGGGAGGGGTCATTTTGTAAAGGTTTGTCCCTCAGAACCCAAGAGACCACAAACAAAGGAGCCGCCGGAAAACTAGAGTCCCCAGATTGTGCGGAGGATAACAGTCTGGGCGTATTCGTTTCCTCCATACGCATGTCTCAGTTTTTGTTGTCCGCTACCGTTGAGGCGGGCAATAAGACTGAGATCTGTTCCGTCTTTTTGGACAGTGGGGCGGGGGTCAACTTGGTGGATTCACGGTTTGCTCAGGCTCTGGGTTTTACTCCGGAACCGATACGCAGAACTATTCCTGTTTTTGCCATCGACTCCTCCCCTCTTACTCAGAAAGAGTTAACTCAGATCATCCATAATATCCATCTGCAGGTAGGGGACCTCCATAAAGAGCATATCTCTTGTTATGTCCTGGACGGTCTTCCGGCTCCTATGGTATTGGGGCTTCCCTGGCTGGTGACTCACAATCCAGTGGTGGATTTTTGTATCCTGCAGAGTCTATTAAAAAAATTCATACGTTAACGTACATTTTTCTTCTAACATGGAACTGTATGGTGAACGGACGCCACTGTATGGCATCAGTCTGAGGCATCTGTTGACGCATACATTTTTGGTATGCATTAAATGGATGGCAAAAATAGGATAGGAACACAGCCCTAGTGTCAGAATAAGCACCAGTGCACAGCGGAGCAGAGTGGCGGAGAGGGTAGGCCGCCATGTACTGACAGAGCGCTAACTGGTCCTGGTGGTCAGGGATGAGGACTGTGTTTCCCAAGGATCATTTTCTACTGGGAAATACAGGGCACAGTATAATACACTAGAATCTATATAATATAAAGATATTAGCCCTACCCCCGAATGATAATACAATTAGGTGATTGTTTATTATATAGAAATAAGTCTATGTTAGGTGTATTTCTGACACAGATTGTGGTGCAAAGGTCCTTAGCACCGCAATATGCATATTTTTCCCGCTCATGACAGGTCTAAAGAAAGGATGGCGTGGGCAGGGAAAGGGATACAGTTATGGCCATGCAGATATTGGATACCACCGCCATACATTGACCGGATAACACCCCTGCACAGTGACCGGATAACTCCGCCATACTGTGACCGGATAGAAGAGTATAAGAGGGCACAGTACAGGGAATGACTAGGGGCACTGCACAGGTTGTTGTAAGAGGGCACAATGCAGGGTATAAGGGGGAACAATATGGGGTGAGGAGCACAGTACAGGGTGGGGGGCACAGTCACATGACCCTGTGACATTAGGTCCTTATGGTGAATGCGGTTCACACGCCACCATAATGAGAGGCAGAGGAGTGAGACAAGGGTGTGGCTAGAGGTAAAAAATGTAACTGTCGGCCAGTACAGGCCCCAAAAATTAGGCAATAGTCATTCACCTGACAGCACAGAACTTTTGATTATATGGCTGGAGGTACATTAAGCAGTCACAGGATAAATATGTAACTGTCGGCTAGTACAGGCCCCCAAAAATTAGGAAATAGGCATTCACCTGAACGCAAAGAACTTTGGATTCTGTGGCTGGAGGTACATTAGGCATTCACAGGATAAATATGTAACTGTAGGCCAGTACAGGCCCCAAAAATTAGCCAATTTGTATTCACCTGACAGCAAAGAATTTTGGATTCTGTGGCTGGAGGTACATTAGGCGTTCACAGGATAAATATGTAACTGTCGGCCAGTACAGGCCCCAAAAATTAGGCATTCAACGGACACAAAAGGCCTTTTATGCCACTGTATTTACCAAAGACGGGGACCATGATTTGTTCTGGGTGGTGGCGGATATTTGTGGGCTGTCATGAGGAAATTCAATCAAACGGTGTCGTCTCGTCACATGTGTTGAATTCCTCAGAGATCCATGCCTCATTCATTTTTAGAAATGCGAGTGCGCTTATCGGTGACGATCCCTCCTGCTACGCTGAACGTCTTTTCGGACAGGACACTGGACGAGGGGCAAGCCAACAGTTCCATGGCAAATTGTGCCAGCTTTGGCCACAGGTCAAGCCTGTATACCCAGTAGTCCAGGGGTTCATCGCTTCTCAGAGCGTCCACATCGGGCGTTAACCCGATGTAGTCGGACACCCGTCGTTCTATGCATTCCCTGAGGCTGAATCCGGAGGACGGCTGTCGATGGGTTGGTTGTAAGAATGATCTCATATCCGAAGTCACCAACACATCTTCAAACCGCCCTCTTCTTGCATGCACAGAAGGATTGGTACCCGCAACTGTTTCTCTGTGAGTGGAAATTCCTCTGCCAGCTCCCACAAAAGCAGCATGCAGCATTTCTCGAAGCAAGGCCTGAAAGTGCTGTATTCTGACAGCCCTCTGTGATGGTGGTAACATTTCCACCATTTTGTGTTTGTGCCCGGGGTCTAAGTACGTTGCCACCCAGTACAGGTCCTTGACCTTTATGCTTTTTATACGGGGTCCCTCTTCAAAGAGTGGAGCATGAAGGCCTCCATTTGCACTAAACTGGAAGCGGTGGAGTAGCCTGGCTCCTGCTCATCATCCAGGATAATGTCATCCTCGTTCTCCTCCCCCCAGCCACGGACAACACCAGGGATCCCAGAAACGTTTAAAGCATGCTCTTCTTGCTCCTCCTCTGCCCTGGCACCATCCTCCTCTGACTTCTCTTCAGACTCTTGTTGTTGACTTGTCTCAGATGGAGTAGTCCCCCTGGGAATTCATCTAGAATTGCAACTTCCTCATCTTCCTGCTCCTCGACGGCTTGATCAATGACACAACGCAATGCATGCTCCAGAAAGAAGGCTTAAGGTACGATGTCACTGATGGCACCCTGCCTGCGACTGACCAGTTTGGTGATCTCATGAAATGGCCACAGAAGTCTGCATGCGTCGCACATGAGCAGCCACTGGCGCAGTGAGAAAAAAACTATCTCCCCAGAACCTGTCCTGCTGCAGAGTTTGTACAGGTAGTTGTTAACTGCATGTTTCTACTGGAGCAGCCTATCAAGCATATACAGGGTTGAGTTCCATCGCGTCGGGCAGTCACAAATCAAACGTCTGAAGGGCAGGTGGTATCGCCGCTGAAGGTCAGCAAGGCAAGCAATGGCCGTGTAAGAACTTCTAAAATGGGCAGAGATTTTCCTGGCCTGCCGCAAAACGTCCTGGACCCCAGGGTATTTGGCAGCTAATCACTGAACGACTAAGTTCAGGACATGTGCCATGCACGACACGAGTGTCATTTTGCCCTATTTCAGCGCTCTAAGTAGATTGGCACATTTGTCGCACACCACTTTACCAACTGTCAAATTGAGCGGGGTTAGCCACTAATCGGCCTGCGACTGCAAAACTGAAAGGAGTGCAGGACCGGTGTGGCTCTTGGCTTCCAGGCACAACAGACGCAGCACAGCATGGCAACGACTCACCTGGCATGTTGAATAGGTTCTGAGGAGCTTGGGGGGTGCAGCAGAAGAGACAGTATCAGAGGAAGATGGGGAAGATGGAATAGGAGGAGGAGAAGAACAGGCAGGCCTGCATGCAATCTGTGGCGGTAACACCAAATCTACAAGGGTGCCACGGGTTGCATGCTTGACGGCCGTCATAAGGTTCACCCAGTGGGCAGTAAAAGCTATGTACCTTCCCTGACAATGTTTGCTAGACCACGTGTCTGTGGTCAGATGTTATCTTGGCACCAGCACTGTGTGCCAAAGATACATTCACTTGCCGCTGAACGTGGTTATATAGCTCTGGGATGCCCTTCTGGAAGAAATATTTTCTTCTGAGTCCACCAGTTTATATGGCAGTAGTTGGCAGGCTAACAGTTCTGAGAAGGCAGGGGTCAGCCGTTGGGCAAGAGGGTTTTCCGGCATCATCATCTTTTTTCGCTCGAAAATTTGGGGCAAGGAAGCCTGCCTTTTGCCAGATGAACGCAACGACGGCACGGTGTAAGGTGGAGGACAACTGGGAGGAGAGAGGAAAAGGAGAAGAGGCAGGACGGGGAGCACTGGGAGTGTGGCTTTGTGGGTTCTGACGGTGTTGCTCCCACTGGGCTCGGTGATGGGAGGCCAGGTGCATTCTTAAGGCAGTCGTCCCTAGGTGAGTGTTGGGCTTACCGCGACGTGTGCGTTGACAGCACAGACTTCAGATGGCAACACTATTGTCAGCAGCAGACACGTTAAAAAAAGCCCACACTGCGTAGCCATGTGCCGGCGTCCTTGGACTGACAGATGTGACCATGCATGGTGGATGGCTCATTCCAGATACATTAGCAGTCTGCTTTTTGCCTTCTGTGCACTGTAAGTTCTGCCTGCTTCTCCTCCTTCTCCTCCCTATCTGCTGCTCTGTCTCTCCCTCTGAACTCCCCTCCTATTCCTCTCTTGTGGGCACCCACGTGACATCCATCGTCACGTCATCATCGGATTTGTCACCATCACCACTACTGACATTAGAGATTTCGGAGTAGGCAGCAACAGCGGGGACCACCCTCCTTGAGCGGATCTGGGTACTATTGTCAGACTGCTAGGTGGCGACCGTTGATACCTCCTCTTCCTGATCCGATGCCAATAATGGCCACGCATCGGTAAGGTCTTGTAATGGATGGGAAAATAATTCCTCTGACTCGAGCGGAGGGAATATGGTGGTGGTGGTGGTGTCTTTCAGGGTGCACACAGCAGAGAGTGAAGAGGGTGCAGATAGAGAGGATGAGGAGGGTGCAGAAGCAGAAGGCTGAGTGAGCCACTGAACCAAGTCTGTGCGTCCTTTGACGTAATTGCACGCACCTTCTGCAGCTTCCCATTTAGGCTGCGGCCTGGTGCACCTGCCCGACCCATAACACAGCTGCGGAATGGCCTGCCTCTTCCTCTGCCTGTCATTTTCAAAATGATCCTGTGACAAAAGTCCCTATAGAAGAGCAGTATTTGTGGAAGAAGGTATATCACACCCCTGCCTCAATAGTTTTTTTTGGGGGGGGCAACTTGTAAATCACACTAGTAGAAATTAATTCTTCAAATTGTGTTTTTCACTCTGTGTAGATGCAGTAACGCACCAAAACCGCATACAAATGCTGCACTACCTAAATGCACTATATAGAAAGTATATTATTGGTATATAGCACCCCTGCTTCAATCAATTTTTATGAGGGTCAACTGGTAAATCACACCAGTAGAAATTATTTCTTCAAATAGTATTTTTCACTCTGTGTAGATGCGGTAACCCAACAAAACCGCAAACAAATGCTGCACTATCTAAATGCAGTATATAGAAAGTATATTATTGGTATATAGCACCGCTGCTTCAAACTATATTTTTTGGGGGCAACTGGTTAATCACAACAGTAGAAATTATTTCTTCAAATAGCGTTTGTCACTCTGTGTAGATGCAGTAACGCAGCAAAACCACAGACAAATGCTGCACTAACTAAATGCACTATACAGAAAGTATTTTATTGGTATATGGCATCCCTGCTTCAATCATTTTTTTAGGGGGGCAACTGGTACATCACACCAGTAGAAATGATTTGTTCCAATAGCGTTTGGCACTCTGTGTGGCTGCAGTATCGCAGCAGAGCCGCACACAACTGCTGCACAATACAATTGCACTATAATATACACTGCTCAAAAAAATAAAGGGAACACTTAAACAACACAATGTAACTCCAAGTCAATCACAATAATGTGAAATCAAACTGTCCACTTAGGAAGCAACACTGAGTGACAATCAATTTCACATGCTGTTGTGCAAATGGGATAGACAACAGGTGTAAATTATAGGCAATTAGCAAGACACCCCCAATAAAGGAGTGGTTCTGCAGGTGGTGATCACAGACCACTTCACAGTTCCTATGCTTCCTGGCTGATGTTTTGGTCACTTTTGAATGCTGGCGGTGCTTTCTCTCTAGTGGTAGCATGAGATGGAGTCTACAACCCACACAAGTGGCTCAGGTAGTGCAGCTTATCCAGGATGGCACATCAATGCGAGCTGTTGCAAGAAGGTTTGCTGTGTCTGTCAGCGTAGTGTCCAGAGCATGGAGGCGCTACCAGGAGACAGGCCAGTACATCGGGAGATGTGGAGGAGGCCGTAGGAGGGCAACAACCCAGCAGCAGGACCGCTACCTCCGCCTTTGTGCAAGGAGGAACAGGAGGAGCACTGCCAGAGCCCTGCAAAATGACCTCTAGCAGGCCACAAATGTGCATGTGTCTGCTCAAACGGTCAGAAACAGACTCCATGAGGGTGATATGATGGCCCGACGTCCACAGGTGGGGTTTGTGCTTACAGCCCAACACCGTGCAGGACGTTTGGCATTTGCCAGAGAACACCAAGATTGGCAAATTCGCCACTGGCGCCCTGTGCTCTTCACAGATGAAAGCAGGTTCACACTGAGCACATGTGACAGACGTGACAGAGTCTTGAGACGCCGTGGAGAACGTTCTGCTGCCTGCAACATCCTCCAGCATGACCGGCTTGGCATTGGGTCAGTAATGGTCTGGGGTGGCATTTATTTGGAGGGCCGCACAGCCCTCCATGTGCTCGCCAGTGGTAGACTGACTGCCATTAGGTACCGAGATGAGATCCTCAGACCCCTTGTGAGACCATATGCTGGTGCTGTTGGCCCTGGGTTCCTCCTAATGCAAGACAATGCTAGACCTCATGTGGCTGGAGTGTGTCAGCACTTCCTGCAAGATGAAGGCATTGATGCTATGGACTGGCCCGCCCGTTCCCCAGACCTGAATCCAATTGAGCACATCTGGGACATCATGTCTCGCTCTATCCACCAAGGTCACGTTGCACCACAGACTCTCCAGGAGTTGGCAGATGCTTTAGTTCAGGTCTGGGAGGAGATCCCTCAGGAGACCGTCCGCCACCTCATCAGGAGCATGCACAGGCATTGTAGGGAGGTCATACAGGCACATGGAGGCCACACACACTATTGAGCCTCATTTTGAATTGTTTTAAGGACATTACATCAAAGTTGGATCAGCCTGTAGTGTGTTTTTCCACTTTAACTTTGAGGGTGACTCCAAATCCAGACCTCCATGGGTTGAAAATTTGATTTCCATTTTTTTATTTTTGTGTGATTTTGTTGTCAGCACATTCAACTATGTAAAGAACAAAGTATTTCAGAAGAATATTTAATTAATTCAGATCTAGGATGTGTTATTTTTGTGTTCCCTTTATTTTTTTGAGCAGTGTACTTTCTATGTTAGAAAGTATATTATAAGTATATTACGCCCCTCAATATATCACACCTATCGATAGCATACCTACACCAGTCCTTTAAAGGACTTTTGTGGCCCTATTAGCTAGCGATTTGTGTCCCAACAGTCTGTCCCTGCTCCACACAACAACCTCTCCCTACACTGGCAAAAGACTGAATGTAAAATGGTGGCCAGATCAAGTTTATTTATAAGTTAGGGGATATGTCTATGTGCTAGAACGTCTCAATTGGCTGTCCTGTACCACCTGATGGATGTGTCATGGGACAAAGTTCTTCACAATGTAAAAGAATATGGCGGGTGCGAATATCGCCATATGTTCGCCTGTTCGGCGAACAAGCAAAGTTTGCCGCAAAACAAACCGCAAGGCCATCTCTAAGGGTGGGCTATCACCTCTGTGATATTAATCACCGCCGGGACAAACCTATAGCATGCCATGTCCTGAAATTTCATGATGGTGATTATAGGACTTTAAAATTTCAAGTCATTGAGGTGATCAGAAAATCGCCCATAGAAGGATAGGAGGATTCTCTGCATGGAGGCCCAGTGGATACACCGTTTAAAAATGGTTTGCCCGCTGGGCCTTAATGAGCAGATATCTTTTGCATGCTTCATTTAACCCCTTGTCTCTATATTTTGGACTCTGTTAATTTATTACTTTCACTTCTCTTTATCTTGTACAAATTGACCTGCCTAATTATCGTATCATGAATGATCTTTATTGCACAAAGAACTTCTAATTAAGGGGGACCCATGGCCAGTAATTTCTCCTCTGTCCTGGGTTGATCTATTTGTCCCCAAATCCTCACTTTATATATCATTTTTTCTGGCTCTTGTTGCTTGAATAATGGGCGCTCTATATATGCTCCTCCCCACGTCTCCTCCTTAGTAATCAATTGGTATGGCTAATGCGCCATGGAGTGCATCGGTCATAACATTATTAACCTGCCCCTTGCGGTCCACCGGCACATCAAAACGGTGCGTTCCACCGTCTGGAAGTGTGCATCGCAGACCGGAAGTTCTGGCAAGAATGCGCATCCCACATTACAGCCTGCCTTATCTAGTCCCTCTCAAGCCTGGGCTTCAATTCTAGGATAATATCGCCCTGCCTATGTCTAATTATCACTATTACTAATTGAATATTTTATATCTATATTGCTGGTAAGCATGTGCGTTCCACTAGACCGGAAGTAGAGCTAAGTCTCCGCCCCCTTCCGGCTAATTGCATTTTCTAGAGCGGGAGCACCATTTTCAAACACTATAGAGGTATTTAGGTATATATAGGGGTACTGTGCACATCTCTCAGCGCCCACTACATCTTGGCTGCCAGTACCATCACTCAATCTGCTGTTTTATTATGTCCCCTGATGAACCAGGACTATCTTCCATGGGGAAACGCGTCGGAACACCTTTTTAGAAAACTGCTCATTAGGGCTTTTTCCTAGAGCTTTGATTAGGGTTTAGCCACCGATAAGTGGGGTCACCCCTTTCGGGGCGGGTGCTCTGCTTTTAGGCAGGGATAGCTTAAAAGGGACACCTAGGGACAGGCCATCTCCTGACAACACGGTTGGTTCACAAAAGCACCATTATCTGCCAACTTTAGGATTCGCATGGCAGCTGCAATTTCACCAAGCAACGAATCTACTTAGCTGGAAACTATGTGACCTGTACCGCAAGTGTATGGTAACCGTCAGTAAATCCGCTAACCAGCCCTCATTGTTTTGGAAGTATATCTGCCTAGGATACTGCCTGAAATAATTGCTATTGTGTATATAGCCACACTTTTTGTGGGCATATTTGTAGGGTTGATCAAACCCGAACTATAAAGTTCGGGTTCGTACCGAACTTTAGGATTTTTGGACCCCGGACCCGAACCCGAACATTTCAGTAAAAGTTCGGGTTCAGTGTTCGGCGATTTCTTAGCGTTTTTTGAAAGGCTGCAGAGCAGCCAATCAACAAGCGTTTAACTGTCTGACCTGTCTGATGCTTACTAATGGCATGGCTGTGATTGGCCAGTGCAGCATGTGACCCAGCCTCTATATAAGCTGGAGTCACGTAGCGCTGCAAGTCACTCTGCTGTTACTAGTGTAGGGAGAGGATGCTGCTGGTGATTTCAGGGAGAGAATAGGACAGAATCTGTGATCAGAACTCGAATCTAACTCAGCGATCTACATAGATTTAGTTGTGTGGGTGCAGTGCACAATCTTTTTACCCTGTCAGTGACAGAAAAAATAACTTTTATCCGTCTTTTAGTTTGGTGGGCGGCGGCCATTTTATGCAAGCTCAGTGCACCAGCACTGCATCTGAGCTTTTGTGACATTCAAATCCAAGCTTGAAATACTGCACTAATAATCTGGTTTTAAAAAAACACCCTTTTTTGGCAATATACAACATCTGGTGCATTTGCAGGATTAGTCAGTGCGTAATTTAATCTAGAAATAGAGCCATAAATTTCTGGGTTTTTAGAAACACCTTTTCTTTTGCAAAATCCACAATTTTACAGATCTGCACGTGTGAAATTCAAGCGTAATATACAGCTTTCATATTCTGTTACTAAAAAAACAAATTTGGATTAGGCTTCTTTCACGCTTGCGTTGTCCGGATCCGTCGTGTACTCCATTTGCCGGAAGTGCCCGCCGGATCCGTAACACCGCAAGTGAACTGAAAGCATTTGAAGACGGATCCGTCTTCAAAATGCGTTCAGTGTTACTATGGCACCCAGGACGCTATTAAAGTCCTGGTTGCCATAGTAGTAGTGGGGAGCGGGGGAGCAGTATACTTACCGTCCGTGCAGCTCCCGGGGGCGCTCCAAAATGACGTCAGGGCGCCCCATGCGCATGGATGACGTGATCCATGCGATCACGTGATCCATGCGCGTGGGGCGCCCTGACGTCACTCTGAAGCGCCCCGGGAGCCGCACGGACGGTAAGTATACTGCTCCCCCGCTCCCCACTACACTTTACCATGGCATACAGGACTTTAGTGTCCTGACAGCCATGGTAACCATTCAGAAAAAGCTAAACGTCGGATCCGGTAATGCGCCGAAACAACGTTTAGCTTAAGGCCGGATCCGGATTAATGCCTTTCAATGGGCATTAATTCCGGATCCTGCCTTGCGGCAAGTGTTCAGGATTTTTGACCGGAGCAAAAAGCGCAGCATGCTGCAGTATTTTTTCCGGCCAAAAAACGTTCCGTTCCGGAACTGAAGACATCCTGATGCATCCTGATGCATCCTGAACGGATTTCTCTCCATTCAGAATGCATGGGGATAATCCTGATCAGGATTCTTCCGGCATAGAGCCCCGACGACGGAACTCTATGCCGGAACAGAACAACGCAAGTGTGAAAGAGCCCTTAGTCAGTGTGCAATTTAAGCTAGAAATACAGCCATAATTGTCAGGGTTTTTAAAAACACCCTTTTTGTGCAAACTACACTATTTTACAGCCCTAGCTGCATCTACATGTGTGAAATTCAATCATTTTATACAGCTTTCATATTCTGTTATAAAAAAACAACCTTTTTTTTCAAAAAACATAATATTGCAGCCCTTGCTGCATCTGTGATTGTTAAAAACAAGTTTTAAAAATTTTAATAATTTTCTGGTTTTGAAAAAAACTAATTTTGGGCATTATCCAACATCTGGATTATTCAGTGTGCAATTTAATCTAGTAATACAGCCATAATGAGTTTTTAAAAACACACTTTTTTGGCAAAATACACAATTTTACAGCCCTTGCTGCATCAGCACGTGTGAAACTCAAGGGTTATATACTGCTGTCATATTCAGTTATTAAGCAAACACCCATTTTGGGCAAAAAAGTGAATTTTGCAGCCTTTGCTGCATATGTCATTGTGAGATACACACTTTAGATACTGTGGTTCTATTCAGTTATTTTAAAAACAGCCATTTTGGGCAAAAAAAAAAATTGCGGCCTAGTCTGGATCAGTCTATGTGAGATACACCCTTTAGATATTGTTGTTATATTCTTCAATTAATAAAACACCCTTTTTGGACAAAAAAAATAATAATTCAGCCCTTGCAGCATCAGCACGTGTGAAATTCAAGGGTTATATACTGCTGTCATATTCAGTTATTAAACAAACACCCATTTTGGGCAAAAAAGTGAATTTTGCAGCCTTTGCTGCATATGTCATTGTGAGATACACACTTTAGATACTGTGGTTATATTCATTTATTTGAAAAACAGCCATTTTGTGCACAAAACTTAAATTCCGGCCTAGTCTGGATCAGTACGTGTGAGATACTGTCATGCCCCACTCTGACAATGTGCGGAGGTCAGCCAGGATTGCAGCACAAGTCTAGTATTTGTTTTGATGCTGTGCTGGATCCGCCTCACATCAGGTGCACTGGGTGGAGTCATTAGTTTAAATAGTCTCTAGCTAAGGTGCTCTGAGCGGATTATACTCTTCATTGTGGTCTTGGAAGCTAGAAAGGAAGGTTGGCTGTTTGTTCCTGCTCTCAGCAGATAAGTGTCTTTGGATGTTTATGTCATCTATCCCATCCAGGTTCTGTGCGAGCTGGCAGCTCCTTTCTCCCCACTTCACCATCTCAGGGAGTTCAGGGTTCTGTTAGCATAGGCTGGTGGACACAGCAAATCTACCTTTAAGATTTGATCTGTGGGCTGAGCATTGTAGGGAAAGGCAGGATTGCAGCACAAGTCTAGTATTTGTTTTGATTAATTAGGAGGTGACCCTTCCCCCGTCTCTCGTCCAGAGCCTGGTTGGTGTGTTATCTGCTTTACTGTGCACGTCCGCCGTGACATTATAATCCGCCTGTCATGGTCTTACCTTCTTGCTGTTCTCCTTCGTTTGACATGTGCTGGCGGCCATCTTGGTTTCTGGGTTTCTTGTAGCCTTCCACCCTGCGGCTCCTCCTTCCCACTGGGAGGAGCTGGATGCCTAGCTCATATATATAGGAGGTCTGTGGCTTCAGTTCCTTGCTTGGTCCTCCTGTGTTCACATGCTTCTAAGACTGCTGCTGCTTCTGGTTCCTGATCCTGGCTTCGTCTGACTACCCTGCTGGTTCCTGATCCTGGCTTCGTCTGACTACCCTGCTGGTTCCTGATCCTGGCTTCGTCTGACTACCCTGCTGGTTCCTGATCCTGGCTTCGTCTGACTACCCTTCTGGTTCCTGATCTCTGGCCTCTCAAAGACTCTGCTTCGGTTTCACCATTCGTTTGGACTTTTGCTTTACAGCTTTATTTTCAATAAAGCCTTCTTATTTTCACTTATCTCTTGTTGTACGTCTGGTTCATGGTTCCGTGACATTAGGACCAAGCCATGAGTTCTGACGGTACAGGGCCATCCTCGCTACCCATGCTGGTTGCCAGACTTGATCAGCAGGATCACCTGTTGGGTCGGTTCGCTGTGGCGTTGCAAACCCTGCTTGAACGCACGGCTCATTTCGCTCCCGTTGCCGATGGGTCGGTTGTCGCTCCTACTGCCGCTCCGGTTGTTGCGCCAGAGTCTACCCCGACACCTGTTGTTGCGCCTGCGGTGTTTCGGGGTATGACCGGTTCTGCCCCTCTTCCACAGCGCTTTGGGGGAGAGCCAACTCAGTGCCGAGGTTTCCTTAACCAGGTGGGCATTTATTTCGAGTTGCTGCCACATGCCTTTCCTACTGAGAGATCAAAGGTGGGCTTCTTGATCTCGCTGCTCTCGGACAAGGCCTTGGCCTGGGCCAGCCCTTTATGGGAGAACAACAATCCGATGGTTGCCGAGTTTTCCGGTTTTGTTGCTTCTCTTCGGAAGGTATTCGATGTGCCGGCTCGTGCTGCCTCTGCTGCGAAGCTCCTTATGTCCATCAGACAGGGTTCACGATCCGTAGCTGAATACGCCATTGAGTTTCGTACCCTGGCAGCAGAGGTGGGCTGGAATAATGAGGCTCTGGTCGCTGCTTTCTCTCATGGTCTCTCGGATGCCTTGAAGGATGAGGTTGCAGCTAAGGACCTACCAGTGGAGCTCGAGTCTCTTATTTCTTTCCTGATTTTTATTGACACCAGACTCAGGGAGAGACCTTCCTTTAAGGAGAGCCTGCGGAGGTCTTCTAACAGATTGGCGCCTACGTTTGCTGTCCCACCCGTGCCTCCCTCTCCTCCCACGCCTCCTGGGGATGACTTGTCTGGGGGTGAACCCATGCAGCTGGGGTTTGCTCGCCTGTCCGAGGGGGAGAGGGTACTCCGGAGACGCGAGGGTCGATGCATGTACTGTGGTCTCGGTGGGCATTTTCGGTTGGCATGTCCGAACCGTCCGGGAAACGCTCGTACCTGAGATCCTGTCGGGGGCAGATCTTGAGTGGAGTCTCCTCGTCCCCGGTTTCCCGTGTTGACAAACCACTGATCACTGTTGTCCTCTCCTGGGTCGGGGGCTCGGTGACGACCCAGGCGTTGGTGGACTCTGGTGCTGGTGGTTTGTTCATTGATAGTGTGTTCGCTGCCGCCAATTCCATTCCTCTGCAGGCTCGAGGTTCCCCACTGGCTCTTGAGGCGATAGACGGCAGACCCCTTCTGTCGTCACACGTGACTCATGAGACCCTTCCAGTGGGGATAGCCATTGGTGCCGTTCACAGAGAGTCGGTCTGTCTCCAGGTTATTTCGTCTCCACACTACTCGGTGGTCTTGGGGTACCCCTGGCTCCAGAAGCATAATCCGACTTTCGATTGGAGATCGGCCGAGATCCTCTCGTGGTCACCGCAGTGTGGGGCTAGTTGCATCTATGGGTCTGTCAAGTTGCTGTGTACTTCCTCGGACTCTCTGTTGCCTCCTGAATACGAGGAGTACCGGGATGTATTCGATAAGGTGCGCGCGGTTGCCCTACCTCCGCACCGCCCATACGATTGTGCCATAGAGTTACAACCTGGTGCCGTTCCTCCTCGTGGCAAAGTCTATCCACTGTCGGTAGCGGAGAATGAGGCCATGGAGGAGTACGTGAGGGAGGCGCTTTCACGCGGACACATTCGCAAATCCTCGTCCCCGGCAGGGGCTGGATTTTTCTTTGTGAAAAAGAAGGGCGGTGAGTTGAGGCCTTGCATCGATTACAGGGGTCTCAATCGCATCACGATCAAGAACGCTTACCCGATACCCTTGATTTCCGAGCTGTTCGATCGCCTTAAAGGGGCCACGGTCTTTACCAAACTCGACCTGAGGGCGGCATATAACCTGGTAAGGATCAAGGCGGGCGATGAGTGGAAGACCGCGTTTAACACCAGGATCGGTCATTATGAATCCTTGGTTATGCCCTTTGGGTTGTGCAATGCGCCCGCAGTCTTTCAGGAATTCATCAACGATGTTTTCCGTGACCTGTTGCAGCAGTGTGTGGTGGTCTATTTGGATGACATCTTGGTATATTCTGAATCCATGGAGGCCCACATTCTGGATGTCAGTCGAGTGTTGCAACGGTTACGAGAGAACAAGCTGTTCGGTAAGCTTGAGAAATGCGAATTTCACCGATCCCAGGTAACCTTAGGTTACATCATTTCCGCTGAGGGGTTCTCCATGGATCCTGAGAAGGTTTCGGCTGTCTTACAGTGGCCCCAGCCCAGTGGTCTTCGTTCCCTGCAGCGCTTTTTGGGCTTCGCCAATTATTATCGGAAGTTCATCAGGGACTTTTCCATGCTGGCCAAGCCTCTCACGGATCTGACCAGGAAGGGCAGTAATTCCCAGGTCTGGCCGCTCGAGGCCATCCGAGCTTTTGAGGCCCTAAAGTCCGCTTTTGTGTCGGCTCCGATTCTGTCACATCCCAACCCTGGGTTGCCCTTTGTCCTCGAGGTGGACGCGTCTGAGACGGGAGTAGGCGCCCTTCTGTCTCAGCGTAGAACACCAGAGGGTCCTCTGCTTCCTTGTGGGTTTTACTCCCGGAAACTGTCTTCCGCGGAGTGCAACTATCAGATTGGTGACAGGGAGTTATTGGCCATCGTGCAGGCCCTTAAAGAATGGAGGCACTTGCTCGAGGGTTCGGTGGTTCCGGTTCTCATCCTGACGGACCATAAGAATCTGACCTACCTTTCTGAGGCCAAGAGATTGACACCACGTCAGGCCAGATGGGCTCTGTTCTTGTCACGTTTTAATTACGTGGTCTCCTACCTACCCGGTTCCAAGAACATCAGGGCGGATGCCCTATCACGGCAGTACTCCGAGCTGTCCAGGGAGGAGTCGATTCCGACTTCGGTCATACCTCCGAATCAGATCCTGGCCGCCATTCGCACCAGCCTGACCTCTCCCCTGGGTGAGCAGATTTTGGCGGCTCAATCTGGTGCTCCCCCTGGGAGACCCAACGGCAGATGTTTTGTGCCTGAGGAGTTGCGCACTCGGTTGTTGCGAACCTACCATAACTCCAAGACCGCGGGGCATCCTGGAAAGAATCAGCTGTCCTGGGCTGTTTCACGTCTGTTCTGGTGGCCTTCCCTACGTTCCGACATCGCCGCATATGTAGCGGCATGCTCCGTTTGTGCCCAGAGTAAGTCCCCTCGGCACCTTCCGTTGGGCCTTCTGCAACCCATAGCCACCGGGGAGCGCCCATGGTCACACCTGGGGATGGATTTCATTGTGGACCTCCCTGCATCCCGAGGCCATACGGTCATTCTCATGATTGTGGATCGGTTTTCCAAAATGTGCCACTGTGTTCCTCTCAAGAAGTTACCCTCTGCACAAGAGTTGGCCACGATTTTTGCCAGGGAGGTCTTCCGGTTGCACGGTTTGCCCAAGGAGATTGTGTCGGATCGGGGGAGTCAGTTTGTGTCCAGGTTCTGGCGCGCCTTTTGCTCCCAGTTGGGGATTCATCTCTCCTTCTCCTCGGCCTACCACCCTCAGTCCAATGGGGCCGCAGAACGATCCAATCAGGCCTTGGAGCAATTTCTTCGTTGCTATGTCTCCGATCACCAAGACAATTGGGTTGACCTTCTGCCTTGGGCTGAGTTTGCCAGGAACACGGCGGTGAACTCTTCCTCTGGGACGTCTCCCTTCATGGCCAATTATGGGTTCCAACCTGCCGTGTTACCGGAGGTATTCTCTCCCCAGGATATTCCGGCTGTGGAGGATCACCTTTCCGTCCTACGTGCTTCTTGGGTACAGATCCAGAAGTCCCTTGAGGCCTCTGCGCAGCGCCAGAGACTCCAGGCTGATCACAGACGAGCGCCTGCTCCTTCCTACCAGGTCGGAGACCGTGTATGGTTGTCCACCTGCAACCTCAACCTTCGAGTGCCCACTCCCAAGCTGGCGCCTCGCTTTGTTGGTCCCTTCCGAGTGCTTCGCAGGGTAAACCCGGTAGCCTATGCCCTTGCGCTTCCTCCTGGCATGCGGATCTCTAACGTGTTTCATGTCTCCCTGTTGAAGCCACTGGTGTGTAATCGTTTCACTTCCTCGGTTTCTCGGCCTCGTCCGGTCCGAGTGGGCAATCATGAGGAGTATGAGGTGAGCAATATCCTGGACTCACGCCTGGTCCGCGGTCGGGTGCAGTTTTTGGTCCATTGGCGTGGTTATGGTCCAGAGGAGCGTTCCTGGGTTCCCTCCGCAGATGTCCATGCTCCTGCCTTGCTCCGAGCCTTCCACGCACGCTTCCCTCAGAAACCGTTTTTTGCTCCGCGGAGGAGGGGCCCTTGAGGGGGA